>NC_051414.1:9462141-9462855 GCF_015228065.2 Penaeus monodon
ATATTTACCTGTTATTCGTCCATTCCCAATTCTAAAATTGGTTTGTAACCTGTACATTTATAATTAAATAAAATTATCATTATTTTTTTTTTTTACTCTTAATTTCAGTTCCTGTACTTGGCCATATACCTAAGGTATTGCATCTCCCCCGGTTCTTGGTATGCAGTCAGAAGACAGATGACTGTGCTGTTTGGTGTCGCTGGGGTGGTGCTCTATTACGTTCTCTTCTCAGGTACAATTTTTGTTTGACTGTTCTTCAGGAGGTTTGGTTTGATTGGAAAAATGAGTACATTGAAATAACCACTTTACTTCTTTTACTTCTGCATGTCAGTCTTCCTCAACTAATGTTTCTAACCCTTACTTCTTCCAGGTGTTGCAGTGGAAGAAATTAAACCCAAAGTGGGCCTGGTGTGCTGTGTGGCAAGCGTGATCTTCTGTGCGGCGCCCCTGATCTCCCTTACTGAAGTGTTCCGCACACAGTGCACTGAGGCCCTGCCCTTCCCCCTCATATTGGCCACCTTCATGGTCACGGGACTGTGGTGGCTCTATGGCATAACTATTCAGAATGGCTTTGTGCAGTATCCCAACCTGATCGGGTGTGGCCTCTCTGGTTTCCAGCTCCTGCTTTTCACCGTGTACCCAAGCAAGAGGAAAGGTAAATGAGGCACAACTCCCCATGATTGGTGCACTTGTCATGGCCCTGCACTAAAATAA
>NC_051414.1:9462947-9464901 GCF_015228065.2 Penaeus monodon
CTTGATATATTTCATTTCCTTGTTGTACTTCTCTCTCTCCATGTTTGCACATCTGCATGTATGATTTATTTGATTTTTCTTGTTTCACTGTGAGAAGAGATTTGGAATTTAAGTCCGTTGAGTACATCTTGTACCTGCCCCCCTCCCCCCACATACACACACTTTTACTGACTGTGTGAAAGGACTAAGCACACTCTAAGATAACAAGGACAGTGATAAGATCTACAGCAAAGCAACAGCCCAAATTAAGACTGATAGATGGAAACCATCATCTAAAGAAGACAAGAACACGCCTGTGACTCAGACTGGATATGAACGACAGCAGAAAAATACAAAACATAGAGAAATTTTGTATATTTCTGTCTGTTCCTTTTTAATTAACTATGTCTTTCATCACTTCAATTTTTGCAGGATCTGCAATGGAATTATGAAGAGCAAAAAAGAAGTGAGAAATTTCAAACCTATTTTGGTGATTCAGGAGTATGATAATGTTCATAAGTAAATTGTGGCTAAGAATGTCAAAAACACAGGTTCACTTAGCCTTTTACATACACACTCCCGCATATATAGAAGCACCCTGTTACACATGCACATCAGCTCTATTATATATATAGGAATCCATGGTATAATCATTGTTATTTTATATTATCCTTTACCTTCCTTTTACCACTTCTCCATTATTGCAAATGTTTGTATTAAGATTTTGGAGCATTTATCTATATTTTGTACCTTCCCTAAATGTAGATGTATGTCACATAGACTCACTTTTGTCTGATGTGTCCATTGTTCTTAAATTTGTTTCTCTTGAACGCTTTCCTTGACCTAATCCTTCTTCATAATCTCTTTTTCTTTGTTTCCTCCCTCTCCTCTTTTCCTTTTTATTTTGTCTTAGTTCCCTCTTTTCCTTATTTTTTTATTTGCATTTTTTCCTTTCTTTTACTTTACTCTGTCTTTCCATTTTTTGTTACACCTAATATCATGAGTGACCATATCAATTTGTTAATCTTTTTGTAACAAATTTGAATAAGATTGACTTTTTATGTTCTGTTGTTATATTATAGTGGACTATATGTTTATAATATATTTTTGTGTAACTCTATATGTCATGGACAAATTATACTGTAAGACCTGAAGTTTAATGAGATTAGAATTACTAAACCCTGTGCATGCATTGTGATAAAGTTAAGAGTGGAGGATATTTTTTGTCTTTCTCCATGTCTCTCTCTCATATCTCTTCCTTTGTCTATCATTCAATTGTGTATCTATCTTTATTACCCTCTCTCTTTTTCTGCCTTCTGTTTCTGTCTATCCCTCTCCCTTGTCTCTATTTATAAGTATAGATTTGTTAAAAGAAAATGTTTATAAGCAGATTTGGTAAAGAAGAAAACAAGATATGTGAAAGTGTTGCCTCTTCTTTTTCATTATTGCTGCTGACATAAACTTTTTTCTGTTATATTGATTATTTGGTCTCTGACCTAGGTACATCGGATACATACAGTACAAAGATGTAGGATGTTTAGTGATAAAGATATTCCATAAAGTGAAGTAAAG
This sequence comes from Penaeus monodon, assembly GCF_015228065.2. Classification (NCBI taxonomy): domain Eukaryota; kingdom Metazoa; phylum Arthropoda; class Malacostraca; order Decapoda; family Penaeidae; genus Penaeus; species Penaeus monodon. The sequence goes on from NC_051414.1 coordinate 9,464,499, forward strand.
TAACTTTGGATAAATGGATTAATAAATCTCACCATAAATTCATTGTCTTATACATTAATATTGGCTTGTTATTAAAAAGACCTGATTTTACATTGTTATTACTATTATCATCCTTATTTTGTAGTTACTGTTATCCCATTACCTATTGTAACTTGAATTTTAGAAGGTCAGTGTAATTAGAGATTTATTAGGATCATTATGGTAATAATTGTTGTTATTTGTGATATAAAGATTGTTGTTATTATCACTGAAGTGAAATATCCATTCCAATCTGTAAAGTTATACAATAGAACTGTTTGTTCACTTTACTTTTACTGCATTCTGCATTACTGTAACTCGTTGCACCAAACCATAATAGATCTGAGCGTAAAAAATGACTCTGTTCATAGCAGCAAAGAATAGC
>NC_051414.1:9467804-9468591 GCF_015228065.2 Penaeus monodon
TACAACCAGAATGCAAGTTAAATTGCTTTGTAATAGTTGTAGTTGGTGTGGAATAAAAAAAAGTGTATGCATCCAGGTGCATGAATTGATGTAGAGAAAGAGTGCAACTTTTGTAATGCTTATTTTCAGGAAGATTTTTTCGTCCTTTAGTTTCATTTCTCCTATTCCTCCTCTCCTTTCTAGTTGCCTTTATGGCATAACATGTAGTTGTTTAGCTTAGATAAATAATAAAGCTGTAAGCAAGTTACTTGTTTTATGCAAGAGTACCTCCCTCTGACTCCGATAATGGTGGTCTGCTGGACATTTAACCCCACAGCGTTTTTATTATTTGGGTTTGGCTGTCCTGGTGTAAAGTACTCTTGTCTACTCTCACCTGCTAGATGCTGTTTTTAACACTAATACATTGCCATGCCGTGTGCACTAACACTTTGGTCTCTCTCTTTGCATGATTCAACATTTACTAGTGATAATTTGTTTCATACTGTATATTTTTCTTCTTCTCTGTTCTTTATGGTTTCTTTCACTTCTTAACATTTTTGGTGGTTTTATATTTATATATTTATTTTTTCACACTTTTTGCACTTCTTTCACCAAGCTGAATTCACAATGCACTTCTGGCTTATACATTTCATTATGACCAATATTGACTGGAGATTATGATTATTTTGACTTCATTTTAATACACATGTTCAGGTCTTGATAATTTTTTTATTTTAACGACTAAGCTATAAATATTCTTATTAAGACTTACAGAGCAAAGTAACTCACTCTAGCATTTGTAAAATGA
>NC_051414.1:9468676-9469311 GCF_015228065.2 Penaeus monodon
AAATTAACAATATGAATAAGTCTGAACATTACCACTAGAAATTCCATATGATGAGTCAGTTTTATGCTTCAAGTTTTTGAAAATGCTTACCTACTACACTATTCTGCAAAAAATTATGAGAGCTACAAAATAGCCTGTGTTACTCTTTACAACAAACTATCATTTTCCTAAAGAAAAATCCAGGAAGATGAAATAGTTACAAAAGCGTATTGTATTCCACTTCCATGGCATCAGTTACTGAAATCATCGTGAAAAGTCTCATTCAAGAAATTGTGCTTGAAAACCACACATTGATAATTAGTTTATCAAAACTTTATGATTATTAACGTACATGTTGGAATTTTTTTTATTATTAATTTGCATATATGAACTTTTGATTCCTTTTGATTCCATGTCTTAATGACAGGAAAAAGTTTCTGGAAAGTTTTTGTTTTTTATTTTCATGCATTTAAAGTGTAGTATTCTGCATATTTAGGTACAATAGGAACAAACCTTTGCTCACTTTATTACATTATAACCCAAAATTAGTTTTGCGGTTATATATATTCAAGGTTACCTATATTCAAGAAAACAAGTTTAAAATAGACAAATAATAAATCACTTTACTAAAATTGTTGAGTATTTGAATTTGAAGC
>NC_051414.1:9469576-9470327 GCF_015228065.2 Penaeus monodon
GAATTTTAAGTGTAAGTATTAGAGTGTGTTATTATTTATCGAGACCTTTATATATTCCATATCTTTGAAAGAGATTACTATAATAATTTCAGATGGGTCTATATTCAGATTTATCAAGAAGTTTGTTTATGAACTCATCATACCCTTTCAAGAAACTATATGACCTCTCTTGACAAACATTGAGCTCTCATGATTACCAGTATCTATATCCACATAAACTAATCTGAAAAGAAATCTATGGAGATACATTTGCACATGTAATTTTTTCACATTGGGAATCCCTTTCAAAGGATTTGCCGCAGTAAGGAGTTATGTAAGTAAGGAGTCAATATCGTCATGTTTTCACAGGTGATGAGGAGATGTATCTGCCTTTGCACAGGTGGTCTGTTCTTTACAAGACCAAAGGTACAGGTGTGGGGAATATGCATGTGGTTTGGGTGTTTCTTTGTTTTTTTATACTTTATATTTTGTGTTTTATCCATTTCTTAAGGAGAGTTATACAATTGTACATTATTATTTTTTTTAGACCCTGTTTTTTCATTTTCTTTCTTTCTTTTAGTCTTTGCACTAACATTTACACATCCCATAACATGAGAGCAAAACTGTGACTTTGCAGTCCATTTTGTTTTATTTATTTTGTTTAAATGAATATGGCTTCACAAGGACTTTGCCACAAAAGAATCCTGCTTGAATCCCACCTGGCAACTAATTCTTGATTTTTCTAGAAAAGTTTTATTTTTTTGGTATTACC
>NC_051414.1:9470574-9471081 GCF_015228065.2 Penaeus monodon
AATGATAATGGTACTGAAAATAAAACTTTTCTTCTCAAGAATTTCAAAGGTTAGGTAAATCAGTGATGTCATAGGTAGGTCTAGTGGCTCCATGATAACTAAGTGCTTCAAGAGAAATCATTATATGCTATTTTTTGTAACACTGTCTAACAGATTATGATGACAATAATGTCCTACTGGGGATAGTAAAGCCTAGCTTTTGTGTGAGAGCCTTCAGGCAGTAACGGATTAAATAGTCACCATTTTCTCGTAGAATTTACAATTATGTTAATTCAAAATTAATAAGTTATCATTAATAAATGCCCAGACTTTGAATGAACCCTGTTAATCTACTACATGAAAAATGCCTGAAAATACGATCATCTCAGTTCTCAGGATTATTATGTACACCATGCTTGCTTTCTGTCCTGAATGGGATGAGACTATTAACCTTTTTTTTTTTTAACATTAGTGGGATTTGCAGTTTCTCTCCTTCATCCTTACATTTTTACTTGATGGAGTTTGCTT
>NC_051414.1:9471516-9471605 GCF_015228065.2 Penaeus monodon
AAAATCCATAGGGAGGGAAGAGGAGGGAATAGTTTTCAAAATTGTGGATTTTCATTGGATTGAAACTACAACCTGAGATAGAACAAAAG
>NC_051414.1:9473443-9473672 GCF_015228065.2 Penaeus monodon
TATTCTCATTTCTTTTCCTTTTTCTCCTCGCTTTTTTTTTTTTCTATTAATATTGTATAGATTTTTTTCTTACTTGCAGGTGATGTGGCTGGAGAATTGAGACAGGTGTAGCGGCTAGGTAAAGCTTCCAGATGAAATTCAACACTTTCGATGAAGAGGAAATGGTCAGGCAATCTTCCATTTATCTTCCAGACACAAACTGACTTTAGCAACCAGTAACATATTCCAA
>NC_051414.1:9473739-9474167 GCF_015228065.2 Penaeus monodon
CCCTTCGTAAGTGCATTTAATACTACTGAATTCCATCAAAAACTTGTTGCTATTTTTATTTTCTTTCTTATCGATTAATATATTATTGTGTAGTGTTTCAACTTTTTTTCTTCTCTTTTTGACATTAAGCTTCCTGTAACATTTTCTTTCCAGTGGCATTTCTGTGTATGCCATTATTGGGAATGGAGGTTTTATTCATGACCATGCCAAACGAGAAAGCATTTAAACTTTGTTGGTCCTAAATATTCATAATGATATGCAAGACTGAACTTATTTTGTTTAAATTAGTGAAGATATATTGCTGTGTGGATGGTTTAGTCAGTGTGGAAAAGAATGCTGTTTTTAAAATACAGGCATAGATTTTTTTACTTTTGGGTGATGTGTTAATTTTTAGACCGGTGTTTCCATGGCAAGGTTTTTATCTCGTA
>NC_051414.1:9474593-9474969 GCF_015228065.2 Penaeus monodon
TAAGAGGTACTCACAAAATGCCATTTGATATATGACAAGTAGTGTAATAGAATAAGTTTGAGTATTGTGTACAGAAGTACAAAGCACGGAACTATTATCAAAGAGGCCAAGGCTCTACGTGATTGACTAAGGCAATATGGTGCTACACTATAGTTAAGAAATCAAATAATGTGATCCATGACAGAGTAATTTCTGTCATACTCAAGCATGATCCATGTACATAAATGATGGTTTAGCTTTGTCAGTAGGGTGGCAGTGCTATGCATTTCACGTCCACCATTATTTTATATGTTGCACTTGGAGTAGATTGAACAATCCTGCCTTAAATACTATAGGTCATAATTATGACATTGATATGCTAATGTGCTAGCTAGAT
>NC_051414.1:9475013-9476037 GCF_015228065.2 Penaeus monodon
GGACATTGACATGCTAATGTGGAACTTACAATTTCTTTCGTTTCTTTCTCTTTAAGTTGCTCTTATGGTGTTTTTTTAAGAGACAAGGGAAAAAGAAGATTGTTAGAGGTTACGGAGAAAGACTCACCTTCTGATTATGTGATTTTGGTGATTTGCATTAAGAAATATATATATAGTTAGGATTTCCAGAATTATCTCGGTGTGCATATTCTCTTAAACTACATATTTTCTCTTTCATTTTGCTTCACATAAACACAGTTAGTTTAACTTTTATTTTTTTCATATTTTTCAAAATCAATAAGCAGGGTTCGAAGTATATGTGGCTTTACCATTTTGTTGCAGTACATGAAGAGAGGTCTAATTGCTGCAGTCCTAGGTAGTGTTCTTATAGTGAATATTGAAAGAAACTGTATATAAACACAATATTCTCATAAGTCTAAGTAAGGATCATGCATTGTAGTTTTGTGCTGAACCTTTGCTCACTTTTGGAAGTGCTTATGAATTTATATAAAATGCAAGGTGAAAATGATACTAAGTTGTCTCAGGCCTCACCAACCTTATTAATTGTTTCTGCTTCAGACTAAGCCGTTATGTCAAGTGTAAGTGTTTTCTTTTTTCTTTCTCCATCTAACCAAAGTCTGAGATCAATCGTTAGCAGTTTCTTGTGTTTCAAAGTCACGTTGAAATCCGAGAAATAATGTAAGAGGTTGTTCCCGGAACTGGTGGAGAGGTAGATTGTGTTCTGGATAACTTTTTGTCTGTCTGTTACTATCAGGTACTTGCTTTTTCATGAGCTTTGACGTATTGGTTGTACTGGGTAAAACACTTATTATTTCTTCCTAAAAGATGTAGAACTTTGTAATTAAATTGGTTGTGGCCTTGTAAGGATAGAAGATACTGCAATATAGGTACACTATCAAGCAAAGAAATTTCATGTTGAAATGCTTACATTTTATGTAACACGTAACATGTCTCATTGAGCATATGGTAACAAATGTTGCTCGTCTCAAAGCATCTGTAGAAG
>NC_051414.1:9476114-9476419 GCF_015228065.2 Penaeus monodon
GGCTAGGCTGTATATGTAAGTGAAACATGCCTTCACATGGTTCTCTTTTCCTATTATAGTATTTAAGTAAATTTCTGGTAACAATATCTGAGTCGTTGCATCTGCCGTCACGAGAGAATTTGTTTGAAATAGGTTAGCTTAGGCACAGAAATAAATGTCTGAATGAAGGAAAAAAAAAGGGAAATGCAACTATGATTTTTTCTCTGAGTTTGAGACATTAATGTTAATATATATAATATTTATAATAGATCTGAACCATGGTAGGGTTGAAAGGAAGTATATATAGGAATATTCTAGCACTCACC
>NC_051414.1:9476654-9476987 GCF_015228065.2 Penaeus monodon
TCAAAAAGTTAAGTTGATTAGAACAGATGCATTTTTCTGACAGAATATGAAGAATATTCATTCTCAGGTAGATACAAACTGATTGGGATTTAAAATAAATGAAAAATAGCATTACTTGAAATGCACTCTTTTACTCAATTTTGAAAAGAATTTATAACACATCTTTGCATAATCGTAGTGATGGCAGGCTAGTTTTGTCTCTGATATATTTGGCCAGGAAACTCTGTTAAAATAGAGGATAGATGTATGCATTGATATATTTTAGATAGATTGAATCAGTCTCCCAGAGTGACAAATATCAGATTAAAATTGTACCTACATTATTAAGTCATG
>NC_051414.1:9477022-9477625 GCF_015228065.2 Penaeus monodon
CCTATTTCTCCTTAGATACTATTTACTGTCTGTTCCTTCTAAAAGAGAGAGACTTTATGCCAAAGATGACATTGCTCTGAGATTATGTTTCAGTTGATGGTAAAATTTGTAGTTAGCAGGTACGGTCGTATTTACATAAGGATGTGTTCAAATACTAAATGACGCATAAAAACTTTTACCATTAAAAAAATTGTTTTGTAAAAGTTTAAGAAAAAGTAATGGGTACTAGTATATACTCATATTGTCTTCATGAAGACTGCGGGCATAGTTTTTTACTATAATTTGTTAGATCTTCTTGTAATACAGGAAGGGAATTTCAATCTAAGTGAAGTATATCGATATGTAAATAGCATGAAAGAAAAGGGGAGACATGAAATATTAAATAGGGTAGATAATGTATTAGTCTGTGTGTAGATGAGATATCAAGGACTGGTATGATTAGATATAAAACTAAAAAACTTGCGATGTGAGGATGTCCGTTATCATATTTGATATGATTAATGAGCTAATTGGTGGTTTCAAGTAAAAACCATGGGTAAAATACAAGTTTTGGTACTCTACTGCAGAAGTCCTTAAAAAGGTGGACTTCATCTTAACACTGTC
>NC_051414.1:9477652-9477985 GCF_015228065.2 Penaeus monodon
CTACATATATTTTATGTTTACAGAGGAAATATATTGTACTCAGATTCTATGCCATAAGATTTAAGTATATTTTTCATGGAAGATACTGGAGGGATGATCGTTTGCTAAAGTATGAGTTGTGAAATGTTACATAGAGTGTGCTGCAAATGAATGTAATGCTTTCTATGTATTGGAATGAGAAACCACTTTGTATTTAAGATAGTGCATGCGTAGGAGACAAAGCTGTGCAGTCTGGATTTGCATTGATGGCAGTTGTTGATTTAGAGTCCTAAAAAGTAATACGCAACATCACATGCCAAACAAAATACACCAAATAAAAAACCAAACACTACG
>NC_051414.1:9478202-9478423 GCF_015228065.2 Penaeus monodon
TCACTCACTCATTTCACTCTCAGTTGCAAAGTTTCATATTTACTTTCAAAAGAAGAAGAATGCGCAGTAGTTGTATCCACCAGCGTTATGAGGGTGGCTGGCTTATAACAATCTGTATTAATATGTCAGTTAACAGTTTGTTGTTTTATTATCTGAAAAGTTGTGTTGACATTTCTTTTTGGTAATGAAGGATTTCCTTGTCCTGTTCTATGATAAGTTAG
>NC_051414.1:9478668-9479335 GCF_015228065.2 Penaeus monodon
TGTGCATTAGTGTATCTCTGTTATTTGTGTACATGTGGGTTTTGTCGTGTGGTATGTTATTGTTCACCTTAATATCTTTTATCATTGAACTATAAGTGAATTGCCAAAACAAGGCAGTTCACCAAATATTATAGTCAGATTGGTGCTTGGGAATCTATATCGTATGACAGATTTTTAGGCTTAACCAGAGATATTTTTTTGTAAAACAAGCATATTTGGAATATTGTTGATGTAAGAATGCCCTTTTGTAAGTTGTTTCAAAAACGCAGGGGTCCCAATTCTTGTGTTCATATACACAGGTATTTGTTGTAATATTTTATATCCGTTGCATCCTGAAATCTGATAGCAACTGTTGCAAAAGGGACAATCAGGTAATGATTTTATTATTTGAATGAAAGTAGGGAGGCAACTCATCCTTTTATGCACATAATCAAACTACTCCCTCCACGGATCTAATGGATTTTTTTAAGATAGACAGATGATTCTGTAGTCATTTTAATACTTGTAGATTTCCCTTGAATAGATTTTGATGATAGTAATTGCAGCACAGAAGCAGCTAGGTTAGATATTGGGAGAATAAATTGTGGCTGAAGTCAGTGGTTTAAACCAAAAGATGTAATCCAGCCACTGTGGTCTTACTGTCATTGTTATGTTATTATTTATCCAG
>NC_051414.1:9479454-9479840 GCF_015228065.2 Penaeus monodon
CCCATCAAGCTTAGTTTTATATCATCAGATCTAAAGAATTTTTACTCTATATTCTAAGAAAAATATTTTTTTCAAAGTGATCAAAGTGCTATCTGATGTATCTGAAAAAAGAAGCACATTTAGGATTTATATCATTTTAACCAGAATGCATGATGACATTTTTGATGTGTGTCTTTAGGCACTGTTGCCTGATAACCCAATCATTAAATTTTTGTAAAAGTATTTTACAAAGTGTTTTTCTTCATCCCTTAAAAGAACCACATTAGTATGAAAATACCCAATGAAAGAGATAAATTATCTTATATTTACATCTTTCTCTCACTCTCCTTCTTTTAACAGTCAGAGCCAAGGCAGGATTTATTGCTCTTTCATGTTTTGACACCTAC
>NC_051414.1:9480572-9480697 GCF_015228065.2 Penaeus monodon
TTTGTCCAAAGTCCAGTGCTCTGATAAGCCATATTATTTGACCGAGAAAAAGCATTATGATTATGTGGTATTATCTTCCTAGGCAACCGGAAAATGGGGTTTATCCTTTCACAGTTTCGAAGGAC
>NC_051414.1:9482424-9482799 GCF_015228065.2 Penaeus monodon
TTGGCGTACCTGCATGATGATGTGGAATGGATGTGTTATGGGGTATGATTGTATAATTTCTGTTTTTTGCTAGTCTGCCACTTTGTGTCTTGAAATGCCCAGAATGAGTGAAACTGAAGAATCACACAAGAATTCCTTTACGCTATAGTTAACCATCTCATCATCGCTTGATACATGTAAATTCAGTACAAATTGGATTATATAAGGGACCAGAAACAGAATTATATTTTAATAACTGCTATGTGCATATGAGATGGCACAATAGCATGGCATAATGTATTCGATTCCACAAATACTTCATTTAATGTTACGCACAGTTACTATAACAAATATTTTTATAGTTTATTCCTGTTATGCTATTTAACATATTTTTAT
>NC_051414.1:9484102-9484180 GCF_015228065.2 Penaeus monodon
TTAGTCGTTCTATATTTCCATTTACCCCAAAAAACACCCATACTTCTTCTCCCCATGTGCATCATCATTCCCTCTCCC
>NC_051414.1:9484682-9485040 GCF_015228065.2 Penaeus monodon
TAGAAGGAAGTGGAAGCATCAAATTCATACCCCACTACCTCCAAGATATTGCCATGGCATCATATATGGGACACTAAAGACGAAACTAGGTTTGGAATGGCAGGACAGAAATGTCACTTTTGTCCTGGCAGAGTGGACTGAAAGGAGGCTGTAACTAACAGGGCTTGAGGAAAAGCGAAAGACTTATCTGCCATGTCAGATCACCCTTTGAGTGTCATTACTCTTTTGCAGTAGTGTTTTTTGTGCGAGAGCTCGTATTGGAGGGGATAAGTCACATAACTGGCCAAAGAAGAGGTAGGACTTGAGTAAGGAAGAACTGGTTCTCGTAGGACTCAGGACGTCCAAAAAATATCGGCAT
>NC_051414.1:9491537-9492226 GCF_015228065.2 Penaeus monodon
TGTACATTTTATAGTTTTACAACCTAGAGTAAAAACAAGGCTTGTCCATGGACATTAAGCAAATACTTGATACAAGAAAGTCGAAGATTTGATGCAGGACATTAAATTAATTTCGATACACAGGTTTCTTAAAAATTGCACTGACTTTTGCCTTTTATAATATTCCGTGTCATTATATATATGTTTATGATTGTTTTATTACCGTGTAGGATAAAGATATTTACTTGTACAATTCATAGCGTATCATGGAACGAAAAACATTATAAAACCAAAGGGATGCATAAACCAAGGCGTATATCTAACTTTTTCACTTCACATAAGTTGAAAGTTGGTTTGCCCCGTAGAGTGTACCGAGACAAGTGACCTGTTTTGAAGCTGTTTCGCTCTTTTAAGGCTTGTAATATTAACCGACAGAGGAAAATTATGGTCTCCTTTTATGTTCCTCGGCGGTGGTTGATTTACAGTTTGGGAAATACTGCTGGTATTGTTATAAACATAAAAAGTCAACTAAGCATTGATCCTCTGTAAAAATAATTTTGATCCTGACTAAGCCTAGGACGTACCAGTTACATCGCTTATTAATATTAAGGGGTTTCATTTAGTTCAATTTTGACGGACTGGGTAATTTATTTGTATATTATATATTAGAATCATCACCATTATCATCATGACAATTTTAAGTCTTAGTA
>NC_051414.1:9492677-9492821 GCF_015228065.2 Penaeus monodon
GCGTATGTGTATGCCACAATAGGGACCTGATAAACCCTAATATTAACACTCCGGAACTGTTGTAAAAGCGATAACTTATCAGGCACTTAACAAAGCAAAGATTAGCGATAATTTGGCGTACTTCTCATAGCAGCAACAGTAAAG
>NC_051414.1:9493186-9493286 GCF_015228065.2 Penaeus monodon
TGATACGTTAGACATTAATACCCAATATAATCCAACTATGAGATAATAGTTAAACGAGATGATTGATGATACTGCCTATTATATACTATTCCTAGTTCTT
>NC_051414.1:9493564-9493742 GCF_015228065.2 Penaeus monodon
TGCTGATCAAAAACGTAGGAATATCAGTTTCAAATCATGGCTGCTCGAGTAAGGATATAAAGCGATAATATACTGATTAATTTTCAAATAAATACGGTGACTGATAAAAAAAAAAAAAGTTTCATGCATTATATTGTGTTTCATCTATTTTTCTCAATAATAACGTTAAAGTTCCAGA
>NC_051414.1:9494024-9494282 GCF_015228065.2 Penaeus monodon
CCTTTTTTAACCGTGTTTATTTCCATGTCGCCTTCAATCTTAATACATAGACCACTGGTACGTAGGTCTTGCTGACTCGCGTACGGTATACAATCAAAATGATGTGGTAATTTGCGTGGTAATAATGTCCCCATCCATCCTTATTCAATTCATGTCTCTGTTTATCCTTCTGAAACTACTGTCGAGACAAGCCGTGAATTGCCCTCTGGTTATTAAAACTCCATGTCTCACTCATTTTGCTATCATTTTGCGCAGATA
>NC_051414.1:9494498-9495012 GCF_015228065.2 Penaeus monodon
ATAGCCGTATAATTACTGTTGTTCATTTGTTTTATAAAAAAAAAAAATCTGAAGGATTCACATAGTTTCTGTTTGCTTTCGTTCGAGTATAGAACTGGCTTCTGTCTTGCTGGGTCCAAAAGATTTACGTACACCCGTCGCGTAGCTGTGTTGGGTTATTAACTCTTAGATTCTCGATTAATTAACCTCACGTAGATAATCACGTGAAATATTCACTTGAGATATCTGTTGCCTTGTGCACAGAGTATATCCGTCAGAATACAAATTGTTTTATATGTAATGTTATCGAGAACACGTTATATATATGCAAAAACAAGTGATAGGGAGCGAAGAGTACGGGATTTAGTATTCAAAATTAGTATCCTTTCTTGTGAAGCGAACGTAACAGACGGATGAATTGAAAATTAATAAGCTAAAATTTAGTAAGCGTGCCAATTTGCATCTTTGATTAGTCTATAACGATGCATGGTATCCTGCTGATGCTGCCAGCTTTCACGGTGCGGATCATATCGCG
>NC_051414.1:9495067-9495175 GCF_015228065.2 Penaeus monodon
CATTGAGAGGTCGCTCTTCTTTACTATTCGGTCTGATTTCATTTTTTTTGCACATTCGATATGTAAAAATGCATTGCCACGCTTCTCAATTTTTTTTTGTTCATGGCT
>NC_051414.1:9498663-9498940 GCF_015228065.2 Penaeus monodon
AGAGCAGGGAGCGCATCGGCAGCGCCCCCAGGCAAGAGGGAGGCCAACAGCAATTGACTAACGGGGAACGAAACGAGCTGAGAACGTCGCAAGATCCAGACGAACATTGCCTACGGTCTGTGGCTTCTACGGCGAAGTAGAGTAAAGGACGTTTTGAGAAGAGGTTTGTCTTTGGTCTATTATGTCAAGGTGCTGAGTCATAGCGCGTTTATGTAAAACAGGAAATGCGAGGTCTGTGTTGTCTTTGTTGGTGTATTTTGTACCGTTAAGAATGTCG
>NC_051414.1:9499706-9499946 GCF_015228065.2 Penaeus monodon
ATTTACCCGTGTTTATTTCCATGTCCCTTCAATGCTTAATACATGACCACTGGTACGTAGGTCTGCTGATCGAGTACGGTTACAATCAAAATGATGGTATTGCGTGGTAATATGTCCCCATCCATCTATAATTCATGTCTCTGTTTATCCTTCTGAAACTACTGTCGAGACAAGCCGTGAATTGCCCTCTGGTTATTAAAACTCCATGTCCCACTCATTTTGCTATCATTTTGCTCAGAT
>NC_051414.1:9500109-9500810 GCF_015228065.2 Penaeus monodon
CCTTATAATTACTGTTGTTCCATCTTTTTTTATAAAAAAAAAAAATCTGAAGGATTCACATAGTTTTCTGTTTGCTTTTCGTTCGAGTATAGAACTGGCTCGTGTCTTGCTGGGTCAAAAGATTTTACGTACACCCGTGGTAGCTGTGTTGGGTTATTAACTCTTAGTATTCTCGATTGATTAGCTCACGTAGATAATCCACGGTTGAAATATTCACGTCTGAGATATCTGTTGTCCTGTGCACATAGTTATTATCCGTCTATAATTCAAATTGTTTTATATGTAAGTGTTATCGAGAACACGTTATATATATTGCATAACAAGTTGATAGGGAGCGATAGGTACGGGATTTAGTATTCAAATTAGTATCCTTTCTTGTGAAGCGAACTTACAGCCAGTGATGAATTGAAAATTAATAAGCTAAATTTAGTAAGCGTTGCCAATTTTGCATCCTTTGATTACGTCTATCAATATGCTATTTTTCCTTCTGATGCTGCCATCTTTCACGTTTTCGATCATATCTCTGTTTCTTTTCTTTATTTCATCTCTTTGTTTTGCTTGCTTTGTACTTTTTTCTTCTTCTTCCTTCATTTGCATGAGGTCGCTCTTTCTTTTTATCTAATTTTTCCGTTTGTCTGATTTTCATTTTTTTTTGCAACATTTCGATATGTAATAATATTGCATTGCCACTGTCTTTCTCA
>NC_051414.1:9504229-9504434 GCF_015228065.2 Penaeus monodon
CCAGAGGGAGGCCACAGCAATGACTCCACGGGGAACGAAACGAGTCTGAGACACGTCGCAAGATCCAGACGCAAATTGCCTACGGTCTGTTGGCTTCTACTGCGAAGTGAGTAAAGGACGTTTTGAAGAAAGAGGTTTGTTTTGGTCTATTATGTCAAGGTGCTGAGTCATTAGCGCGTTATGTAAACAGGAAATGCGAGGTCTG
>NC_051414.1:9505488-9506592 GCF_015228065.2 Penaeus monodon
AATTTCGTCTGAGCAGCTTTTTTCCCCTCTCTTATTCTTCTCTTTCGCTCACGAGATGCATTTTTTCTCCTTTTTCTCTCTTATTTTTCATTTCGCTTACGGCTGCTGTTCTACTCAACGACTGTCAGCAGAGCCATGAGATTCGAATGCCGGAAAGTTTCTCTGCCGTTGTTATTTAAAACATTCTTCAAGCAGTGACATTCGATCCCTTGGCTCGTCTGATTACAACATCTATACTTCTTTACAGTGTTGAGAATTGGATCTAAACATGGATAGAATAGAGTAAAAAATAAACTGTTAAAGGCTTTTTTCAGTGGTAACAATAGGGTAATCCAGTTCGTTACAAGTTTCTCGCAGCATTTTGATTTTGTCTCTCATTCTGTCGTGGCGAATGCAAGTATTGCCTCCTCCCTTGTATTTCATCGACGATCCACCAAACAAGGAGCCATAAGTGCATTGAATTTATAAATTTTGCGCTGACTAGACTTGGTATGACCCCGTTTTGTATCCTGTTTCCTACAGGCAAAATAGGAGTACTCTATATGCAGCCTAGCTAAGAGCAGCAAATATATGGATTACATAAAATATGATAGAGAATCTTTTGCGTAAAAAATTGACATCTAGTCATTAAAAAACTAAAGATATAGCTTATATGATCTTAAAGTTAAAAAGGTCAGCGTAAAACCAAAGCATGTCGAGTAACGAGTGAGCGGAAGTCTACATTTTTTTACGCATACTCTACCTTTTGGAGAGACGAGATAGTGCCATTAGTTGTTTTGTCTTTGTATATGACATGCGTCTCTTCATCCTTCTGAGATATAATATTTTCTCAATAAACATGTCAAATCAAAAAATCAAAATCGTTTTGTCTTCATAAGGCTGACATACTTACCTACTGTTTGATGTCCTTGTCCAAGCAGTGAGACGCGACTCCCAAGGGGTGTCGCGTAGTCGTGAAAAAAAAAAAAATATGCCAAGACATTCACCAGTGTTCACTGTAAAAATATACTATGAGGCCGTGTATTCTTGGAATATTGCATTACAGTTAGGTAAATAAAGTGTAAACATACTGCTGATCTGACTCTTTCTCTCTCCCCCTACCAC
>NC_051414.1:9506683-9507004 GCF_015228065.2 Penaeus monodon
ATAGCCTAAATATATGTACTGTTGTCACAGAAATTATAAATGGGACGGCTGTAGTCAGGGGGTCGCTAACATGTTGGGGGTTTGAAAAGGAGTTCATTAATATCAAGAGATACTACAGGGGTTGTTATGGTCGTCAGCCTTTAGCGACATGCTAATTCCATTAAGTCTCCCCCGTTGACGTTTCATTTCCGATCTTTAGTGGAAGTTGAGGTGAACCTTTCCCTTCCGGCGTCCTTTCTCGTCAGGAAAGTGTAGGTTATCTAGGGCTCTGTTATCTGTGTGGCCGAGGTTTTCATTATCAAGATGTATATTAGTTTCATC
>NC_051414.1:9507208-9507386 GCF_015228065.2 Penaeus monodon
ATCATGTCCTTATCCCAAGAACCACCACCCAGACTCCAGATATAAAAACAAATCAAATACATTTTTGGGGTCTAACTGCGCGTAAACAGAAGAAAGCTCTTGATAGGTAAAGTCGACGTACTTCATTGCAATATGGATAATTAGAACTCAATTGGAATAAAATAGAATGAGAAATGCA
>NC_051414.1:9507555-9508174 GCF_015228065.2 Penaeus monodon
GACAGTGGCTTCACTTCATATTTCCGAGGATGGGTCAAATGAACAAGCCATGTCTATCCCCATCCAGGTTTCTTGTGAGCTAAGCAAATCTGCGCAAAGTAACGGATTATGAGGCCAAATGAGAGGAGTGACTGATTTATATCGGACTAAAACCAAGGTTAAGAGCTAAACCTAACTCATTACTTTGTCTTACCATGGAATTATTCAAACAGCCTGGTTCTGCTCACAACCACGTACGTTTCCCTGGCATTTTCCCACTGGATTCTGATACATTGCATCTTTACTGTATGGTCTGAAAATAATGAAGTTATTAAAAACCATTAAAAGCACAAGGAATGGAGTATCACCCTACCACTTTAAATAGGAAAGGCTACTATTAAAGCGTTTGAAGAATACCGGTATAACTAGTTCCTTTTTTATAGAAAAAGTGATATTCAGGTTCCTAACGGAGTGGCTAATGCTTCGTCCTAGGAAAATTCATGATAGATTGTGATAGATGAAGAGTAGTGTGCTCGTAGTGCTGGGACTATAGTTTCCAAGTAAAGGCCATCCTTTTACTTTTCCACGAAAAGTGCTGCTAGCATCTTATGCGATGTCTTTCTATATCATTTTGATATAG
>NC_051414.1:9508698-9509101 GCF_015228065.2 Penaeus monodon
CTTTGAAGACTTGCAAAGTAAGTTGTGATTGGTACAAGCATATGGTGACTTGCAGAGACGTGTTCTAAGCCTGGAGGCCCAAACACGCTTGGCCGAGGGAAGACGACAGTCGGGCACCGAACTCTGTTCCAGAAAGGTGTATGGATGTTGAATGGAAGGCGAGTTTCAGCTTTTTGCCAATTCATGGGCACTGCATGCACAAGACAGAAGCTTACAAGTGAGGAGACAGCAGTGGATAAGGGATGCTGAAGATGCGTTCTTGTGGAAAATGAGATGTAAACTCGTACTTAGTTCATGGAAGCTTCTCCAATTGATGTGATGGCCGTCATATGTGTCGGCTGCAGCGCGGTGCCTCGTGGGAAACAAGGCACTGCTGTGTTATCTCATGATAATGTGATGTGCT
>NC_051414.1:9509382-9510137 GCF_015228065.2 Penaeus monodon
ACATAAATCGAGCACTTTTCACTTTCAAACCCTGTGTTGGCAACTTACCATGACAAGTTTTACTGTCATTGTACTGATTACAAATGTACTTCTTTGCGAGAAGGAAAAAATGAGGCGCCTGCTCTAAGTCCGCCAGGCTTTATTCCGGAATGTCAGCAAGTGCAGATGACAATAAAGTATCTAATTAAGTTTTTGCAAGAGGCAATATGCAAGCGAAAAGACAGCTACGGTTAACTACTTTCAAAATCAAAATCTGAGGAATTATCCAGGGGAATTCCTTCAATCGAGATCTTTACTATCACGAAAGTTTCCGTTTTCTAGCTTTGCAGAGGTTCTGTAGCATTTTTAAGGCTATTGTTTCCATGCATCTTTAAAGAATCTGAATCTTCACGTTGCTCTCTCTGTTTTATCATGCCTTTATATAGAGTTCACCATTGCAAAATCTATTATAGGTGAGGCGATAAGACAATGGAGAGAACGAAAAAGATTTGGAGTCACTGGGCTAAAGAACACATACTATTTTATATGAAGATTGTTAGTCATCATCTATATTGTAATTCTGCTTGTTTCGTTCATTCATTAGCATGCTATGCATGAAATCATATACTATGTGACTACGCAGCTGGGAGTGTAAAATGGGGTGATAACTGATAACATAAGTACTAAAACATGACACACACATTATTACTAGATTTGAATTCTGCTTGCGTTTCGTCCGTTCGATTGCACTTTACTCCTTAATCATCACTTGAGTG
>NC_051414.1:9510185-9511342 GCF_015228065.2 Penaeus monodon
AATATTTATTATTTACACGACTATCCGAAGAGAGAGGGTAAAGTTAAAAGATAGGAGGAGAAGGAAAAAGAAAGGAGACTGCAAGAAGAAACGGGGAGAGGAAGAAAGGGAGGGGGAGGAGGCTTAAAGAGGTAAGGAGGGAAGGAAGGGGAAGGAGGGTTAAAGAGCAAAGGGAGATGGGAAGGGGGAAAGGGAGAGGGCTTAAAGGGGGAAAGTGGGATGGGGAAGGGGAACGCAGAGGGACTCAGAGAGAAAAGGGGATAGGGGAAGGGAAAGGGATAAGGGAGCGAAGGAGGAGAGGGAGGTTACGAACGAAGAGGAGGAAAGTTGAAGGAGACCGATGTAGGAAAGAGAGGCGTGGATTCAAGGAAGATTTGGGAGTGAGAGAGGGTGACAGAGCGGAAAAGGAAAAGGTAGAGGGAAAGGAAAGGCGAGAGAACTACTTGCTTTACAGAAATTATATCAATAAACGAGAGTGAATATTGTATCATACTAGCCTCGCAACACACCTGAATTTGTTTAGGGATTCTTCAGTATTATAAATATTGCTGAACACAGACTCTCAACCTCTTTTGGACTCATGGCAGCTATGCCATACCCCAAGCTGAAAATCCTTTTTCTAAACTGATAAAAATATTATCGAACTGTATGACAAGGTACCCCTTATCTGTGATATTTACAGCCAAACAGGAAAAAATATCGTCAGTGCAGACATAAATACTCTGCGATATGCGTTTAAGTACCCAATATCTATGTGAATCACGCTCTTTGATAAAGGAAAATCATCCTTATGCCTCTATGGCAAGTAACAACCCCGTCCCCATAACTAGCTAAAATCCTCCGAAATAGTCTAAACCTTGCAAAACCCGAAACCCACCTAGAAGAAGTTATGAAGAAAAGATAAATAAGGGTAAAACAATAAAAAACCACCACACAGTGACAAAAAATCAGTCCATCTCTGAAAGGATCTCACTGCCAATTCACATACGAGTCCCATCGTATTCCAAACGCCTATTGAACTTGAATCTGAAGCATGGTGTAGCCAAGGCTGGAAAAAGGGTCCCAGATAGTGCCTGGCATGAAAATAAAATCGGAGATTCAGTTAAATAAATAGATAAGTAAGACATGTTGTATATAAATTTGAACTGAATGAATTA
>NC_051414.1:9512142-9512267 GCF_015228065.2 Penaeus monodon
CTAAAAAATATATGTTTCGGTTAAAACAAGAAGAACAAACAACCCCCCACCCCCCACCCCCAAGGAGAACAAACAGCCCCCCTGAACCCCCTGAACCTCACAAGAAGAACAAAAAACCCCCCTGA
>NC_051414.1:9512313-9512384 GCF_015228065.2 Penaeus monodon
AACCGAAATTCAAACTTGGCGCCGCCCTGGGTCCGAGGGCAGAGCCACCTATCGGCGAGTTTCCGCACTTC
>NC_051414.1:9512422-9512601 GCF_015228065.2 Penaeus monodon
CAACAACAGGCGACACTTCTTCCCTTTTTTACGGATTTCTACTATGCTTGCAGTCACTGGCGGGTTTTTGGATCAGGTGAGCGTTGCGTAAGGGCGAGGCGAGGGCGGAGAGGAGGGAATCCAAGGGGGAAACGGCGTGAAAAGGGGAGAGAAGTAGGAAAGGATGGGTAGAGTATATA
>NC_051414.1:9512650-9512877 GCF_015228065.2 Penaeus monodon
GTATGGGAGGAATATTTGGTGGTGTGTTTTTTAGATTTTACTTGGTTTATAGGGTTGGAAATCTATTGTTGTTGGTTTATTGTTAGATTTTTTTTTTTATTCTTTTTTATCCCCCTGTTTTCGAAGGTGTCATGGAACTACGTTTGCGAATTACCTGGGAAATGTATTAGTTTCTTCCTTGTTTACTGTTTTCCTTTTTTTTTTTTTGCGAAATGGTTGGTAAATCG
>NC_051414.1:9512903-9512978 GCF_015228065.2 Penaeus monodon
CGTCTCTGTTGAATTATTATTATTTTTTAAATAAAACGGAAAGAGTTTAATTTCCTTAGTGTTTCTTTTCCCATG
>NC_051414.1:9512998-9513156 GCF_015228065.2 Penaeus monodon
AGTCTTGAAAAGCTGTTGTTTGTTGAGGAAATGTTGTCATTTGGAGAGGAAATTGCAATTCTGGGGATTTGTTCATGAGCATTATTTCTTGTTTTATCATTATTTTTTAAAGTAATATCCATGTGTTTTTTGCCTGAGTTGGAACATAATGTTAGTTG
>NC_051414.1:9513236-9513602 GCF_015228065.2 Penaeus monodon
GTGCAGATTGGAAGGTCAAGCCAAAGCTTGATTTTTAATGGATTATGCGGTTTGACCCAGATGTCAGAATCTCCGCCAAGGGGGATCCGTAGTTGCGTTTTTTTAGGCTGATTGGTGGTCTGGTATCTGGAAAAGGCGTCAGATGCCAAGTGCAGATGGTGTCCGTCAAGTGCTCCCTCTCTTCGGTGGTTTGTCGGTTTTTGTAGGTTTGTCTTGTGAAAATGTTGTCTTTTTTTCTTCCCATATAGGATATATATGTTTTAAGAATTCTCCAAATTTGTTTCGGTTTAAATCTTTTCCTGTATAGGATAGCTAGGCTGGATCATTTTAACATGGGCTAGAGTAAAACTTAGAGAAGTTAGATTT
>NC_051414.1:9513742-9513867 GCF_015228065.2 Penaeus monodon
GTTGGCAGTCACAATACAAAGTAAAAATGAAAAATATAAATGGTTTCTAATTACCTAACAATGTTGTAGGCTGTATAACTAAAGGTGATATACAATATTGAATGACAACAGTTAATATGAGCAGC
>NC_051414.1:9513952-9514594 GCF_015228065.2 Penaeus monodon
AATTGAATACGCTTGCAGTTTTGCAGTCATAGTTGTGCAAAGAATCAGGAACTTTGGGATTTTGAATTTGAGGCAAATGTTTGATTCCATTGATATTTATATTCCAGCCGGGAAGTAGCATTGCCTCGTATACAACTAAAAAAAAATAGATTTTCTATATTACATATATATTTTTTCTTCTTCCTTTTCTTTTTACTATTATTATTGAGAGTCACATACAAGGACGACTTCTTGTTGCTTATTGTTCGGGGCTTTGTAAAGCAGTTTTAGGCTGTTCAGAGTTGGTTCTTACTCTTTGAAGATGTATGTGCAGTTATATTGTTATGTTGGTGCTGGTAGAGGATATATATTGACAATACAGGAAATATGTTGATTATGCTCCAGGAGTTCAATATCTATCTTGATAGGATAAAGGTGTTTGTTGACCTTTTTATGATATCACTGTGAGGTACAGAGGTGACCACAGTTGCTATTAGTAAATAGTGGTGAAATCATATTGTTTGCATTCTTATTTCATATTAGGCATAAAACAGATGTAGGTAGTTCTGAGTGGATTTTGATAAGGCTTAGCCTATTATCAAATATACTGTGTTGTACTATGTTGTTCCTTCAGTTTATGGTATATATATAAGATTTGAGGAG
>NC_051414.1:9515887-9519728 GCF_015228065.2 Penaeus monodon
GTGACATGTATAAGATTGTTTATGTGATTTCTGTTTGTTGGTTTGTTGACATGGGAGTGGTGTTTCTCTGCCGTTGTGATAGGGTCGGACCATTTGCATGTGGGAAATTCTTACAGGAACACCAAAATTGATAGAAAAAGTACTAAAAAATAATAGGGCTTTTGATATGAGTATGGATAGAAAAAGTACTATTATAATATATATGGCTTTTGATATGAGTATGACCATTTTTGAAAGTTTAGATTGTATATGTAGAAAACTCTAATTCAGTGTTATCTGCTACTATCTTCTATTGCCTCATTTCAATTTCACCATAAAGTAAATATTTTATCCAGATGAGAGCCAGAATCCCCACATTCAGTTGCCCCACAGATGATTATGATCCCCTATTGCTAATAAGTCTCACCCCCATTGTCTTCCAGGTGGCATGATGCCAAGCAGCGAAGAGCGATGGCGCAATGGAACGACTGCAGCTCAGGGTGCCCTGGGTCACTTGCTGGAGCGTATCAACAATGACTTTACGCAACAGCATGACTCCCAGCACTATCAGCCAGGATTTGTACCTTCTGCCTCCCTCCCTGGACAACGGCTGGGCAGTCCCCCCTTACCAGCTTAGGCTCGCAGATGTCCCCACTGCCACCCGCACATGCCAACCTGGGCTCACAGGTCCCCCCTATGCAAATCCCTCACAGCAATATGGGGCCGCAGATGCCCCCCCTGCAGCCACCAACCACTAGTACTCCAGGTGGTATGCCCCTGGGCTCACAGCTCAGTGGTTCGGCCTCTAGGAGCTATTCGGTCAGCCAGGACCTCTTCTCAGAGCTTGGTGGGGGGCGCAGCCCTCTCCTGAGGTCGTCCTCAGACCTTGGCCTCCGCGTGAAACACTACCAGGCTTCACAGGGTGTGCACTACAGTGATGCCAGGATGGATGGTTTCATGGACTCGAGTATGGACTCCATTGACAGTATGCTAGTGGGTGGCCATGAATCGCCCTTCTTCCCTGAAGTGCAGAGGGGCCCCTCGTCAGGCACCTCAGGGACTCCTCCCCCCCCACCCCTTCAAGGTGACCCACAGAATCTGCAGTCCTCCTACAGCCAGTCAGTCGGCTTCTATCCCAGTGAACATGACCGCATGATGGATGAGGGCAGTGTCAACAACATCACAGCAAAGCTCTCCAATTTCACAGCCTCCCTGGGTAGCTGGTTTGGGCCTTTTGACCCCTTCCGCAGCAACTTGACATCTGATCAGACCAAGGGGCCTGTGGTGTCACAGGCTTCTCCTGTGGCTGTGAGCCGGACCCCGGTGCAGGTGACGAATGATGTTCCCACAGCTTCTCAGTGCAGCAACAGTAGCAGCAGTGGCAAGAGAAACTCCAATGTAACAGCATCTCAACCTGCACGAACCAACAAGCCATCTTATTCAGATGTCCTGAGTAAGAACACGGTGCAGGAGGGAAAGCAGAGTGGCTCTGGGACAGGGGCAAGCAGTGGTAACAGTGGTGCAAACAGCAGCAGTGGAAGTGGTGGTGTCAGCAGTTACCCTCAGTCACCTTCCCCGATCCCTGCCAATCAGCCCCCTCAGTCCCCTTCACCTGGTCCAATAACAACCCGTCCAGACCTACAGAATCACAACCAGCATGGCAGCAATGTCAAGTCAAAGCAGAGGAACTCCAACAGTGGGAGCAGCAGTGGCAATAATGGTGGGAGTAGTGGCCACAGCAGCAGGTTCCTTAGCAAGGGTGACTCCCACATTTCATCCTCAAGAGTGGGACTAGATGACTTTGACCTGAGTGACATTGGACTAAGCAATGGCCGCATCAGTGCCTATGAGCACTATGATTGGGGGGAGGGAATGGACACGCTCATAGGAAATGGATCCATGTCATACAGATTGTCAGCAAGTAGTCCCACTCACCAATCAAAAAAATCAAGTTCTAAAGACACCAAGAAGAACACACCAGAGAAGACTAGTGGCAGCACACACCATGAGGGCAACACGGCACGTGGGAATGACCAGTTAAACAACAAGGTCAACTCCAATCAGCAAAAGCAACCACCAAGGTAAGGCTTCTACTACTATGTTGCTTACAATTATAAGAATGTTTTGTACTGTAATGAATTTTTCTCTTTTCCCCTTTAATTCTTTGAGTGAAAAGATATTTAAGTTATTAAATGAATACTAGATAGAGAACTTTGCACAAGGCCTCAGGATTATTTGACAATTAAATAAGCATTCAATGTAGAATAGAAGTAGAATAAGTTTTAACCCCAAAAGTCTTAGGTACCTCAATTGAGCATATTAGTAAATTGCTTGTTGAAGTCCGGTTGCCGTCATAGAGCATTAACTTTTGAAAATCATGGTGTCTCATTCATCTTTATTTTGGTGAGAATGGGATGCATTGAGCATAAAATAGGACATGTATTACTGTTTGACATCTCTGCACCAGCCTTAAGGCCACAGAGGAGTTCACTACCACCAACTCCACTGGGCTGTCTGTACCCGCTCCCAGCCATCCTCACCTCCTTCCCCAAGGACTCCCTCCTCTCCTGTCTTTCAGACTCCCCTGCCATTGGATGAGCTAACCACAGCATTATCTTGTTAAGTTCATATTTTTTATATATAATACAAATTCATGATTTATTTCTGTTTAAGTTATGACAATTTTATGTTTGTGATATTTAACAATGGGTAAAATTCTCAGCTTTGATACCCTACTGTTCAATAACTCTTTGCCTTACCAGAGCAAAACATATATTTTCTGTTGTATAAATTTGGGCTTTCCAAACTTTAGTCTGTTACTTGCTAACCCAAATGAATCCTTGCTCAGTTGGCACTGCTGACCTTTTTGTGTGTTATAGACTCAGTTACTTTTTTCTAGGAATTTAATGCTAGTCCCCCCAAAAAAATAATAAAAATTGAAATATGCACCCAAACTGATCCTAACTGCCAAGAAATCATCTCCAACCTATATATATCTTCAAGATATGCAGTATGACAATATGATAAAGTGAAACGCATAAGGGGAGTGTGGCAGTGTCACACCCACTTTTCCATTTTAAAGGTGATATTCCCCTAATATTCTCCACTAAACATGTTTCTTAGTCACAAAGTGGTTTCACTACACTTTAGAAACAGCCACTGTGTAGACATTGTGTGAGAGATCCACACCAGCCACATTTCATGACATGTAATGGCAACATGTACCTTCATTTATATCTTGATATTTTATGATACATTCACCTAATGTTTGCAACTCACTGACCATATTCATTTGGGTGATAAAAGAAATAAACAGAAGTTACAGATGACAATTAGAAAACAAATGAAAGCTTTGAACAGAAAGAGAAGGGAAAATGGAGTACCAAGTGGGGTGTGTCTCACCTATGCCCTTGCCTCTATCCCCCCCCCCCCATCTCTCCCAGTCTCTCCCCACCTTGCAATTTATTCCTCCTCCTACACCTATCTCAGCATCACAAAAAAATGGATAGGAGTGTTGAAATTAATATTTACTTGAAAAGAAAATGCATAAGTCTGTTAATAGGAAAGAACATCTGCCTTTTACAAATTCATTTGTTTGATGCAATTATGTTAAAAATGATTTTTTTTTCTTCAGTTATTTAGCCCTCAGCAGTGAGGTTTAAGGGGGAAAAAATGAAGCATAAGAGGATAGTGATCGGGTGGAGCAGTTCTTAGTCTGTAATGAGTATTTCTATATGACATTTTTATATAAATATGTTGATGATTATTTTGGTATATTATTTCTCCATCTATGAGTAATATACCCTAAATGCATTCAGATTGGTAAGGTAAAACTAGATGCCAAATATTTAAAAAGCTCATC
>NC_051414.1:9520345-9521168 GCF_015228065.2 Penaeus monodon
CCTGGACCCAAGGGGTTAAGTTTGCTATGATTTTTTAACAGGCATTTTGTTTGATGATGTCATGATGTGACAATGTATTTTGTGCACACAATTTAGGTGACAGAAACGTCTCTTGTTGCAGAAATTTTCTTTTCTTAATATCTAGTCTCATCTGCTCTTACCAACAGTAGGTGTAGAAGAAGGTAGAGAAATACTCAGTTATATTCAAGAAACATTGATAAACTCCTTACTTTTACTTATTTTTTTTCTGGTCGAAGGCACTATCACTAATGCATGAATCATTGCAGAGTGATAGAGAAATTACTTTACAATGTCATTGGAATTGATAACCCTCCCATCTTATCTGGATATAACACCTAGTGTCAACAAGAGGTGCTGATTTTATATTTTTTATAATTTTTTTCTGCTTCCTCATTTAGTAGTTTTAACCTTCCAATGATGGTGCCAGCATGCTGGTGACATCTGGCAACCATCTAGCCTTTTGGCCTGGGAGTTCGATGCGTACAGTGAAACTTCCCACTCGACTCGCGATGTACCCATCATGATGAGTTGTTTTTTTCACGATGGCTATAACCGTGCCCGGCTATCAGAGGTTAAGTAGAATTTGTTAAAGACAAATTTACTTAGATTAAATAGAGATAAGTTTGCATATGAAAATATTTCTTAACATGTAAGATCCAAATTTGCATAGCTGTATTATGAAATGATTTTTTTACATCTTTGTAACAATGCATTTTTTCATCATGTTGTATTCCCTCAAAGTGGTAAATGAAATATCTATACTGTTGAGGATAATAACAGCAGTTTAAGTATTTAAAAGAAT
>NC_051414.1:9521204-9522791 GCF_015228065.2 Penaeus monodon
AAAACTGAATAAAAGACTTGACACAGCTCAACTTCAGAATTCCAGGTCAGTTTACTCTTTGTAGGAATATTATATTAATTGATATATGTTCTTTGGTGATATTATAATGTAGAATTACCATACTGTGGCATAGTCTTTGTTAAGCTTTTTCATTGTGGAGACGGTCAAATATTGAGAATGTATAACTGCATAACATTTTTCTGGTCATGGAAATAAGTCAGTTAAAGGAATGATTGTGCACTAAAGTCCTCAGCTGAAGTGACTTCTTGAATGTGAATAGTGATTCCTTCACATGAATATTATTGCAGGTGTAAAGTTCATGATTTTTTTTCCAGTGAAATAGAACTGTGGGAATAATAAATAAATGTGTGTGCTAGTTTTGATTTTGATATTGACTCTTAACAATGATTGCTGCTTATCTTACCTTGAAAATAAATGAATAACTTAAGAGATTGTGGGGCCCTTCTCGGATTCCTCTCTCAATAGATAACTGAGGAGATAAGATTTGGAATTGAGAAAGCAATGAGATAGTGCTACCTCAGGATTTAGAATGAAAACATCAGTGTGTGTGCTTAGTGTATAAAGTATTTTGTGCCATCAGCCATTTTTTGCATGGATATATTTTTTATTAAAACTTCTAGCAGCAGTTTTACTTTTTCTTGCTAAAAATTTTCAAAATAGAATTTACGAGATCCGTACGATATAAAACCATACTTCGTACAAAATTATGCAGTCAGAATTTACATGGAATGGCATTGATATGTGTGGATCTAATTCTAGACCCCTTTGGTATAGCTGCCATCAAGTGTAAATAAAAATTTTTCCTTCTGTCACAATTACACAATGTAGTTTCTAATCATCTCTGCTGCTTATTTTCTTCTATAAATGTGTATATTGCAGTGACATGATAGTTTTGTATAATATAGTTAAGCTGTGATATGGTGAGATAGGAAAAAAAAGTTTACACCATTATTAACAACAGCCATTGAAGATTTACCAATTAGGCCTATGCAGAAAAAAAAAAAAAAAATGTAGGAACAATAATATTTTGTTCGTTTTTTCTTAGTAGTGAATATTATTCAGAATGTCCAGTTTTATTTTCTTTTGTGAGTGCTTGTTGCTACCTTGTAATTGGATATTAAAAACTTACAATATTACTGTCAGTAGCTTGGATGATATTATATTTGGTGTTCACTTGATAACAACCAAAATCTAGAAATGTTAGTAACCAGGGTGTGACCTTTTTATCGCAATTTTATTAATAGTTTAGAAGAAATAATTAATAATTAGTAGTGTGAGCGTCTTAAGGGAAGAGAGAAATGAACAGTTCATTTTAGTGGTTAACATCATTCATTTATATCCATGTTTTCCGTGGAGAGAGGTACGACAGATGGTCAGCTCAGAAATAATGTGGTACAGAATAAGCCTGCATTCATGTGCAGTTTAATGATGGGCTGATAGTCATCCTGTAAACATATTAAAAGAAGTAAGAATACAATTATTCCACTTAAAAGTCCAATAAAGTATACTTTACCGACATACAGAAGTAAATGAAAACAAATAATTAAAATTTTTTGTATTATTATT
>NC_051414.1:9523005-9523779 GCF_015228065.2 Penaeus monodon
TATTTTTTTAATTTATTTATTTGTCTTCAAACTTAGAAATACAGTTTATAAGAGTAGGTATTTTATTATACAGTTAATCCTTAACATTTGTGAACTTGACATTCAAGACTTGGCAATATTCATGAAAAGGCATAGAATCTGACTGACAAATTTCACTCCATAATGATCGGCAATGCACTGCTGAGACCACTAGGAAATGGACAGTAATCAGGGGTATCATATGCGAAACACTTGTGGTCTTGGCTTCTGCAGTGTGTACCTCATGCGTGGGTCCCCGGCAGCAGGTACTTGCTGCTATAGCTACCACTTGAAAATTAGGGTGTTTTTCACTAGGAGGTACAAGTTGCGGATGGGTTTAGTGACTGTCCTAAAAACAGTTTTTGACTGCCAAGATTGTCATAGAACTTGTATTTGACTAAAGACTGTATCTAGCAGTATCATGTATGATTCATGCTGTTGTCACATTTCAATAGACTCTGGGATGATAATACAATGTTATGTGAATTTTGCAATAAAACTCAATAATAGAATGATTATATTATTACATGTTGAATAACTTTTATATGTACATGTGGCACCCTCTTTGTTTGCTGTCATGGTGTCAGCTGTGAAGACATGGAGCAATTAGTATTTATCAAAGAGGAAACAGCAGTAGACATTTAGAAAATGTCTTAACTGACCTGTTGGATCTGAATTCCTTGTGGTCCACATGTGACCCCAAATCTGGCTGGCTTGATGGATCTCTCACCTTGCGTATTTTGCCCTTTTTGGCAA
>NC_051414.1:9524312-9524540 GCF_015228065.2 Penaeus monodon
ACATAATCAAATAAAAAAGGTAATTGTACAGAAAAAAGGATGTATTACTCATGTGTGGGGCAACAAGGCATTGCACAAACCTGTACTGAACCTGGAAATTCCCTCCACTCACTGCATACCCACTAAACTCTTAAAATCTGAGGATTTATACATATCCTCAGATTATGGACGACCCCAGTTTAATTATTATACAACTTAGTATTATAACAGTAATTATAAGTAATATTA
>NC_051414.1:9524886-9525278 GCF_015228065.2 Penaeus monodon
CAAGACACCTGAAGAAACAATGGGTTAATGTTTGACAATAAATAAAAAGTGGCAAGCAAATTTTCCATACCTTTAATGAAGCTGAGTAATCTTCATCAAATATAAATCACACTTGTCTTTATGTCATAAGAACAATTTAAAGACAGCCCTTATCAGTGTGGGATACCTTCAGACCCATCTAGTGCTTTGGTTGAGTTATGGACAAAATCAACTAATAGACATTTTTATGAAAAGTAATAGAGAAATCTGCAGAATCAAATACTTTTTCTCTCATAGACAAAACTATGACCTTTCATGAATACTACCTCAGATTATTTTGGAGATTAGACAAAAAAAATGTAAATATTGATCAGATGATAGACCTTGCCCACAGAAGACATAAGGGTATTGTT
>NC_051414.1:9525462-9525547 GCF_015228065.2 Penaeus monodon
CAGTAAAGTATTGAAATTGTATGTCCTACCATCTTTTTCTACTGAGCAGTTGGCTGTATCAGTCTTTGTGTTGCCACATCATTGT
>NC_051414.1:9525655-9525723 GCF_015228065.2 Penaeus monodon
TTCAATCTGCTGATGATTACTTGAGGTCTTGGTTGATATGGAAATTACCTATTTTTGCAATATTGTTT
>NC_051414.1:9525751-9527044 GCF_015228065.2 Penaeus monodon
CTAGCAATACCCACACTAATCAATGGCTGGGAAAGAATATTTATGAGGATTTTGGAAAAAAACAATGCTTTGTATTGGGTTTAAGGAATGGTCTTAAGAAAAAGTTGTACTTCTTTTTTTTAACTGTCCAAGGAAAGGTAAAAAAAATCAAATTAGATATATACATCTAATAAACAAACAAAAAATCAGAAACCTTAAAATCAGCTCATTTGGGTTAAAAACCCAGAAAAAAGTTTTTAAAAATTTTGATGAATTCAAAAAAAAAAAGTACAAAAGTGAAAAAAAATATATCTTCCCTTAAAAAAGATGAAGACCATGTTTGTTTCACTTTGTCCTTACATGCTGCACATTTCAGGACGAACTATACACAATAATAACCTGAATGCCAACCCCTCGGGAAACCCCCCCTCCTGCTTCGCCAATCAACAGTAATAGTCTATGGTGACAGCAGTCCGAAGTGCGTCATGCCTGTGAAAGTAACCCCAAACAACAAAAATAAGACATTACCCAGTGAAGAAATAAACCAAAGTGCGCAATAGCAAAAAGAGAAAAAATACGGTATTTTTTTATGACTTTCTTCTGGGGATATATATAAAAGGTTGTAGTTTCAGTAAGATGGGTTTTCTAGAAATACAGCTAATTATAGAGAGTAAAAATTTTGGTTAAAACCAAAGTTTTTTTTTTGGCACTAAAAATAATGAAGGTGTTTGTTTTTTAAAAAAAGAGGGATTCATCACAAGTCAATATAAAAATAGGATTATTTAAAGAAAAATAAGGTCCTTCTTATTGAGATGGTATCAGATTTTGGCTTCAGGTTACGACGTGTATTGGGATTGGTAGGGGTTTACCTAGGGCAGACTTGTTTTTTTTTATTCATATTTTATCTCTTTTCGTGGGAAAAAGATTTTTGTTTCCTTGGGTGGGGATTACGGGCCTTGTTTGTTGTTTTGTATATATTTATCTTTATTTTACTTATTTCTCTCAGAGGTAATATTAGGTTATTTCTGTGCCGGGCAGAAAAAAGGGCCTTTAGTTTTGTTTTCAGGGTAAATCAATTCTGTTTCCCTGTTTTCCCTTATCTATAAAAAAAAAAGGAAGATTTTTGTGTGTCTAAAAATGCTTATAATGCGATAATTTTTTTGAACCCAGCTGTTTTTTTTGAAATAAAGGACAAGTGAATTATTGCATAAGGTTTTTAAAGATGATAAGGCCAATTTGACATTCTTAATTTTTAGAAGGTAGTTTTTTACTTTGGTTTAATGCTCTGGATCTAGCTAGTTAACTTGTTCATGA
>NC_051414.1:9527166-9527375 GCF_015228065.2 Penaeus monodon
CATGACAATGAGCATCTACTCGAGCAAAAAAGGGCCTTTTGGGCAACCTTTCCTTCTCTCTCCGTTCCACCCCACCCGTTTGTGTCTCGCTTCAGAAGACAGGGTAAGACGAGCCAGGCATCAGTTGGTGTGTGGGAGTAGGGGAGAAAGGTTGTTTAGACTTTTCTTTTGTGATTTTGGTATTTTCCCCTTTTTATGGGGAAATGTGA
>NC_051414.1:9527425-9529267 GCF_015228065.2 Penaeus monodon
ACAGCAGAGCACAGTGCAAACAATAGGTAACAGCAACAAAAAAAGCAATAGAACAAAACCAGGGGCGAGCAGCAAGCAGAAAAAAAGGCCGAATA
This sequence comes from Penaeus monodon, assembly GCF_015228065.2. Taxonomy (NCBI): domain Eukaryota; kingdom Metazoa; phylum Arthropoda; class Malacostraca; order Decapoda; family Penaeidae; genus Penaeus; species Penaeus monodon. The sequence goes on from NC_051414.1 coordinate 9,527,521, forward strand.
ATCACGAGGGTTTGAGAGAAATCGGGAAAACCAGTCGAAAAGGGTAACCCAGAGGAGCGAAAAGGAACATCATTTACACATTCAGGCAAGGAAGCATTTATCTTAGAGGATTATCAGTCTTTTTGGACTTAAGATAAATAGCCATGAGCATAACAACTTTCTGTACCATGTCAGTCATCTAGTGGATCCAATATTCTGTGTTGTAAATAAATAAAAGTGTTCTTGTGTATCATTTTTCTTTGTTTTGTTATAATATTTAGATACACGGATATTTTCCTATTAAACTCTGAATCTTGACAATACCTTTACACACTGCTTTTTCTTGTGTTATCATTTTAGTCTTCACGGTTCATGAGAACACCCCTCTTCCCTTCCCTTTTGCAGAACTGGTGGTGGCGAGCTGGGCTGTGGTGGTGCAGTGGGTGGGGCTGGCACTGCAGGCAGTCCTGTGGCTGGGCACCCTCTCTGCTGATGTCATGGTCATGAGCTCCCGTCTCTCACTCCACCTCATGACAGTGGTCTGGGCCAGGCTCAAGGAGACATGGGCCTGGCTCATGCTCAATGGCCGATACTACTGGACTAAGTGGATCAATTGCTTCTGGAACTCGGATAAGGAACACATAAGAATGTCAGGTGAGAGAGTGTGACACTGAGGGTAAGGTTAAAGGCATAGTTATGCTAGCCTGATATAGCTTGGGAAACAAAATCAAGTGTTTATTACCCTTTTTTTTAAGACTAGTTGTGCTATCTAGGTAACTAGAAGCATTCTTTTTCCTAGGGTTTTAATGAATTGTCCTGATGCCCACTTTGCTCTGATCATTTGATCTCAAAAAGATAATGATTTCAGATGACTCAGTTATCAATTTGTATGTTGTAGAGTAAAAGCTTATGATTCTTTTCATATATGATTTTTACCCTGCTATCCCACAGTAGCTTGCTCATGCTGTGGTTCATTGTTTTTATTTTATCACTATGAAATAACAACATCTCTCCAGTTTTCTGAAATTCATAAATCCGCCCACAACACACCCTACACTCTTTCAAATGCAAGTGTCAGATTTTGAGTCACATAAAATTGTAGACACTGGATGGTACTGAACGCTGGGGTGAAGCCAAACTACTATATTCTAATTGAAGTTTGAACTCATCAGAGTTCTTTTTTATATTTTTTATATTAAAAAAAGAAATAATCAAATTGAAACTATTGGAGAGGAGGCTGGGTGAGGTGTCCACTTACCTACAGCCTCTATTGTCCACAATTCATTCTTTTCCAGAAAAAACATGAAAAGGATTGATAGCTTCTTCAATATTTACAAAGACCTATTGCTGTTTTATTTTCAAATGTTGACTTTTTTTTTGGGGGGGAGGGGGACAGGTTCATTGTTAACTATTATTTTTTCATTATTGAATATGCTATGTCGGGTTTTATTTTTCCAAAATAAAAAATCCCTAATGGGGATGATTTTTTGTATTGTAATGTTTTTTTCCAGTGAAAAGGACTGATTTCAAATAATATCCAGACTTGAATACAAATTTGACTCTACCAATGACAGGAGTGAAGTCAAGCGGAAATATTATCATATAATTTAACACTGTTATTTTGTTTCCCATATGTACTTCATACTTGGTAAATGTAGATACACATACTTATCAATCTATAAGCTATTGTATATTACTCTGGAGTCATGGTGCAAAACCTATATCGTGTAAATGTATCCAAAACTTATATTTTAAAAGTAAATTTATT
>NC_051414.1:9529402-9529976 GCF_015228065.2 Penaeus monodon
CTAATGCGATGAATATACTTATAGATGCTTTTTATAATACTAAGGTTCAACACTAAGTACAGAAAAGCATTGTTTTATTGGAGTATCTTTGGAAACCAAGTATTTGTTTTTGTGCGTAAGAAGGAAGAAATTGTCTGCATTTGTATTTAATTTTTTTTCAAGAGCCAGGCATTTCTAAGCTTTAAACCAGATACTAAAGGTACTTATTATTCATGTTTCTCCTTGAAGGAAAGGAAAACAAAGTCTCAAATGGCCTAGAATGCAACATCTCATTGCCAACAACTGGAGAGGAGGCCATGAAGCGACTGCTGGCCTGCAAGGGGAAAGAACCCATACAACATCCTTGGGTGACACAAGATTGCACTGATGAGGATATCAAAGAAGTACTATAAACGGCAAAGCGTTTCCCGGTGCACCCAGACAAGAACCCAAAACAAACCCGGAAACAGAGGAAAGCCTTTCAAAAATTTTGGCAACATGCCTTCGAATTATAGGGAGAGCCGGTGAGGAGAGATTTTCTTGTTTATATTTTTTATATTTCCACAACCTCTTCCTCCTCCTGATAAAAAGAAAA
>NC_051414.1:9530044-9530453 GCF_015228065.2 Penaeus monodon
CCTCTGCTTGGTCTTTGACAGGATCGCCGACGAGAATATAATGCTAGTTTAGCAGAAGTTCAGTTAGAAGGCGCGTGGGGGGAGCTGGGGATCACTCTTAACGCGCTCCAGGAGAAACTCGACGAAGCCCGCGAAAAACCATACCCCTGTACCACTGCAACAAGAGGCATCGACGCACCAAGTTAACCAAGCCTTTTTCGCGGCAAGACACTGTGCGGAATGCCAGATTTCACCATGCTGCAAGGGAGGTAAGTGATAAGAACAGAGAGGGGGTCATTGATTCTTGGTAGTGATTTCTTACAGAATTGCAGATGTTTCAAATATCCCTGGGTCTTTTATTTTTGATTTTCTTTTGGGATGGAGTGAATTATTTTTTCTTTTCTGTTTAAATTCAAATAAAAAAAAATTT
>NC_051414.1:9530553-9530668 GCF_015228065.2 Penaeus monodon
ACCCTACCCCCCCCAAAGGCTCCCAGAAAAAAAATTTTACCTTTTTTCCACGGGGGCTCAAAGAATACCGAAAAGAAAAGAAAAAAACTAACCCCTTCCCCGAAAAGGTCCCAAA
>NC_051414.1:9531418-9532078 GCF_015228065.2 Penaeus monodon
AAAAATTTTTCAAAGAGAATATAAAAATATATGAAAATTTTTTTTCCTTTTCACTAAATAATTTTTTTTCCTTATTATAATTAACTGAACTGAACAAATTTTTTCCCTTATTTTTAAGGGAACTTTATATATTCAACGAACCGGTCTATTTATTCCTTACATTTAACGAACTAAATAAGTCTTATATTCCTCGACTGAACTGAACTAACTAACCCCTTATATTTTTTCCTTATATATTCGTTTTAACTTTTTTTTCCTCTCAACTCCCTAAAACCCTTTTTATTTTTTTTTGATTTTTTTTTTTTTTTATTTTTTGTTCTTTTTTTTTATTTTTTTTTCAATGTACCTTTTTTTTTTTTTTTTTAGTTTCATGTACTTTTTTTTTTAGTTTTCAAATGTTCTTTTTTTTATTTTTCAATGTTTTTTTTTTTTTTTTTAGTTTTTTTTTTTTATTCAAAACCCAAAGGCTTCACCTGTGGGCGCTGAGGTGAATTTTCCTTTGCCAGGGAAAACGGCCTTTTTGGGGATGTGAACCGTTTGGTTTTCCTGGTGTGTTATCCATGGGCAGCCCCCTATTGAAAGTTTTTGTTGGGTTGGTCCCCCTCTAGCGGTCCCCCTTTTGATGTTGTTTGCTTTTGGTTGGTGAATTATCAGTGCGCA
>NC_051414.1:9532189-9532916 GCF_015228065.2 Penaeus monodon
GCATGAGGGGGGTCAGGGCTGATTTGGGGATTTTGTTTCTTTTTGGGTTGTCATCATGGGTCACCTTTAGGTAGGGTGGTCTGTGGTGTTTTGATATACCAATCGCAGTTTGTTTGTGTGTGTGGGGGCGTGTGTTTGTGCATGCATGGGGGCCAGTGCGCATGTATTTGTGATGTGTGTGTGTTTTTGGGCGTGTGTTTGTGCATGCATGGGGGCCCAGTGCGCATTATTTGTGTATTGTGTGTGTGTTGTGGGGTGTGTGTGGTGTGTTTTGTGCATGCATGGGGGCCAGTGGCATGTTTTGGTGTATTGTGTGTGTTTTTTGTGCGTGTGTTTGGCAGCAGGGGGTCAGTGCGCAGTATTTTGTATGTTTGGGGTTTTGTGGGCGTTGTTTGTGCATGCAGGGGGGTCAGTGCGCATGTTTTTTGTGTATGTGTGTGTGTGTGTGTGTTTGTGTGTTTGTGATGCATGGGGCCAGTGCGATGTATTTGGTATTGTGGTTTTGTGTGCGTTTTGTTTGTGCATGAAGGGGGGCCAGTGCGCATGTTTTTGTGTATGTGTGTGTGTTTTGGCGGGGTTTTTTGTGAAGCAGGGGGGCTAGGCGCATGTATTTGTTTATGTGTGTTTGTGTGTGTGTTTTGTGCATCATGGGGGCCAGTGCGCAGTATTTGTGATGTGTGTGTGTGTGTGCGGTTTTTTTGTGCATGCTGGGGCCAGTGGCATGTAT
>NC_051414.1:9532955-9533038 GCF_015228065.2 Penaeus monodon
GCATGCAGGGGGGCCAGTGCGCATGTTTTTGTGTATGTGGGGTTTTTGTGTTGCGTGTGTTTGTGCTCATGGGGCCAGTGCGC
>NC_051414.1:9533363-9533462 GCF_015228065.2 Penaeus monodon
GGGTTTTTTGGAGCTGTTTGCACCATTGGCTTCCAAAGTGGGCGGCACCTCCCCCCTGGGGGCGGAGCGGCAAAAGGGGGTGGAAGGGGGGGGCGGAGC
>NC_051414.1:9533490-9533590 GCF_015228065.2 Penaeus monodon
AAAATGCTATTGAATCAGTATTAAACCCGTTTTTTTTTTGAAATACAAAATTTTTTTTAAACACGTCAAAAAAAAAAAGGTTTGTCTTTGCTGCCGATTA
>NC_051414.1:9533609-9533871 GCF_015228065.2 Penaeus monodon
ATTATTGCGGGGTTTAAAACGACAGGAAGAAATGGGATAAAGGGGGTAGGTGACCAGGAATGAGCGCTAACAGGGTCCGATGAAGGGGCGCTCCCCCAGCGGGGCGAAAGCAAGCGAGGAAATTTTTCCTCAAATTTGTTTTTCCGAAAAGGGTTTATGTTTCAGGGGCCCTTTTTGTAGGCGGTGTGTCCCATAGGCACACAGATAGTGTGCTTGGCATAACCTGTAAATAAATATAAACACACACACACAAGCACCACTC
>NC_051414.1:9533940-9534459 GCF_015228065.2 Penaeus monodon
ATACATTATTTGTATTTGTCCTCGCAGAATTTATAAATACATCAATACTCCTAATTCAAGTAGCCCCCAGAGCATACCCGAGTCTACACGCCAAAAATACCTTATCAAAGGTTTGTTAACAGTGGGATAGGTTGCAATAGATATGGTTTGCTGCCAGCCCTGACACGATGGCAGTAACACCCCTCTCTTTTTTTTTTGGCAAAAAAAAATGAGCTAAAATCTTGTCAAGTCTTTTCTATCCCTAATGACCATAATGTCAGTGCAAAATTTAAAACATCAGTATGAAGGGGCTTTTTATATCGCCTGCAGAATTTTTAAGGTTTTTATTTCGCATAAGAAAAGCCTGATGGAGATAATTCCGTCCTGAAATATTCAAGTTTTTAGTCAGTAACCTATCATAAAATACTTTCGTCCAGGATCTTTTGTTTTTTTTCAATGAGCTTTTTTTTTAGTGGGGGAGTGGCCTTTGAAATTTCCCCCTGTCAATTTATTTATATGCAGACTTACGTAAAAAATTTG
>NC_051414.1:9535098-9535189 GCF_015228065.2 Penaeus monodon
AAATTTACCCCCCACAGGGCCAAACATACAACACCCCATCCCCGGCGCCAATTCCCAAAAATTTCCAAAATTTTAAAAAATATTTTTTTTT
>NC_051414.1:9535530-9535633 GCF_015228065.2 Penaeus monodon
TTTTTCCCAATATTTTTTTTTTTTTTAAGGGGGAGAGTCGCCTCGTTTTTTTACATTTTAAGAAGTTTTAATTTTAAATTTTTTTCAACTTACCATTTTTCGG
>NC_051414.1:9535871-9536265 GCF_015228065.2 Penaeus monodon
GCCAAATAGCCCCCCCGGCCGGAAGTTAAGATAGATATTTAAATCAAAGAATATTTTTTTTCTCAAAACATATTGTCTTTTAAAGGGATAGGATCCCGGTATTAGATAATTCATATTTATTCATTTCCAGAAATTTTGAATTCTTCAAGAAAAGGCCCCTTTTTTTATAAAACATTTTTGTTTTTTTTTTTATCCAAAAAAGTCAAAAATCATTTTTTTTTTTCCCCCTTTTTCCCCGTATTACGAAAATTTACCCTTTTTTTTATAAGTTAATTTTTTCCCCGAAGTTTTTACAAATAAAGATTAGGTTTATTTTGAATGTGGTCGGAAATATGTTTTATCACACTATAGATTAATATGTTTACTATTAACTATAATAATAACTATAAAACAA
>NC_051414.1:9536305-9536483 GCF_015228065.2 Penaeus monodon
GTATATCATACAACGAGCACGGCCATTTTTAATTTATTAGATTGCCGAATATTTTCGCTTTTTGTTAAGCTTGTTACGTATGTCTGCCTGACGACTTTTATTACAGTTTGCAATGAATAGTTTCGATAGCTAAGATACATATTCTAAATACAAAGAATATTTTGCTTCTCAGAATTCA
>NC_051414.1:9536904-9536992 GCF_015228065.2 Penaeus monodon
TTACCTCCGGCTATCTTTCTCTCTCATGTGTGTGTATAAGGCATCCGTACATAACCATGACAATGACAATACACTTTCTCCCTCTGTC
>NC_051414.1:9537047-9537287 GCF_015228065.2 Penaeus monodon
GAATCTCCAACTATCTACCAATAAGAAATCTCACTCTTTGTCCTTGTTCACCAAATATTCTTTATTCACTGTTTTAAATAATTTGGGTAGATTTGGCTGATTTCGTTATTTAAATTTAATCTTTCAAATTTACAATATATTTGATCAAACCGGAGACAATGAGACAGCCAACTAAATATTTTCAAATGATAATAACATCGCAAACCAAAAACAAAAACCAGTGTAAAAGCAAACTGTAGA
>NC_051414.1:9537675-9537785 GCF_015228065.2 Penaeus monodon
CACACTTGATTTATTTAGACTCAATCAAACTTGCTGGCAGTGTGTGAAATATTGCATGAAGAATATGTAGGGAACAAGAAAGAATGATAAAAAGTATGGCAGATAAAAAT
>NC_051414.1:9539396-9539573 GCF_015228065.2 Penaeus monodon
CTTTTTTCCCCCTAGAGTCTAAATCCCATTGCGCTTCCTCCTTCGTCTCTTCTGCTCTCTCGTCGTCTGCTCTTCGCTCCCTTGACGCCCGTGTTCCCCGAAAGACCCGGAGAGTTTACGCTTTTGCTTCGTGGATTTTTCTTTTTTCTTTTCTTCCCTCAAGTCTGTAGTGTACTG
>NC_051414.1:9539786-9540334 GCF_015228065.2 Penaeus monodon
ACTCGCTTTTTTTTATCTATCTCTTTTTCTCTATAATATTTCAAAGAGAATATCAAAATATATGAATAATCTTTTATCCTTTTCACTAAATAATTTATTTCCTTATTTATCAATTAACTGAACTGAACTAATTATTTCCTTACATTTAACGAACTTTTATATATTCAACTGAACCGAAGTCTATTTATTTCCTTACATTTAACGAACTGAACTAAGTCATTATATTTCCTCGACTGAACTGAACTGAACTAACTCCTTATATATTTCCTTATATATTCGATTAACTTTATTTCCTCTCAACTCAACTCAACTCTATATATTCCTTTTCGATTTCTTTTTTTTTGTGATTTTTGTATTTTTACATTTTCTCTTTTATTTTGTGTTTTATCCTTTTGTCTTTTATTTTATTTTTTTGTTCTTTTTTTTAGTTTTCAATGTACCTTTTTTTTTAGTTTTCAGTGTATCTTTTTTTTTTAGTTTTCAATGTATCTTTTTTTTTTAGTTTTCAATGTATCTTTTTTTTTTAGTTTTTTTTTTTTTTTTTATTA
>NC_051414.1:9541457-9541540 GCF_015228065.2 Penaeus monodon
CATTGGCTTCCAAAGTGTGCGGCACCTCCCCCCTGGGGGCGGAGCGGCAAAAGGGGGCGGAAGGGGGGGGAGAGGACGGAGCA
>NC_051414.1:9541568-9541944 GCF_015228065.2 Penaeus monodon
ACAAAACTGCTATATGAATCAGTATACTAAACCAGTTTTTTTTTTTGTGAAATACAATTTTTTTTAAGCACGTCAAAATAAAAAGGTTTGTCTTCGCATGCCTGTATTAGGGGCGGGGGGAGGGGGGGGATTATCTGCGTGGGTTTAATCGACAGGCAATGAAATGTCATAAAGGGCGTAGGTGACCTAGGAATGAGCGACTAACAGGGTCCCGAGTGAGAGGTCGCTCCCCCAGCGGGTCGAAAGCAAGCGATGGAAATTTTCCCTCAACTTAGTTTTTCCGAAGGATTTATGCCTTTCATGGGGCTTTCTGTAGGCGGTGTGTCCCATAGGCACACAGATAGTGTGCTTGTGCATAACCTGTAAATAAGTATAA
>NC_051414.1:9542047-9542602 GCF_015228065.2 Penaeus monodon
ATACATTATATTGTATTTGCTCCTCGCAGAATATTATAAATACATCAATACTCCTAATTCAAGTAGCCCGCAGAGCAGCTACACACAGATGTCTACACAGTCAAGAACTACCTTACTCAAAGGTTCTGTTAACAGTGGGATAGGTTGCAATAGATATGGTTTGCTGCCAGCTCCTGACACGACTGGCAGTAACGACCAGCATCTCTTTTTATTTTCTGCCAATAAAAATGAGCTAAAATCTTGTAACAAGTCTTCTCTACTCCCTAATGACCACTAATGTCATGTGCAATATTTAAAACATCAGTATGAAGGGTCTTGCTTATATCGCCTGCAGAATTATTATAGGGCTTATATTTACGCATAAGAACGCCTGACTGGAGATAATATCACGTCCTGAAATATTCAAGTTCACTTATGTCAGTAAGCCTATCATAAAATACTTTCGCCTCAGGATCTTTATGTTTTTCTTCAATGAGCTTTTCTTTGGTAATTAGCGTGCCTTTGAAATTCACTCTGTCAGATTTATCAGATGCAGACTTACGTAAAACTTTGGCA
>NC_051414.1:9543414-9543682 GCF_015228065.2 Penaeus monodon
TCTCATAATAATGACATCGCAAAACAAAAACAAACCAAAATGAAGTTTGTCAATGCCAAATAACATCATAATAGATATGCAAGAAGGCCTAATGAGTTTCGATTTCGTGGCTATAAATCTATCAATTTTATCAACGAAATATGAAAATGAAAATCATCATAGTACTTAAAACAATCGCACGCAATATAAAATGTACGATGCGAACAACCAGACAGATAAGAAGCCCCTCGGAAAAAGCTTTTATCGAGAGCCGAGATTCGGTGACTCC
>NC_051414.1:9543947-9544080 GCF_015228065.2 Penaeus monodon
GTATATCATACAACGAACACGACCATTTTTAATTATTAGATGCCGAATATTTTCGCTTTTTGTTAAGCTTGTTACGTATGTCTGCCTGACGACTTTTATTACAGTTTGCAATGAATAGTTTCGATAGTTAAGA
>NC_051414.1:9545587-9545675 GCF_015228065.2 Penaeus monodon
TTACCTCCGGCTATCTTTCTCTCTCGTGTGTGTGTACAAGGCATCCGTACATAACCATGACAATGACAATACACTTTCTCCCTCTGTC
>NC_051414.1:9545716-9545924 GCF_015228065.2 Penaeus monodon
CTCTGTCCGTATATGAATCTCCAACTATCTACCAATAAGAAATCTCACTCTTTGTCCTTGTTCACCAAATATTCTTTATTCACTATTTTAAATAATTTGGGTAGATTTGGCTGATTTCGTTATTTAAATTTAATCTTTCAAATTTACAATATATTTGATCAAACCGTAGACAATGAGACAGCCAACTAAATATTTTCAAATGATAATA
>NC_051414.1:9546353-9546450 GCF_015228065.2 Penaeus monodon
CAGACTTGATTTATTTAGACTTAATCAAGCTTGCTGCCAGTGTGTGAAATATTGCATGAAGAATATGTAGGGAACAAGAAAGAATGAGTAACTGTAT
>NC_051414.1:9546834-9546948 GCF_015228065.2 Penaeus monodon
TCTAATCGCAATTTCATCGCAATATAAAAACGAAAGAGATTCTGAAAAACGCAGCATGTGAATTCCGATTTTTTTTTTCGCTAAATATTCATGATTTGACGCCCGAAATAGAGG
>NC_051414.1:9547025-9547218 GCF_015228065.2 Penaeus monodon
AATGAAAATCACAAGATGCAGCAATTAATTAACAGGATTTTAGATTTATTTCCGTTCCGTATAAAGCACCCATGTCGCGAGCGGAGATCTTTTTAATGCTTTTTAAGTTCTTACTTTGGATTTTTTTTTATGGTTGAAATGAGTGACGGCGGAGCGGGTCTCATTTCACTTACGATCTTATTTTCACTAGTGT
>NC_051414.1:9547243-9547529 GCF_015228065.2 Penaeus monodon
TGCCGTGGTTATTTTCACCGGCGCGAGAGTTCCGTCATCAATGGCAGTGAAGTAGAAATGTAGTTATTTTCACTGGCGTGCAATTCAGTTGTTAGTTGCACTTGTGTAGAAATGCAATTATTTTCACTGGTATAAAATTCCCGTAGCTGTTTTTACATATGTAGATTTACTGGATAGGTTTTCTAAGGTGAAGCTTAGAGGAGGACCCATTTTGCGTTGAAAAAAGGAATATTCTTGGTTTTTACTATCAGATGAAGGGTGGGTCGTAAACTCGTATATTGGCAGT
>NC_051414.1:9547620-9547796 GCF_015228065.2 Penaeus monodon
CTGTTTCTTTTGTGTGTATGTGTTTTATCTTTTCTATACTAGGCATTTTTGTTTGTTTTCTGTACATATATTTTTCGATATGCTTAACTTTAAACTACCCCTTGTACAGTCATATTGGTCTACAAATATTACCCGATGATAAAGGAACGCCGGCAAATTAAACATGTTTGAAAGAC
>NC_051414.1:9548147-9548342 GCF_015228065.2 Penaeus monodon
ATCTCCCACCAGACTCGTCGTTTTGCCAAAGATTGCAAAATATTCAGAAGAGAGATGCGACGGTGCCAGATGGCGTCCCTCCTCGGGCCAGGGTGAAGGAGGGTGTCTCCGCGACGCCCACCCCGCCTGATGGACGCCCAAGGGTCAAAGGGTAAAACCTGTAGGTCGTTTTGAGAGGAGGGAATGCCGGCCGAC
>NC_051414.1:9548378-9548517 GCF_015228065.2 Penaeus monodon
TTATACACCCCTTGGCTTTCGGGCCGGTTGGGGAAGGGGTGTTGGGGGGCGTGTTTGGGGAATGGGGAAGGGGGGGGGGCTGAAGGTGGAGAATATGTGTTGGGGAGGAGGGAAGATATCTCCCCTCCACTCTCCGCCT
>NC_051414.1:9550725-9551269 GCF_015228065.2 Penaeus monodon
CCTCTCGTTTGACCTAGTCATAAGCGTAACACTGAAGTTTTCTTGATAAAGTTGTAAGTATTAAATAAAAAAGGCAAAAAGTTTTGATATAAAACCCTAAACTGATTTTGTAGACCTAGAAATATTCAAAATGTCTGTAAACACACATGAAAAGAATTTCCTGGAAAAAGTCTATTTTTAAAAAGTAAAACAGCCACATCAAGTTGTTTACTTCGCTGAGAGTACGTGCTACTGAGAAACACACATGGCATTTCAGTTACCACAGGCAATGTTATTCTATCATATTTCACTCATACTAATCATTAGACTCATAGATGAACAAAAACATGTTGATTCTTATTTCAAGCACTCTCAGTATTATTCTTTCAACTCTGGTGTGGGATGGAATGCAATAAAAAGCAGAGGACCTGTTACAGTTTCTATATTAACAGAAAAATAATAATCAGCAGAATATAATGTAGAATCCTATATGCTGCATAATTTCTACCCATCACATGAGAAACGAAGGAGCGACTACTGAACCGTAGTAGTTTTAACATTCAGG
>NC_051414.1:9551967-9552574 GCF_015228065.2 Penaeus monodon
TCATCTGTTGTGAAACGTTACTCAAACCATTAGGGCATAATATGCATTTAATCACCACACAGCAAAAAGGCCTCCCAACTATTGAAGACGACAATATGCATCGGTACTGTTTTTTGTGTTGAACCAAGCTGGTTTCAATTGCGGAAGGATAGGGTGGGATAGAAGAAAAATATATACGTATATATACATACAGAAATAATGATATCAGAAATGATAATTTTTTTTTTTTTTAAAGGAGGTGAATATTCAGATCAAATGGATTTCCTTTACATACTTAGAGAAATCAACATCAGTTTAAAGTAAGATAGAATAGGAAAATTCAAAAGTTCTATTTATATCAACTTGCTCTTCACGGAAAATTCCTTGAGAGAGCTGCCATATATTTGCCCCTAAAAGAGAAAGTAGTGTATAACTCTTTGTTTATATCCAAAAATAAGATTCTTAAAAGAAAACTGCACCTTGTAAGCAATATCCAGTCTTGTAATCACAGCTACAATTAATTAGAAACATAGAAAGAGGAAAAGAAATTGCAGTGTTCTGTTAACTTTAAGAATAAAGTTACAAAATCTCTTAATATTATGACCCACGTAACCTGGTCTACAGAAAT
>NC_051414.1:9552596-9553124 GCF_015228065.2 Penaeus monodon
TAAGGTTAGGGAATATACATAAAACATAATGAATTTTCAATATTTCAGGTAATTAATAAACCCAAGCATAGAAACTTGTGACACTTTGGCAATTAACGTTTACATATATATTGTTATTTTTTCACTGTCTTGTTTTTTCATGTATTTTTTTGTCATTTTCAGGGGGGTGATTCTATTGTTAATTACTTTTAACTTTAAAATCCATTGTTAAAAATTAGGAGCAGATTCCATATACGATATCCCTGCAGTCACAGCTTAAAAGAACTGCATAGTGGTTTCCTCATTATTGATATCAGAAAAAAATAATAATAAATAATCGATAAAGAATGGAGGGGGAAGGGAGTAACAGCTCTTCCAACGTCTATGGCTGAAGGAGCAAAACCTTGGTATGAAAGAAGATTTATTTTTCTTGGAAAAACTGCGAAAGAATAAGAAGAAAAAATCTGAACAAGCACTTAATACCATATAACACATGGGATTCTGAATTAACCACACACTTTCTTTTCCTAGAAGGTATACAACTGTCCC
>NC_051414.1:9553184-9553297 GCF_015228065.2 Penaeus monodon
CCTAACTAGTGGAAACGGTTGCCATCACATAATGGAAAAAGGGGTCACAGATTCGTACCTTCAGAAAGGGGGGTAGGGGATTTGAATACCTTATGTCACTGTTGCGTACTTGC
>NC_051414.1:9553321-9553653 GCF_015228065.2 Penaeus monodon
GTATTTCTAACGGGAAAAGAGAGGGGGACACTGGATAGAAGACAAGAGAAAGAGGAAGAAAGAGAAAAAGGAAAGGAAGGGGAGGAAGCAAGAGGGGGGGGGAAAGGGGAGAGGGGGAGGGAGGGAGAGAGAGGGGATGGGAGAGAGGGGGGGGAGAGAGAGGGGGAGAGAAGGGAGGAGGGGAGGGAGAGAGAGGGGATGGGGGAGGGGAGGGTGGGAGAGGAGGGGAGGAGGGGGAAGGGGGAAGGGAGGGAGGGGGAGAGGGGGAGGGGAGGGGAGGGGAGGGAGGAGGGGGAGGGGAGGGGGGGGAGGGGGGGGGGGGATGGGAGAGG
>NC_051414.1:9554149-9554479 GCF_015228065.2 Penaeus monodon
TAACAGGCCTAACTGGAGAAATATGGAGAAACGTGTAATGTACACGTTGAGTGTATGTCAGATATAAAGTGTTTGTTTGTTCCCTGAAAAGCAAGTGAATGATGACCATGAATTCATATCAAAATGTATGTCTCAATGCAAGTACCCATACAATGGTATTTGTAGAATTTTGTATTTGAGAGCCTATGTGTATACATGCTTTATCAGCCAACAATAGCATTTGCCCTTAATCATTGCAAAATATACATCAGCAATATAACAAGTCACTGTAATGTGCATCTATATATTTGATTCGAAATTCCAGCTTATCAAGATTCAATCACCATTTTA
>NC_051414.1:9554529-9554762 GCF_015228065.2 Penaeus monodon
AAGACAGTCAGATTCTCCAGCCATGGCATCACGACCCTCAAGAGTTCCCACACCGCTGCTGCTGTTTATGAAAAGCACCGTTGTTGTTTTTTTGGCCGAGCTATTTTCACTTCTTTTTCTTGCCCTTCCTCTTGCGCATATCAGGCATTTGCTGGCCCCCAGACTGGCTGCTGCTTGAGGTGTAGTTCTTACCAAACTTCTCCTTACAGAGGTTTGGGAAAATTTTTGGTTTT
>NC_051414.1:9554996-9558845 GCF_015228065.2 Penaeus monodon
GAATAGGGTTAGAAATAGAATAAGATTAAAATAGATATAGAAAGATAAGGATAAATATGATTAGAATAGATAAGATAATATATAGATATCGATAAATAGAAAAATAGAAAGATATAAAGAAAAATATAAATAAAATAGATAATATATAATATAATAGATATATAATAAGATATATAGAAAAGAGAGAAAAAGATAAAAAAAAAAAGATATGTAATAAGAAATAAAGATAATATAAAAGGATAAAATAATATTATAAAGGATAGATAATAAAAAAAAAGATAAAAATAAATAATAAAATATGAAGAATAATATATAAAAATTTTATAGAATAAATAGATAAAAAGATATATAATAAATACAAAATATAGAAAAAAATAAAGAGATAATAAATAAAAAAAATAATAAATAAATTAAATATATAATATAAAAAATATAAATAAAATAAAAAAAAAAAAAATTAATATAAAAATATAAAAAAAAGATAAATATAAAAAAATTAATAATAAAATATAAAATAATATATATAAAAAAAAAAAAAATATAATATATAAATTAAAAATATAAAAATAAATTTTAAAAAATAAATATGAATAATATATATAAATAAATAAAAATAAATTAAAATATATAAAAAATATAAAATTAATATAAACAAATTTTATATAAATATAATTAAAATTAAAAAATAAAATAAAAAAAAAAACATAATAAAAAATAATATTCTAAAATTTAAAATTTAAATTTAAAAAATAAAAAAGATTTTAAATAATAAAATATATATAAAACTAATTGTAAAAAAAAAATATAGAAATTATAAAATATATAAAAAAATATAATATTTTTATAAGCATTAATTAATCTAAAAATTAAAAAATATAATTTAAATATATTATAAAAAAAATTATATATATAATAAATATAAAAATATTGAATCTTAAGAATAAAATAATATTAAAATAAAATATAATATATATAAATTAAAAAAATTATAATAATAAAATATTATAATAAAACAAAAGAATCATAAATAATTAATTAAAATAAAAATAATAAAAATAAATTTAAATAAATTTTATAGAAATTTTTTAAAAATTTTAATTTTTTTATAAATTATATTAAATAAATTAGAAATTAATTTAAAAAACAAATAAATTTTAAATAATATATTAAATTTTGAATAATATTTCAATATATCAAAAAAAATAAAATTAATATTTAAATATAAAAAAAACCCCAAAAAGATTTTAGAGGAAAATATAATATATAGGAAAAATTTTATCAAAAAAATTTAAATATAAAAATTTTTAAAGAAAAATTAAAAGGATAAAAAAAATTCCCCAAAAAAAAATTTTATTATATTAAAATATAAAATTTTAAAAGAAAAAAAGACCCTTAAGAAAAAATTTAATTTTTAAAAAATTTTTTAAAAATTTTATATTAATAAATTTATATTTAAAATTAAAATTTAAAATAAAATAATCTAATAAAATTTTAAATATATAAGCCCCAAAAAATTTTATTTATACCCCTTTTAAAAATAAAATTTTTATAATTTATTTTAAAAAAAACTAAAAACATGATATTATAAATAAAAGATATATAATTTTAATATATAAAATTATAATTTTTAATTTTAATAAAACCTAGGGTTTTTAAATAAAATATTTTATAAATTTTATATAATTAACTAATTAAAAAAAAAATTTTTAAAAAATTTTAAAAAAAGAAATAAATTAAAATTAAATATAATAGAAAAAATTTTATAGAAAATTATATATAAAATATTTCCCCATAATTTATTATAGGGGGGAAAAAAAAAATCTTAAAATAAATTAAAATTTATTTTTATTTTTAAAATTTAGGGGCATAAAAATATCTAATAGGGATAAATTTTATATTATTTAAAAAAATAAATTTCTAATAATTTTGATATAATAAAGGGGGGTTTTTTTTAATTTTTATAGATATTTTATATATTTTAAAATTTTTAAATTAATCCTTATTATATTTAAATTTTTTTTTTGGAAAAATATTAAAATCTATAAATATTATTTTAGGGAAAATTTTATGATATAAAATTTAAAAAATTTTTTTTTAATTTAATATATTAAAAAAAAATTTATATATATATTATAAAGTTATATATTAATTTAATATATTAATTTTTAGTTTAAATATAACAAAATATTAGGAAATTTTTTATTTAAAAACTATTTATTTTTAAAAAATTTTTCTATATAAAATTTAAAAATTAAAATTTTTTTAACCAATAGGAAAATTTTATAAATTAAATTTAAATATTTTTATTTAAATTTAAATTTTATTGTTTTTTTTTATTTAAAATTAAATTTTTAAAGAATATATATTAGTTAAAATATTTTATAATTTTTTCCAATATCTCAAAATTTTTTAAAATTTTTTTTAAAAAAAAATTCTTTAATTTTTTCCTTTTCTAAAATAGGGAAAATTTTTAAAAAAATTTTTTATATTATTTTATATAATTTTTAATTTTCCAAAAAAAAATATTTTAAAATTTTATATAATTTTTAATAATTTTTATGGTTTTTTTTCAATAAAATTTTTTTAATTTATATTAATATTATTAATTTTTTAAAAAATTTTTTATTTCTTTTTAAATTTTAAAAATTTTTTTTAAAAATTTAGTTTTATTTTTTATCTTAAATTTTTTATATTTTTTTTTTTTTTTTTTTTTAATTTTAAACCCCCCTTTTTTATTCCCTTTTTTAAAAATATTTAAAAGATTTCAAATTTCCCCTTTTTAAAAAATTTTAAAAATTTTTTTTGATTTTTAAAATTTTTAATTAAAAAAATTTTTTATTTTATTTTAAAAAATTTTTTTTAAAAATATATAATTAAATTTTAAATTATATAGAATTTTAATAGAATTATAATTAATTTTTATTTTTTTTATAAAAAATTTAAAATTTTCTATTTTTTTTTTTTCCCCCTTTTTATTTTTTTTAAATTTTTTTTTTTTTTTTTTTTTTTTTATTTTTTAAAAAAAACTTAAAAATTTTTTTTCCCCTCCCCCTTTTTTTTCCCCTTTTTTTATTAAAATTTTTTCCCCTTTTTTTTTCTCTATTTTTTTTTTTTTTTATAAATTTTTTTAAAATATTTTTTTAAAATTTATTTTTTTTTAAATTTTCTTTTTATTTTTTTTTTAAATTAAAATTTTTTTATTTTTTCCCCTTTTTTTTAAAAATTTTTTTTATAATTTTTATATTTATTAAATTTTTCCTTTATTTTGGTCTAAAAATTTTTTTTTAATTTAAATAAAAAATTTTTTTTTTATTTTTTTTTTATTTTTTTCCCCCTTTTTTTAAAAAAATTTTATTTAATCTAATTAAATTTTTTATATCCCCTTTTTTTTTAAATTTTTCCTTTTTTTTTATATTTTTTCAAAAATTTTCTTTTTTTTTTTTTTTTTATAAAAAATTTTTTCCTTTTTTTAAAAATTTTTTTTTTTTTTTTTTTAAATTTAAATTTTTTTATTTTAATTTTTATTTGTTATTTAAAAAATTTTTATTTAAAATTTTAAAACCCTTTTTTTTTTTAATTTATTTTTCTAATTTTCTTTTTTTATAAAAATTTTTTTAAATTTTTAAAAAATTATTTATTTAAATTTATTTTTTTTTTTTTTTTTTATTTTTCCTTTTTTATTTTTTTCGCTCTTTTATATTTCTTTTTTTTTATATTTTTTATTTTTTTTTTATTAAATTTTTTTTTCTTTTTTAATATTTATTTTATTTTTAATAATATTTTTATTTTTCTTAATTTTTTCTTTAAATTTTCTTTTATTTTATTTTTCTTTTTACAATTTATTTTCCC
>NC_051414.1:9559034-9559535 GCF_015228065.2 Penaeus monodon
TCCCTATTCTTTCTCGCCTATATCTCTATCTCTCCTACTCTCTATCTCCTTATTTATCTCTCGTACTATTACTCTCTCTTTCTCTTCTTCATTCTTATCTATTTCTCTTCTCTTCTCTTAATTTTGATCTCTTATTTCTCCTCTATCGTCTCTATATATTTCTCTCTCTTATCTTGTCCTATATTCTTCTCTCTCTCATCTCTTTGTTGTTCTGTATCTCTCCTTCTCTCTCTTATTCTTCTCTTCTCTCTCTCTTATCTCTATCTATCTCTTCTCTCTATCTCTATTTCTCTCTTTTATTGTATTTGGTTGTCTTATATTTCTATATCTCTCTTCTTTTATCTATATTTCTCTCTCTCATCTTATCTAGAGCGGGCGCGGGCGCGCGTCGAGCCGCGCGCGCGCTCGCTTCTTTCGATCTCTCGATCGCTCGCTCCTCGCTCGATCTCTGCTCTCTGTCGCTCGTTCTCGTCGCTCTTTTTCGCTCTGTTTCCTGCTCGC
>NC_051414.1:9559622-9559857 GCF_015228065.2 Penaeus monodon
ATCCCCCCCGGGGTCCGCCCCCGGGGGGGTTTTACTCTCTTGTTGTTGATTGTCATTGTGTCTCTGTCTCTCTGTCTCTCTGTTTTTTATCTTCGTCATCTCTCTCCTTCTTTATTCTCGTCGTCTCAGTCTTCTCATTCTCTTCTCTCTCTCTCTGTCTCTATGTTCTCTTGTCTCTCTCTCTCTTCATCTTCTCTCTCTCTTTCTCTGTCTGTCACCTTCTGTCTCCCTGTCA
>NC_051414.1:9560748-9561642 GCF_015228065.2 Penaeus monodon
CCTATTCTGAAGAATGTGGGGATGGTTATATTACCATACCCACATTCTTCACCCATCTGAAAATAAGCCCAAAGTAAATATGACATCACCACAAACCTAGGGAACTCCGGGGTGTTCCTCTTCGAAGGGGGATTTTTCTTCCCTGATACGATGCGGTACTGGACGCTGTGGGTGTTTGCTTGGAGGTGCTTCAGGTTCTCACTCTGACATGCCGCCCATTCACTTATGTCATACACGGCTCCCTCCATACACGCAAAGTACCTCCATCGAAGGCCTAGCATAGTGCTTTCTGCCCATATGTCACCCTGTGAAACCGTGTAGGTGTATTAACAGTTTGGTTGTTTACATCATCCAAACATCATGTACAGTGGTTAATGACAGTATTTGCCTTAAAAGCAAAATATTAAATAAAAATCTATATTAAACAATATCCATGTCACTACATTTAATGTCCATCAATTCTTTTCCAATCATTAATAAATAAGTATCAAACTCCTCCTTGACTAACATCCCTATAACCTTAGGGTTTAGTAGGGTTGTGTGGCTGACCAGTGGTATTGTTTATATCCTGCATGTATTGTGCCTACAGCATTTAATCAAATACTTGCTGACATAAAACAAAACACTATACAAGCAAACATGTTCCTACACCCAAAATGACTCTTAAGGTAGGCCCCAAGTCAGTCCAAATTACTGCTTCACTTTGGGGATTCTCTGTATAAAACATTCAAGATAACATCAACTTGAATCTGAGAAGACCAAAACTGATAAATCTTCCTCTTAACTGAAGAAAATTCCTAATAACAGTATTCATTCTACTATTCACAGAAAATTAAAGATGTGATGGAAAGCATTTGTATGAATATACAGAGTAGATACTTATCTGAAAATAAC
>NC_051414.1:9561728-9562173 GCF_015228065.2 Penaeus monodon
ATGTGATAAACACGAAAAGAATACCAATAATTCATTCTCCATACCAAATCCATTAAACAACAAAACCTTCCTCCGTAATCCTAAAAGTGGTATATTTTGAAACCATCTGCACATTCTGCTAAGAATATTCACTACCAAGAATCAATGACCCCCTCTCTGTTCTTATCATCTTACCTCCCTTGCAGCATGGTGTATCTGGCATTCCGCACAGTGTCTTGCCGCATAAATAGGCTTGGTTAACTTGGTGCGTCGATGCCTCTTGTTGCAGTTGGTACAGCGTATGGTGTTCGCGGCTTCGTCGAGTTTCTCCTGGAGCCGCGTTAAGAGTGATGCCAGCTCCCCCCACGCGCCTTCTAACTGAACTTCTGCTAAACTAGCATTATATTCTCGTCGGCGATCCTGTCAAAGACCAAGCAGAGGATTATTCCATTGTCATTCTTACTTT
>NC_051414.1:9562218-9562768 GCF_015228065.2 Penaeus monodon
TTCTTTTTATCAGGAGGAGGAAGAGGTTGTGGAAATATAAAATATAACAAGAAAATCTCTCTCACCGGCTCTCCTATAATTTCGAAGGCATGTGCCAGAATTTTGAAGGCTTCCTCTGCTCCTGGTTGCTTGTTCTTGTCTGGGTGCACCAGAAACGCTTGCCGTTTATAGTACTTCTTGATATCCTCATCAGTGCAGTCTTGTGTCACCCCAAGGATGTTGTATGGGTCTTTCCCCTTGCAGGCCAGCAGTCGCTTCATGGCCTCCTCTCCAGTTGTTGGCAATGAGATGTTGCATTCTAGGCCATTTGAGACTTTGTTTTCCTTTCCTTCAAGGAGAAACATGAATAATAAGTACCTTTAGTATCTGGTTTAAAGCTTAGAAATGCCTGGCTCTTGAAAAAAAATTAAATACAAATGCAGACAATTTCTTCCTTCAGCAAAACAAATACTTGGTTTCCAAAGATACTCCAATAGAAACAATGCTTCTGTACTTAGTGTTGAACCTTAGTATTATAAAAGCATCTAAATAAGTATATTCATCGCATTAG
>NC_051414.1:9562903-9564686 GCF_015228065.2 Penaeus monodon
AATAAATTTACTTTTAAAATATAAGTTTTGGATACATTTACACGATATAGGTTTTGCACCATGACTCCAGAGTAATATACAATAGCTTATAGATTGATAAGTATGTGTATCTACATTTACCAAGTATGAAGTACATATGGGAAACAAAATAACAGTGTAAATTATGATGATAATATTTCCGCTTGACTTCACTCCTGTCATTGGTAGAGTCAAGTGTATTCAAGTCTGATATTATTTGAAATCAGTCCTTTTCACTGGAAAGAACATTACAATACAAATATCATCCCGTTAGGGATTTTTTTATTTTGGAAAAATAAACCAGACATAGCATATTCAATAATGAAAAAATAATAGTTAACAATGAAACCTGTCCTCTCCCCCCCCCAAAAAAAAAGTCAACATTTGAAAATAGAACAGCAATATGGTCTTTGTAAATATTGAAGAAGCTATCATATCCTTTTCATGTGTTTCTGGAAAAGAATGAATTGTGGACAATAGAGGCTGTAGGTAAGTGGACACCCTCACCAGCCTCCTCTCCAATAGTTTCAATTTGATTATTTCTTTTTTTAATATAAAAAATATAAAAAAGAACTCTGATGAGTTCAAACTTCAACTAGAATATAGTAGTTTGGCTTCACCCCAGCGTTCAGTACCATCCAGTGTCTACAATTTTATGTGACTCAAAATCTGACACTTGCATTTGAAAGAGTGTAGGGTGTGTTGTGGGCGGATTTATGAATTTCAGAAAACTGGAGAGATGTTGTTATTTCATAGTGATAAAATAAAAACAATGAACCACAGCATGAGCAAGCTACTGTGGGATAGCAGGGTAAAAATCATATATGAAAAGAATCATAAGCTTTTACTCTACAACATACAAATTGATAATTGAGTCATCTGAAATCATTATCTTTTTGGGATCAAATGATCAGAGCAAAGTGGGCATCAGCCAGGACAATTCATTTAAACCCTAGGAAAAAGAATGCTTCTAGTTACCTAGATAACACAACTAGTCTTAAATAAAAAGGGTAATAAACACTTGATTTTGTTTCCCAAGCTATATCAGGCTAGCATAACTATGCCTTTAACCTTACCCTCAGTGTCACACTCTCTCACCTGACATTCTTATGTGTTCCTTATCCGAGTTCCAGAAGCAATTGATCCACTTAGTCCAGTAGTATCGGCCATTGAGCATGAGCCAGGCCCATGTCTCCTTGAGCCTGGCCCAGACCACTGTCATGAGGTGGAGTGAGAGGCGGGAGCTCATGACCATGACATCAGCAGAGAGGGTGCCCAGCCACAGGACTGCCTGCAGTGCCAGCCCCACCCACTGCACCACCACAGCCCAGCTCGCCACCACCAGTTCTGCAAAAGGGAAGGGAAGAGGGGTGTTCTCATGAACCGTGAAGACTAAAACGATAACACAAGAAAAAGCAGTGTGGTAAAGGTATTGTCAAGATTCAGAGTTTAATAGGAAAATATCCGTGTATCTAAATATTATAACAAAACAAAGAAAAATGATACTCAAGAACACTTTTATTTATTTACAACACAGAATAATGGATCCACTAGATGACTGACATGGTACAGAAAGTTGTTATGCTCATGGCTATTTATCTTAAGTCCAAAAGACTGATAATCCTCTAAGATAAATGCTTCCTTGCCTGAATGTGTAAATGATGTTCCTTTTCGCCTCCTCTGGGTTACCCTTTTCGACTGGTTTTCCCGATTTCTCTCAAACCTCTCGTGATTATTCGGCACTTGTTTTCTGCTTGCTGCTCGG
>NC_051414.1:9564815-9565044 GCF_015228065.2 Penaeus monodon
GACTAAATCACTATTTCCCCATAAAAAGGGGAAAATACCAAAATCACAAAGAAAAGCTCTACACAACCCTTTCTCCCCTACTCCCACACACCCAACTGACTGCCTGGCTCGTCTTACTCCTGTCTTCTGAAGCGAGACACAAACGGGTGGGATGGAACGAGAGAGAGAATGGTAAAGGTTGCCAAATGGCCCTTTTCTGACTCGCAGTAGATGCTCATTGTCATGATAT
>NC_051414.1:9565127-9566549 GCF_015228065.2 Penaeus monodon
GGGGGGAGGGGGGGGGAACAAAGGAAGAAGAAAAAAAAGTCATGAACAAGTTAACTAGCATAGATCCAGAGCATTACTAACCAAAGTAAAACTACCTTCTTACACAAATTAAGAATGTCAAATATGGCCTTATCATCTTAAAAGCAC
This sequence comes from Penaeus monodon, assembly GCF_015228065.2. Taxonomy (NCBI): domain Eukaryota; kingdom Metazoa; phylum Arthropoda; class Malacostraca; order Decapoda; family Penaeidae; genus Penaeus; species Penaeus monodon. The sequence goes on from NC_051414.1 coordinate 9,565,275, forward strand.
ATGATGCAATAATTCACTTGTCCTTATATTGCAAAAACACAGCTGGTTGCAAAAAATTATCTGCATTATAAGCATTTTGAGATCACACAAATATCTTCCTTTTTTTTTTTATAGATAATGGGAAAAGCAGGAATCAGAACTTGATTTACCATACATATCCATGACATTATAAATACATTATGAAAGCAGAAACTAAAAGGCCCTTGTCTGCCAGGCACAGAAATAACCTCAAATATTACCTCATGAGAGAAATAAGTAAAATAATGTATAAATATATCACAAAGCAACAAACAAGGCCATGTAATCCTCACACACAAGGAAACAAATATCTTTTTCCTACTGAAGAGATGATAAATATATGAATAATAAAAGACAAGTCTGCCATAGGTAAACCCTACCAATCAATACACGTCTGTAACCTGAAGCCAGAAATCTGATACCTATCTCAATAAGAAGGACCTTATTTATCTTTAAATAATCCTATTTTCATATTGACTTGTGATGAATCCCTCTTCTTTTTAAAAAATCAATCACCTATTCATTATTTTCTAGTGCAAACATAAACTTTGGTTTTAACCAAAATTTCACTCTCTATAATTAGCTGTATTTCTAGAATACCTATATCTACTGAAACTAAAACCCTTTTATATATATCCCAGAAGAAAGTCATAAAAAACATACCGTATTTTTTCTCTTCTTTGCTCATCTGCGCACTCTTGGTCTTATTGCTGTCACTGCGAGTGATGTCATTATTGTTGTTGTTGGCCGTGCTACTTTCACAGGCACTGACGCTACTTGCAGGACTGCTGTCACCATGATGACTATTACTGTTGATTGGCGAAGCAGGAGGGGCCGTTGCTGAGGTGTTGGCATTCAGGTTATTATTGATGTATGACGTTCGTCTGAAATGATGGCAGCACTGTAATGTGACAAAGTGAAGCAAGCAGTGGTCTTCATCTTTTCGAAAGGTAAGATGATATTTTTGTTACTTTTGTACTTTTTGTTTTTTATGAATTCATCAAAATTCATTAAATAACTTTATCTGGTTCTTAACCCAAATGCAGCTGATTATTTAAGGCTTTCTGATTCTTGTTTGTTTATTAGATGTATATATCTAATTTGATTTTTTTTACCTTTCCTTGGACAGTTAAAAGAACGAAGTACAACTATTTCTTAAGACCATTCCTTAAACCCAATACAAAAGCATTGTTGAGTTTTTTCCAAAATCCTTCATAAATATTCATTCCAGCCATTGATTAGTGTGGGTATTGCTAG
>NC_051414.1:9566581-9566646 GCF_015228065.2 Penaeus monodon
CATATTGCAAAAAATAGGTAATTTCCATATCACCAAAGACCTCAAGTAATCATCAGCAGATTGAA
>NC_051414.1:9566761-9566838 GCF_015228065.2 Penaeus monodon
GTGGCAACACAAAGACTGATACAGCCAACTGCTCAGTAGAAAAAGATGGTAGGACATACAATTTCAATACTTTACTG
>NC_051414.1:9566905-9567420 GCF_015228065.2 Penaeus monodon
TTACTTGAATCATTGCTATCATGTACAATACCTATATAAAGCTATACATATCTTTTATCGTTTTAATTAATTTGTTATTTGACAGTTTTCCTATGGTTATTTCATATTTCATTTATATTTAACAATACCCTTTATGTCTTCTGTGGGCAAGGTCTATCATCTGATCACTATTTACATTTTTTTTTGTCTAATCTCCAAAATAATCTGAGGTAGTATTCATGAAAGGTCATAGTTTTGTCTATGAGAGAAAAAGTATTTGATTCTGCAGATTTCTCTATTACTTTTCATAAAAATGTCTATTAGTTGATTTTGTCCATAACTCAACCAAAGCACTAGATGGGTCTGAAGGTATCCCACACTGATAAGGGCTGTCTTTAAATTGTTCTTATGACATGAAGACAAGTGTGATTTTATATTTGATGAAGATTACTCAGCTTCATTAAAGGTATGGAAAATTTGCATGCCACTTTTTATTTATTGTCAAACATTAACCCATTGTTTCTTCAGGTGTCTTG
>NC_051414.1:9567766-9567995 GCF_015228065.2 Penaeus monodon
TAATATTACTTATAATTACTGTTATAATACTAAGTTGTATAATAATTAAACTGGGGTCGTCCATAATCTGAGGATATGTATAAATCCTCAGATTTTAAGAGTTTAGTGGGTATGCAGTGAGTGGAGGGAATTTCCAGGTTCAGTACAGGTTTGTGCAATGCCTTGTTGCCCCACACATGAGTAATACATCCTTTTTTTCTGTACAATTACCTTTTTTATTTGATTATGT
>NC_051414.1:9568527-9569279 GCF_015228065.2 Penaeus monodon
TTGCCAAAAAGGGCAAAATACGTAAGGTGAGAGATCCATCAAGCCAGCCAGATTTGGGGTCACATGTGGACCACAAGGAATTCAGATCCAACAGGTCAGTTAAGACATTTTCTAAATGTCTACTGCTGTTTTCTCTTTGATAAATACTAATTGCTCCATGTCTTCACAGCTGACACCATGACAACAAACATAGAGGGTGCCACATGTACATATAATAGTTATTCAACATGTAATAATATAATCATTCTATTATTGAGTTTTATTGCAAAATTCACATAACATTGTATTATCATCCCAGAGTCTATTGAAATGTGACAACAGCATGAATCATACATGATACTGCTAGATACAGTCTTTAGTCAAATACAAGTTCTATGACAATCTTGGCAGTCAAAAACTGTTTTTAGGACAGTCACTAAACCCATCCGCAACTTGTACCTCCTAGTGAAAAACACCCTAATTTTCAAGTGGTAGCTATAGCAGCAAGTACCTGCTGCCGGGGACCCACGCATGAGGCACACACTGCAGAAGCCAAGACCACAAGTGTCTCGCATATGATACTCCTGATTACTGTCCATTTCCTAGTGGTCTCAGCAGTGCATTGCCGATCATTATGGAGTGAAATTTGTCAGTCAGATTCTATGCCTTTTCATGAATATTGCCAGGTCTTGAATGTCAAGTTCACAAATGTTAAGGATTAACTGTATAATAAAATACCTACTCTTATAAACTGTATTTCTAAGTTTGAAGAC
>NC_051414.1:9569574-9571134 GCF_015228065.2 Penaeus monodon
TTGTTTTCATTTACTTCTGTATGTCGGTAAAGTATACTTTATTGGACTTTTAAGTGGAATAATTGTATTCTTACTTCTTTTAATATGTTTACAGGATGACTATCAGCCCATCATTAAATTGCACATGAATGCAGGCTTATTCTGTACCACATTATTTCTGAGCTGACCATCTGTCGTACCTCTCTCCACGGAAAACATGGATATAAATGAATGATGTTAACCACTAAAATGAACTGTTCATTTCTCTCTTCCCTTAAGACGCTCACACCACTAATTACAGTTAATTATTTCTTCTAACCTATTAATAAAATTGCAATAAAAAGGTCACACCCTGGTTACTAACATTTCTAGATTTTGGTTGTTATCAAGTGAACACCAAATATAATATCATCCAAGCTACTGACAGTAATATTGCAAGTTTTTAATATCCAATTACAAGGTAGCAACAAGCACTCACAAAAGAAAATAAAAATGGACATTCTGAATAATATTCACTACTAAGAAAAAACGAACAAAATATTATTGTTCCTACATTTTTTTTTTTTTTTCTGCATAGGCCTAATTGGTAAATCTTCATTGGTTGTTGTTAATAATGGTGTAAACTTTTTTTTCCTATCTCACCATATCACAGCTTAACTATATTATACAAAACTATCATGTCACTGCAATATACACATTTATAGAAGAAAATAAGCAGCAGAGATGACTGGAAACTACATTGTGTAATTGTGACAGAAGGAAAAAAGTTTATTTACACTTGATGGCAGCTATACCAAAGGGGTCTAGAAATAGATCCACACATATCAATGCCATTCCATGTAAATTCTGACTGCATAATTTTGTACGAAGTATAGTTTTATATCGTACGGATCTCGTAAATTCTATTTTGAAAATTTTTAGCAAGAAAAAGTAAAACTGCTGCTAGAAGTTTTAATAAAAAATATATCCATGCAAAAAATGGCTGATGGCACAAAATACTTTATACACTAAGCACACACACTGATGTTTTCATTCTAAATCCTGAGGTAGCACTATCTCATTGCTTTCTCAATTCCAAATCTTATCTCCTCAGTTATCTATTGAGAGAGGAATCTGAGAAGGGCCCCACAATCTCTTAAGTTATTCATTTATTTTCAAGGTAAGATAAGCAGCAATCATTGTTAAGAGTCAATATCAAAATCAAACTAGCACACACATTTATTTATTATTGCACAGTTCTATTTCACTGGAAAAAAAATCATGAACTTTACACTTGCAATAATATTCATGTGAAGGAATCACTATTCACATTCAAGAAGTCACTTCAGCTGAGGACTTTAGTGCACAATCATTCCTTTAACTGACTTATTTCCATGACCAGAAAAATGTTATGCAGTTATACATTCTCAATATTTGACCGTCTCCATAATGAAAAAGCTTAACAAAGACTATGCCACAGTATGGTAATTCTACATTATAATATCACCAAAGAACATATATCAATTAATATAATATTCCTACAAAGAGTAAACTGACCTGGAATTCTGAAGTTGAGCTGTGTCAAGTCTTTTATTCAGTTTT
>NC_051414.1:9571164-9571993 GCF_015228065.2 Penaeus monodon
CTGTACATTCTTTTAAATACTTAAACTGCTGTTATTATCCTCAACAGTATAGATATTTCATTTACCACTTTGAGGGAATACAACATGATGAAAAAATGCATTGTTACAAAGATGTAAAAAAATCATTTCATAATACAGCTATGCAAATTTGGATCTTACATGTTAAGAAATATTTTCATATGCAACCTTATCTCTATTTAATCTAAGTAAATTTGTCTTTAACAAATTCTACTTAACCTCTAATAGCCGGGCACGGTTATAGCCATCGTGAAAAAACAACTCATCATGATGGGTACATCGCGAGTCGAGTGGGAAGTTTCACTGTACGCATCGAACTCCCTGGCCAAAAGGCTAGATGGTTGCCAGATGTCACCAGCATGCTGGCACCATCATTGGAAGGTTAAAACTACTAAATGAGGAAGCAGAAAAAAATTATAAAAAATATAAAATCAGCACCTCTTGTTGACACTAGGTGTTATATCCAGATAAGATGGGAGGGTTATCAATTCCAATGACATTGTAAAGTAATTTCTCTATCACTCTGCAATGATTCATGCATTAGTGATAGTGCCTTCGACCAGAAAAAAAATAAGTAAAAGTAAGGAGTTTATCAATGTTTCTTGAATATAACTGAGTATTTCTCTACCTTCTTCTACACCTACTGTTGGTAAGAGCAGATGAGACTAGATATTAAGAAAAGAAAATTTCTGCAACAAGAGACGTTTCTGTCACCTAAATTGTGTGCACGAAAATACATTGTCACATCATGACATCATCAAACAAAATGCCTGTTAAAAAATCATAGCAAACTTAACCCCTTGGGTCCAGG
>NC_051414.1:9572610-9576448 GCF_015228065.2 Penaeus monodon
GATGAGCTTTTTAAATATTTGGCATCTAGTTTTACCTTACCAATCTGAATGCATTTAGGGTATATTACTCATAGATGGAGAAATAATATACCAAAATAATCATCAACATATTTATATAAAAATGTCATATAGAAATACTCATTACAGACTAAGAACTGTTCCACCCGATCACTATCCTCTTATGCTTCATTTTTTTCCCCTTAAACCTCACTGCTGAGGGCTAAATAACTGAAGAAAAAAAAATCATTTTTTAACATAATTGCATCAAACAAATGAATTTGTAAAAGGCAGATGTTCTTTTCTATTAACAGACTTATGCATTTTCTTTTCAAGGAAATATTAATTTCAACACTCCTATCCATTTTTTTGTGATGCTGAGATAGGTGTAGGAGGAGGAATAAATTGCAAGGTGGGGAGAGACTGGGAGAGATGGGGGGGGGGGGATAGAGGCAAGGGCATAGGTGAGACACACCCCGCTTGGTACTCCATTTTCCCTTCTCTTTCTGTTCAAAGCTTTCATTTGTTTTCTAATTGTCATCTGTGACTTCTGTTTATTTCTTTTATTACCCAAGTGAATATGGTCAGTGAGTTGCAAACATTAGGTGAATGTATCATAAAATATCAAGATATAAATGAAGGTACATGTTGCCATTACATGTCATGAAATGTGGCTGGTGTGGATCTCTCACACAATGTCTACACAGTGGCTGTTTCTAAAGTGTAGTGAAACCACTTTGTGACTAAGAAACATGTTTAGTGGAGAATATTAGGGGAATATCACCTTTAAAATGGAAAAGTGGGTGTGACACTGCCACACTCCCCTTATGCGTTTCACTTTATCATATTGTCATACTGCATATCTTGAAGATATATATAGGTTGGAGATGATTTCTTGGCAGTTAGGATCAGTTGGGTGCATATTTCAATTTTTAGTATTTTTTGGGGGGGACTAGCATTAAATTCCTAGAAAAAAGTAACTGAGTCTATAACACACAAAAAGGTCAGCAGTGCCAACTGAGCAGGATTCATTTGGGTAGCAAGTAACAGACTAAAGTTTGGAAAGCCCAAATTTATACAACAGAAAATATATGTTTTGCTCTGGTAAGGCAAAGAGTTATTGAACAGTAGGGTATCAAAGCTGAGAATTTTACCCATTGTTAAATATCACAAACATAAAATTGTCATAACTTAAACAGAAATAAATCATGAATTTGTATCTATATATAAAAAATATGAACTTAACAAGATAATGCTGTGGTTAGCTCATCCAATGGCAGGGGAGTCTGAAAGACAGGAGAGGAGGGAGTCCTTGGGGAAGGAGGTGAGGATGGCTGGGAGCGGGTACAGACAGCCCAGTGGAGTTGGTGGTAGTGAACTCCTCTGTGGCCTTAAGGCTGGTGCAGAGATGTCAAACAGTAATACATGTCCTATTTTATGCTCAATGCATCCCATTCTCACCAAAATAAAGATGAATGAGATCAATGATTTTCAAAAGTTAATGCTCTATGACGGCAACCGGACTTCAACAAGCAATTTACTAATATGCTCAATTGAGGTACCTAAGACTTTTGGGGTTAAAACTTATTCTACTTCTATTCTACATTGAATGCTTATTTAATTGTCAAATAATCCTGAGGCCTTGTGCAAAGTTCTCTATCTAGTATTCATTTAATAACTTAAATATCTTTTCACTCAAAGAATTAAAGGGGAAAAGAGAAAAATTCATTACAGTACAAAACATTCTTATAATTGTAAGCAACATAGTAGTAGAAGCCTTACCTTGGTGGTTGCTTTTGCTGATTGGAGTTGACCTTGTTGTTTAACTGGTCATTCCCACGTGCCGTGTTGCCCTCATGGTGTGTGCTGCCACTAGTTTTCTCTGGTGTGTTCTTCTTGGTGTCTTTAGAACTTGATTTTTTTGATTGGTGAGTGGGACTACTTGCTGACAATCTGTATGACATGGATCCATTTCCTATGAGCGTGTCCATTCCCTCCCCCCAATCATAGTGCTCATAGGCACTGATGCGGCCATTGCTTAGTCCAATGTCACTCAGGTCAAAGTCATCTAGTCCCACTCTTGAGGATGAAATGTGGGAGTCACCCTTGCTAAGGAACCTGCTGCTGTGGCCACTACTCCCACCATTATTGCCACTGCTGCTCCCACTGTTGGAGTTCCTCTGCTTTGACTTGACATTGCTGCCATGCTGGTTGTGATTCTGTAGGTCTGGACGGGTTGTTATTGGACCAGGTGAAGGGGACTGAGGGGGCTGATTGGCAGGGATCGGGGAAGGTGACTGAGGGTAACTGCTGACACCACCACTTCCACTGCTGCTGTTTGCACCACTGTTACCACTGCTTGCCCCTGTCCCAGAGCCACTCTGCTTTCCCTCCTGCACCGTGTTCTTACTCAGGACATCTGAATAAGATGGCTTGTTGGTTCGTGCAGGTTGAGATGCTGTTACATTGGAGTTTCTCTTGCCACTGCTGCTACTGTTGCTGCACTGAGAAGCTGTGGGAACATCATTCGTCACCTGCACCGGGGTCCGGCTCACAGCCACAGGAGAAGCCTGTGACACCACAGGCCCTTTGGTCTGATCAGATGTCAAGTTGCTGCGGAAGGGGTCAAAAGGCCCAAACCAGCTACCCAGGGAGGCTGTGAAATTGGAGAGCTTTGCTGTGATGTTGTTGACACTGCCCTCATCCATCATGCGGTCATGTTCACTGGGATAGAAGCCGACTGACTGGCTGTAGGAGGACTGCAGATTCTGTGGGTCACCTTGAAGGGGTGGGGGGGGAGGAGTCCCTGAGGTGCCTGACGAGGGGCCCCTCTGCACTTCAGGGAAGAAGGGCGATTCATGGCCACCCACTAGCATACTGTCAATGGAGTCCATACTCGAGTCCATGAAACCATCCATCCTGGCATCACTGTAGTGCACACCCTGTGAAGCCTGGTAGTGTTTCACGCGGAGGCCAAGGTCTGAGGACGACCTCAGGAGAGGGCTGCGCCCCCCACCAAGCTCTGAGAAGAGGTCCTGGCTGACCGAATAGCTCCTAGAGGCCGAACCACTGAGCTGTGAGCCCAGGGGCATACCACCTGGGGTACTAGTGGTTGGTGGCTGCAGGGGGGGCATCTGCGGCCCCATATTGCTGTGAGGGATTTGCATAGGGGGGACCTGTGAGCCCAGGTTGGCATGTGCGGGTGGCAGTGGGGACATCTGCGAGCCTAAGCTGGTAAGGGGGGACTGCCCAGCCGTTGTCCAGGGAGGGGAGGCAGAAGGTACAAATCCTGGCTGATAGTGCTGGGAGTCATGCTGTTGCGTAAAGTCATTGTTGATACGCTCCAGCAAGTGACCCAGGGCACCCTGAGCTGCAGTCGTTCCATTGCGCCATCGCTCTTCGCTGCTTGGCATCATGCCACCTGGAAGACAATGGGGGTGAGACTTATTAGCAATAGGGGATCATAATCATCTGTGGGGCAACTGAATGTGGGGATTCTGGCTCTCATCTGGATAAAATATTTACTTTATGGTGAAATTGAAATGAGGCAATAGAAGATAGTAGCAGATAACACTGAATTAGAGCTTTCCACATATACAATCTAAACTTTCAAAAATGGTCATACTCATATCAAAAGCCCTATATATTTAATAGTACTTTTTCTATCCATACTCATATCAAAAGCCCTATTATAATAGTACTTTTTCTATCAATTTTGGTGTTCCTGTAAGAATTTCCCACATGCAAATGGTCCGACCCTATCACAACGGCAGAGAAACACCACTCCCATGTCAACAAACCAACAAACAGAAATCACATGAACATTCTTATACATGTCACA
>NC_051414.1:9577690-9578557 GCF_015228065.2 Penaeus monodon
CTGATATATTCCTCCCTCCTCAAATCTTACATATATACCATAAACCTGAAGGAACAATATAGTACAACACAGTATATTTAATAATAGGCTAGCCTTATCAAAATCCACTCAGAACTACCTACATCTGTTTTATGCCTAATATGAAATAAGAATGCAAACAATATGATTTCACCACTATTTACTAATAGCAACTGTGGTCACCCTGTACCTCACAGTGATATCATAAAAAAGGTCAACAAACACCTTTATCCTATCAAGATAGATATTGAACTCCTGGGAGCATAATCAACATATTTCCTGTATTGTCAATATATATCCTCTACCAGAACCAACATAACAATATAACTGCACATACATCTTCAAAGAGTAAGAACAAACTCTGAACAGCCTAAAACTGCTTTACAAAGCCCCGAACAATAAGCAACAAGAAGCCGTCCTTGTATGTGACTCTCAATAATAGTAAAAAGAAAAGGAAGAAGAAAAAATATATATGTAATATAAAAAATCTCATTTTTTTTTAGTTGTATACGAGGCAATGCTACTTCCCGGCTGGAATATAAATATCAATGGAATCAAACATTTGCCTCAAATTCAAAATGCCAAGTTCCTGATTCTTTGCAAAACTATGACTGCAAAACTGCAAGCGTATTCAATTTTATAATCCTTGGCAAGCAACACCCTGCAAAGAGGTGTCCTGTCCATGCCACAAAATCAAACACGACAAAGCTGTCAGACAACTCCGCTGCTCATATTAACTGTTGTCATTCAATATTTGTATATCACCTTTAGTTATACAGCCTACAACATTGTTAGGTAATTAGAAACCATTTATATTTTTCATTTTTACTTTGTATTGTGACTGCCAAC
>NC_051414.1:9578697-9579061 GCF_015228065.2 Penaeus monodon
AAATCTAACTTCTCTAAGTTTTACTCTAGCTCATGTTAAAATGATCCAGCCTAGCTATCCTATACAGGAAAAGATTTAAACCGAAACAAATTTGGAGAATTCTTAAAACATATATATCCTATATGGGAAGAAAAAAAGACAACATTTTCACAAGACAAACCTACAAAAACCGACAAACCACCAAAGAGAGGGAGCACTTGACGGACACCATCTGCACTTGGCATCTGACGCCTTTTCCAGATACCAGACCACCAATCAGCCTAAAAAAACGCAACTACGAATCCCACTTGGCGGAGATTCTGACATCTGGGTCAAACCGCATAATCCATTAAAAATCAAGCTTTGGCTAGACCTTCCACTCTGC
>NC_051414.1:9579107-9579301 GCF_015228065.2 Penaeus monodon
GACTTAAGAAAGGGGAAAAAAATAAAAGAGAAAATAACAACTAACATTAAGTTCCAACTCAGGCAAAAAGCACATGGATATTACTTTAAAAAATAATAATAAAATAGAAATAATGTTCATGAACAAATCCCCAGAATTGCAATTTAGTCTCCAAATGACAACATTTCCTCAACAAACAACAGCTTTTCAAGACT
>NC_051414.1:9579326-9579419 GCF_015228065.2 Penaeus monodon
CATGGGAAAAGAAACACTAAGGAAATTAAACTCTTTCCGTTTTATTAAAAAAAAAAAAAAATAATGGGGCGAAATTAGAAAAATAAAGAGACG
>NC_051414.1:9579446-9579676 GCF_015228065.2 Penaeus monodon
CGACTTACCAACCATTTCGCAAAAAAAAAAAAAATTAGGAAAACAGTAAACAAGGAAGAAACTAATACACTTCCCAGGTAATTCGCAAACGTAGTTCCATGACACCTTCGAAAACAGGGGGATAAAAAAAGAATTTTTAAAAATCTAACAATAAACCAACAACAATAGATTTCCAACCCTATAAACCAAGTAAAATTTAAAAAACACACCACCAAATATTCCTCCCATAC
>NC_051414.1:9579725-9579904 GCF_015228065.2 Penaeus monodon
TATATACTCTACCCATCCTTTCCTACTTCTCTCCCCTTTTCACGCCGTTTCCCCCTTGGATTCCCTCCTCTGCGCCCTCGCCTCGCCCTTACACAACGCTCACCTGATCCAAAAACCCGCCAGTGACTGCAAGCATAGTAGAAATCCGTAAAAAAGGGAAGAAGTGTCGCCTGTTGTTG
>NC_051414.1:9579942-9580246 GCF_015228065.2 Penaeus monodon
GAAGTGCGGAAACTCGCCGATAGGTGGCTCTGCCCTCGGACCCAGGGCGGCGCCAAGTTTGAATTTCGGTTTGGTGTTAGGGGGGGTGGGGTGGGGTTCTGGGGGGTTGAGAGGGGTTCAGGAGGGGTTGTTTGTTCTTCTTGTGAGGTTCAGGGGGGTTCAGGGGGGTTGCTTGTTCTTCTTGTGAGGTTCAGGGGGTTCAGGGGGTTCAGGGGGGCTGTTTGTTCTCCTTGGGGGTGGGGGGTGGGGGGTTGTTTGTTCTTGTTCTAACCGAAACATATATATTTTTTAGAATCTATGTCAG
>NC_051414.1:9580773-9582006 GCF_015228065.2 Penaeus monodon
ATAGCCAAAGACACGTCAACAGTGACATCTGTCTAAGGACCGCAAGGTATTCATGGTAACAAAATCATTAATTCATTCAGTTCAAATTTATATACAACATGTCTTACTTATCTATTTATTTAACTGAATCTCCGATTTTATTTTCATGCCAGGCACTATCTGGGACCCTTTTTCCAGCCTTGGCTACACCACTGCTTCAGATGTCAAGTTTAAATAGGCGTTTGGAATACGATGGGACTCGTATGTGGATTGGCAGTGAGATCCTTTCAGAGATGGACTGATTTTTTGTCACTGTGTGGTGGTTTTTTGATTGTTTTACCCTTATTTATCTTTTCTTCATAACTTCTTCTAGGTGGGTTTCGGGTTTTGCAAGGTTTAGACTATTTCGGAGGATTTTAGCTAGTTATGGGGACGGGGTTGTTACTTGCCATAGAGGCATAAGGATGATTTTCCTTTATCAAAGAGCGTGATTCACATAGATATTGGGTACTTAAACGCATATCGCAGAGTATTTATGTTTGCACTGACGATATTTTTCCTGTTTTGGCTGTAAAATATCACAGATAAGGGGCACCTTGTCATACAGTTCGATATATATTTTTATCAGTTTAGAAAAATGGTTTTCAGCTTGGGGGTATGGCATAGCTGCCATGAGTCCAAAAGAGGTTGAGACTCTATGTTCAACAATATTTATAATACTGAAGAATTCCCTAAACAAATTCAGGTGTGTTGCGAGGCTAGTATGATACAATATTCACTCTCGTTTATTGATATAATTTCTGTAAAGCAAGTAGTTCTCTCGCCTTTCCTTTCCCTCTACCTTTTCCTTTTCCGCTCTGTCACCCTCTCTCACTCCCAAATCTTCCTTGAATCCACGCCTCTCTTTCCTACATCGGTCTCCTTCAACTTCCCTCCTCTTCGTTCGCAACCTCCCTCTCCTCCTTCGCTCCCTTATCCCTTTCCCTTCCCCTATCCCCTTTTCTCTCTGAGTCCCTCTGCGTTCCCCTTCCCCATCCCATTTTCCCCTTTTAAGCCCTCTCCCTTTCCCCCTTCCCATCTCCCTTTGCTCTTTAACCCTCCTTCCCCTTCCTTCCCTCCTTACCTCTTTAAGCCTCCTCCCCCTCCCTTTCTTCCTCTCTCCGTTTCTTCTTGCAGTCTCCTTTCTTTTCCCTTCTCCTCCTATCTTTTAACTTTACCCTCTCTCCTCGGATAGTCGTGTAAATAATAAATATT
>NC_051414.1:9582054-9582813 GCF_015228065.2 Penaeus monodon
CACTCAAGTGATGATTAAGGTGCAAAGTGCAATCGAACGGACGAAACACAAGCAGAATTCTAATCTAGTAATAATGTGTGTGTGTCATGTTTTAGTACTTATGTTATCAGTTATCACCCCATTTTACACTCCCAGCTGCGTAGTCACATAGTATATGATTTCATGCATAACATGCTAATGAATGAACGAAACCAGCAGCATTACAATATAGATGATGACTGACAATCTTCATATAAAATAGTATGTGTTCTTTAGCCCAGTGACTCCAAATCTTTTTCGTTCTCTCCATTGTCTTATCGCCTCACCTATAATAGATTTTGCAATGGTGAACTCTATATAAAGGCATGATAAAACAGAGAGAGCAACGTGAAGATTCAGATTCTTTAAAGAGGCATGGAAACAATAGCCTTAAAAATGCCACAGAACCTCTGCAAAGCTAGAAAACAGAAACTTTCGTGATAGTAAAGATCTCGATTGAAGGAATTCCCCTGGATAATTCCTCAGATTTTTATTTTGAAAGTAGTTAACCGTAGCTGTCTTTTCGCTTGCATATTGCCTCTTGCAAAAACTTAATTAGATACTTTATTGTCATCTGCACTTGCTGACATTCCGGAATAAAGCCTGGCGGACTTAGAGCAGGCGCCTCATTTTTTCCTTCTCGCAAAGAAGTACATTTGTAATCAGTACAATGACAGTAAAACTTGTCATGGTAAGTTGCCAACACAGGGTTTGAAGTGAAAAGTGCTCGATTTATTGTTT
>NC_051414.1:9583105-9583492 GCF_015228065.2 Penaeus monodon
CAGCAGTGCCTTGTTTCCCACGAGGCACCGCGCTGCAGCCGACACATATGACGGCCATCACATCAATTGGAGAAGCTTCCATGAACTAAGTACGAGTTGACATCTCATTTTCCACAATAACGCATCTTCAGCATCCCCTTATCCACTGCTGTCTCCTCACTTGTAAGCTTCTGTCTTGTGCATGCAGTGCCCATGAATTGGCAAAAAGCTGAACTCGCCTTCCATTCAACATCCATACACCTTTCTGGAACAGAGTTCGGTGCCCGACTGTCGTCTTCCCTCGGCCAAGCCTGTTTGGGCCTCCAGGCTCAGAACACGTCTCTGCAAGTCACCATATGCTCGTACCAATCACAACTTACTTTGCAAGTCTTCAAAGCACGTACGTAT
>NC_051414.1:9584121-9584741 GCF_015228065.2 Penaeus monodon
TTGCGCTTTCTATATCAAAATGATATAGAAAGACATCGCATAAGATGCTAGCAGCACTTTTCGTGGAAAAGTAAAAGGATGGCCTTTACTTGGAAACTATAGTCCCAGCACTACGAGCACACTACTCTTCATCTATCACAATCTATCATGAATTTTCCTAGGACGAAGCATTAGCCACTCCGTTAGGAACCTGAATATCACTCTCCAATAAAAAAGGAACTAGTTATACCGGTATTCTTCAAACGCTTTAATAGTAGCCTTTTCCTATTTAAAGTGGTAGGGGTGATTACTCCATTCCTTGGTGCTTTTAATGGTTTTAATAACTTCATTATTTTCAGACCATACAGTAAAGATGCAATGTATCAGAATCCAGTGGGAATGCCAGGGAAACGTACGTGGTTGTGAGCAGAACCAGGCTGTTTGAATAATTCCATGATAAGACAAAGTAATGAGTTAGGTTTAGCTCTTAACCTTGGTTTTAGTCCGATATAAATCAGTCACTCCTCTCATTTGGCCTCATAATCCGTTACTTTGCGCAGATTTGCTTAGCTCACAAGAAACCTGGATGGGGATAGACATGGCTTGTTCATTTGACCCATCCTCGGAAATATGAAGTGAAG
>NC_051414.1:9584923-9585076 GCF_015228065.2 Penaeus monodon
ATTCTATTTTATTCCAATTGAGTTCTAATTATCCATATTGCAATGAAGTACGTCGGCTTTACCTATCAAGAGCTTTCTTCTGTTTACCGCGCAGTTAGACCCCAAAATGTATTTGATTTGTTTTTATATCTGGAGTCTGGGTGGTGGTTCTTG
>NC_051414.1:9585327-9585647 GCF_015228065.2 Penaeus monodon
AACTAATATACATCTTGATAATGAAAACCTCGGCCACACAGATAACAGAGCCCTAGATAACCTACACCCCACCATTTCCTGACGAGAGAGGACGCCGTAAGGGAAAGGTTCACCTCAACTTCCACTAAAGATCGGAAATGAAACGTCAACGGGGGAGACTTAATGGAATTAGCATGTCGCTAAAGGCTGACGACCATCACAACCCCTGTCGTATCTCTTGATATTAATGAACTCCTTTTCAAACCCACATGTTAGCGACCCCCTGACTACAGCCGTCCCATTTATAATTTCTGTGGCAACAGTACATATATTTAGGCTAT
>NC_051414.1:9585722-9586792 GCF_015228065.2 Penaeus monodon
GTGGTATGGGGAGAGAGAAAGAGTCAGATCAGCAGTATGTAATGCAATATTCCAAGAATACACGGCCTCATAGTATATTCTTACAGTGAACACTGGTGAATGTCTTGGCATATTTTTTTTTCTCACGACTACGCGACACCCCTTGGGACTCGCGTCTCACTGCTTGGACAAGGACATCAAACAGTAGGTAAGTATGTCAGCATTATGAAGACAAAACGATTTAGATTTTTTTATTTGACATGTTTATTGAGAAAATATTATATCTCAGAAGGATGAAGAGACGCATGTCATATACAAAGACAAAACAACTAATGGCACTATCTCGTCTCTCCAAAAGGTAGAGTATGCGTAAAAAAATGTAGACTTCCGCTCACTCGTTACTCGACATGCTTTGGTTTTACGCTGACCTTTTTAACTTTAAGATCATATAAGCTATATTTTTAGTTTTTTTTTAAATGACTAGATGTCAATTTTTTACGCAAAAGATTCTCTATCATATTTTATGTAATCCATATATTTGCTGCTCTTAGCTAGGCTGCATATAGAGTACTCCTATTTTGCCTGTAGGAAACAGGATACAAAACGGGGTCAAACCAAGTCTAGTCAGCGCAAAATTTATAAATTCAATGCACTTATGGCTCCTTGTTTGGTGGATCGTCGATGAAATACAAGGGAGGAGGCAATACTTGCATTCGCCACGACAGAATGAGAGACAAAATCAAAATGCTGCGAGAAACTTGTAACGAACTGGATTACCCTATTGTTACCACTGAAAAAAAAGCCTTTTAACAGTTTATTTTTTCACTCTATTCTATCCATGTTTAGATCCAATTCTCAACACATAGATGTTGTAATCAGACGAGCCAAGGGATCGAATGTCACTGCTTGAAGAATGTTTTAAATAACAACGGCAGAGAAACTTTCCGGCATTCGAATCTCATGGCTCTGCTGACAGTCGTTGAGTATTAACAGCAGCTCGTAAGCGAAATGAAAAATAAGAGAGAAAAAGAAGGAAAAAAATGCATCTCGTGAGCGAAAGAGAAGAAATAAGAGAGGGGAAAAAAGCTGCT
>NC_051414.1:9587962-9588199 GCF_015228065.2 Penaeus monodon
CAGACCTCGCATTTCCTGTTTACATAACGCGCTAATGACTCAGCACCTTGACATAATAGACCAAAACAAACCTCTTTCTTCAAAACGTCCTTTACTCACTTCGCAGTAGAAGCCAACAGACCGTAGGCAATTTGCGGTCTGGATCTTGCGACGTGTCTCAGACTCGTTTCGTTCCCCGTGAGTCATTGCTGTGGCCTCCCTCTGGCCTGGGGGGCGCTGCCGGTGCGCTCCCTGCTC
>NC_051414.1:9591490-9591562 GCF_015228065.2 Penaeus monodon
TTTTCAGCCAGGAAAAAAAAAAAATTGAGAAAGACAGTGGCAATGCAATATTATTACATATCGAAATGTTGC
>NC_051414.1:9591696-9592221 GCF_015228065.2 Penaeus monodon
GATATGATCGAAAACGTGAAAAGATGGCAGCATCAGAAGGAAAAATAGCATATTGATAGACGTAATCAAAGGATGCAAAATTAGAAACGCTTACTAAATTTAACTTATCAATTTTTAATTCATCACTGGCTGTAAGTTCGCTTCACAAGAAAGGATACTAATTTGAATACTAAATCCCGTACCTATCGCTCCCTATCAACTTGTTATGCAATATATATAACGTGTTCTCGATAACACTTACATATAAAACAATTTGAATTATAGACGGATAATAACTATGTGCACAGGCAACAGATATCTCAGACGTGAATATTTCAACCGTGGATTATCTACGTGAGGTAATTAATCGAGAATACTAAGAGTTAATAACCCAACACAGCTACCACGGGTGTACGTAAAATCTTTTGACCCAGCAAGACGCGAGCCAGTTCTATACTCGAACGAAAAGCAAACAAAAAACTATGTGAATCCTTCAGATTTTTTTTTTTTATAAAAAAAGATGGAACAACAGTAATTATAAGGCTA
>NC_051414.1:9592421-9592684 GCF_015228065.2 Penaeus monodon
TATCTGCGCAAAATGATAGCAAAATGAGTGAGACATGGAGTTTTAATAACCAGAGGGCAATTCACGGCTTGTCTCGACAGTAGTTTCAGAAGGATAAACAGAGACATGAATTGAATAAGGATGGATGGGGAACATTATTACCACGCAATACCCACATCATTTTGATTGTAGAAACCGTACTCGATCAGCAAGACCTACGTACCAGTGGTCTATGTAATGTAAGATTGAAGGCTGACATGGAAATAAACACGGGTAAAAAAAGG
>NC_051414.1:9593011-9593123 GCF_015228065.2 Penaeus monodon
ATCAGTCACCGTATTTAATTAAAAAATTATCAGTATATTATACGCTTTATGAATCCTTACATCAGAGCAGCCATGATTGAAACTGATATTAGCCTACGTTTTGATCAGCATT
>NC_051414.1:9593732-9593842 GCF_015228065.2 Penaeus monodon
TCTTCCCCCTCTCCATCTCTTCCCCCTCCTTTACTGTCTCTTGTCCCATTATCCTTCTTTCTTTTTATGCCTTTTTCGCTTACACGTTCCAGGTTCACTCTTCAGGTTTT
>NC_051414.1:9593918-9594054 GCF_015228065.2 Penaeus monodon
TTACTGTTCTGCTATAGAAACGCCAAATATCGCTAACTTGCTTTAAATGCCACATAAGTATCCTTTACAAACAGTCCAGGAGTGAAATTAGGGTTTATCAGGTCCCTATTGTGGCATACACATACGTCAGATACTT
>NC_051414.1:9594245-9594961 GCF_015228065.2 Penaeus monodon
GAGCTCTAATAAGGATAACAATAATGAAAAAAATACAATAAGATACAATATAGACATTAAAATGCTATGAAATGTGATGATGATAATATATATTAAAATAATTACCCAGATTCTCAGGCATTTCCAAAACGTCAAAATTGAACTAAATGAAACCCCTTAATATTAATAAGCGATGTAACTGCTACGTCCTTGGCTTAGTCAGGATCAAAATTATTTTTACAGAGATAAATGCTTAGTTGACTTTTTTATGTTATAACAAATTACCAGCAGTATTTTCACAAAACCTGTAAATCAACCACCGCCGAGGAACCATAAAGGAGACCATAATTTTCTCTGTCGGTTAATATTACAAGCCTTAAAAGAGCGAAAACAGCTTCAAAACAGTCAATTGTCTCGGTAACACTCTACGGAGGCAAACCCAACTTTCAACTTCTGGTGAAGTGAAAAGGTTAGATATACGCCTTGGTTTATGAATCCCTTTGGTTTTATAATGTTTTTCTTCCATGATACTGCTTATTGAATTGTACAAGTAAATATCTTTATCCATACACGTAATAAAACAATCAATATACATATATTATAATGGACACGGAATATTATAAAGGCAAAAGTCAAGGAAATTTTTAAGAAACTGTGTATCGAAATTAATTTAATGTCTTCATCAAATCTATCGACTTCTTGTATCAGTATTTGCTTAATGTCCATGACAAGCCGTG
>NC_051414.1:9600595-9600966 GCF_015228065.2 Penaeus monodon
AAAGTCACAGAATGCCGATATTTGACGTTCCTGTCCTACGAGAACCAGTCCTTCCTTACTCAAAGTCCTACCTCTTCTTTGGGCCAGTTATGTGACTTATCCCCCTCCAATACGAGCTCTCGCACAAAAAACACTACTGCAAAAGAGTAAGACACTCAAAGGGGTGAATCTGACAATGGCATAAGTCTTTCTCTTTTCATCAAGCCCTGTTAGGTACAGCCTCCTTTCAGTCACTCTGCCCAGGACAAAAGTGACATTTCTGATCCTTGGCCATTCCAAACCTAGTTTCGTCTTTTAGTGTCCCATATATGATCCATGGCATATTTGGAGGTAGTGGGGTAATGAATTTGATGCCTTCCACTTCCTGCTAA
>NC_051414.1:9602881-9603239 GCF_015228065.2 Penaeus monodon
ATAACATGGAATAAACTATAAAAATATTTGTTATAGTAACTGTGCGTAACATTAAATGAAGTATTGTGGAATCAGAATAACATTATGCACATGGCTATGTGACATCTCATATAGCACATAGCATTATTAAAATATAATTCAATGTTTCTGGTCCCTTATAATCCAATTTGTACTGATTTACATGTATCAGAGCTATGATGAAATGGTTAACTATAGCTTAAAGGAATTCTTGTGTGATTCTTCAGTTTCACTCATTCTGCATTCCAAGGCACAACGATGCCAGACTAGCAAAAAACAGAAATTATACAATACATACACATAACCACATCCATTCACACATGCATGCAGGTACTCCCAA
>NC_051414.1:9605012-9605102 GCF_015228065.2 Penaeus monodon
TAAACACCCATGTTTCCGTGTTTGCCTAGGGAGATAATACCACATATCATATGCTTTTTCTCGGTCAAATAATATGGCTTATACAGAGCA
>NC_051414.1:9605862-9606226 GCF_015228065.2 Penaeus monodon
GTAGGTGTCAAAACAATGAAAGAGCATAGGAAATCCCTGCCTTGGCTCTTATACTGTTAAAAGAAGAGAGTGAGAGAAAGATGTGAATATAAGGATAATATTTATCCTCTTTCATTTGGTATTTTCATAATAATGTGGTTCTTTTACAGGGATGAAGAAAACACTTTGTAAAATACTTTACAAAAATTTAATGATTGGTAATCAGGCAACAGTGCCTTAAAGACACACATCAAAAATGTCATGCAATGCATTCTGGTTAAAAATGATAAAAATCCTAAATGTGCTTCTTTTTTCAGTACATCAGATATTCACTTGATCACTTTGGAGAAAAATATTTTTCTTAGAATATAGAGTAAAATTCTTT
>NC_051414.1:9606434-9607032 GCF_015228065.2 Penaeus monodon
TCTTTGTTAAACCACTGACATTCAGCCACAATTTATTCTCCAATATCTACCTAGCTGCTTCTGTGCTGCCAATTACTATCATCAAAATCTATTCAATGGAAATCTACAAGTATTAAAATGACTACAGAATCATCTGTCTATCTTAAAAAATCCATTAGATCCGTGGAGGGAGTAGTTTGATTATTTGCATAAAAGGATGAGTTTCCGACTTGCATTCAAATAATAAAAATCATTACCTGATTGTCCACTTTTGCAACAGTTGCTATCAGATTTCAGGACGCAACGGATATAAAATATTACACACAAAATACCTGTGTATATTGAACACAAGAATGGGACCCCTGCTTTTTTGACAACTACAAAAGGGCATTCCTTACATCAACAAATATTCCAAAATATGCTTGTTTTACAAAAAAATATCTCTGGTTAAGCCTAAAAGATCTGTCATACGATCTAGATTCCCAAAGCACCAATCTGACTATATATTCTGGTGAACTGCCTTGTTTGCAATTCACTTACATAAGTTCAATGATAAAAGATATGTGAACGTGAATAATACATACACACAACACACCCACATGTACACAAATAAACAGAG
>NC_051414.1:9607320-9607502 GCF_015228065.2 Penaeus monodon
GGACAGGAAAATCCTTCATTACCAAAAAGAAATGTCACACAACTTTCAGAATATAAAACAACAAACTGTTAACTGACATATTATAAAGATTGTTATAAGCTCAACATCATACGCTGGTGGATACAACTACTGCGCATTCTTCTGGCTTTGAAAGTAAATATGAACTTGCAACTGAGAGTGAA
>NC_051414.1:9607668-9608614 GCF_015228065.2 Penaeus monodon
TTGGTTTGTTTATTTGTGTGTATTTGTGTTTGCATGTGATGTGTGAGTATTACTGTTTTAGGACCTAAATCAGACACTGCCATCACATGCAATTCCAGACTGCAGCTTTGTCTCTCCCATGCACTATCTTAAATACAAAGTGGTTTCTCATTCCAAATAAACATAGAAAGCATTACATTCACTTGCAGCTACACTATATGTATAACATTTCACATACTCATACTTTACAAACAGATCATCCCTCCAGTATCTTCCAGTGAAAATATACTTAAATCTATGGCATAGAAATCTGAGTACAATATATTTCCTCTGTAAAACATAAAAATATATGTACAATGATAAGATGAAGTCTCACCTTTTTTAAGACTTCTGCAGTAGAGTACAAAACTTGTATTTTTACCCATGGTTTTACTTGAAACCACCATTAGCTCATTTAATCATATCAAATATTGATACAACGGACATACACTCACATCAGCAAGTTTTTTAGTTTTATAATCTAATCATACCATTCCTTGATATCTAATCTACAAACAGACCTAATGACATTATCTACCCTATGTATATTTCATGTCTCCCTTTTCCTTTATGCTATTTACATATCGATATACTTCACATTGATTGAAATTCCTTTCCTGTATTACAAGAAGATCTACAAATTATAGTAAAAATATGCCGCAGTCTTCATGAAGACAATATGAGTATGACTAGTCATTACATTTCTTCTTAAACATTTTACAAAACAATTTTTTAATGGTAAAAAATGTTTATGCTTACATTTAGTATTTGAACACATCCTTATGTAAAGACTACAGTACCTGCTAATACTACAATTTTTACCAATCAACTGAAACATAAATACTCAGAGCAAATGTCATCTTTGGCATAAAGTCTCTCTCTTTAGAAGGAACAAGACAGTTAAATAGGTATCTAAGGAGAAATAGGG
>NC_051414.1:9608652-9608984 GCF_015228065.2 Penaeus monodon
CATGACTTAATAACTGTAGGTACAATTTAATACTGGATATTTGTCACTCTGGGAGACTGATCATCTAATCTAAATATATCAATGCCATACATCTAATCATCTATTTTACAGAGTTCTGGCCAAAGATATCAAAGAGACAAAAATAGCCTGCACATCACAAAGATTATGCAAAGATGTTTATAAATTCTTTTCAAAATTGAGTAAAAGAGTGCGTTCAAGTATGCTATTTTTCATTTTATTTAAAATCCCAATCATTTGTATCTACCTGAGAATGAATATTCTTTCATATTCTGTCAGAAAATGCATCTGGTTCTAATCACCTTAAATTTTGA
>NC_051414.1:9609270-9609531 GCF_015228065.2 Penaeus monodon
TTTCACCCTACCATGTTCAGACATATTATAAATATTATAAATATTAACATTAATTTCTCAAACTTCAGAGAAAAAAAAAATCCATATTTGCATTCTTCCCTTCCATTCAGACATTTATTTCTGTGCTAATGCTACCTATTTCAACAAATTCTCTCGTGACGGCAGATGCAACGACTCAGGATATTGTTACCAGAAATTTACTTAAATAATATAAAGGAAAAGAGAACCATGTGAGCATGTTCACTTACATATACACCTAGC
>NC_051414.1:9609651-9610612 GCF_015228065.2 Penaeus monodon
AAAATGTAAGCATTTCAACATGAAATTTCTTTGCTTGATAGTGTACCTATATTGCAGTATCTTCTATCCCTTACAAGGCCACACCAATTTAATTACAAAGTTCCTTACTCTTTTAGGAAGAAATAAGAAGTGTTTTACAGTTACAACAAGACGTCAAAGCTCATGAAAAAGCAAGTACCTGATAGTAACAGACAGACAAAAAAGTTACACAGAACACAATCTACCTCTCCACCAGTTCACGGGAAACAACCTCTTACATTATTCTCGGATTTCACGTGACTTTGAAACACAAGAAACTTCTAACGATTGATCTCAGACTTTGGTTAGATGGAAGAAAGAAAAAAAGAAACATTACACTTGACATAACGGCTATTCTGAAGCAAGAAACAATTAATAAGGTTGGTGAGGCCTGAGGACAACTTAAGTACTAATTTTCACATTGCATTTTATATAAACTCGTAAGCACTGTCAAAAGTGAGAAAAGGTTCAGCACGAACTGCAATGCATGATCCTTACTTAGACATTATGAGAATATTGTGTTTATACAGTTTTCTTTCAATATTCACTAATAAGAACCACTACCTAGGAACTGCAGCAATTAAGACTCTCTTCATGTACATGCAACAAAATGGTAAAGCCGCATATACTATAGAACCCTGCTTTATTGATTTTGAAAAATATGAAAAAAATAAAAGTAAAAAATAAAGTTTATATGAACAAAATGAAAAGAAGAAATATGTAGTTTAAGAAGAATATGTCCACAACAGAGGATATATTCTGGAAATCTTAAATATATATATATTTTCTTAAATGCAAATCACCAAAATACACATAATCCAGAAGGTGAGTCTTCTCCTAACCTCTAACAATCTTCTTTTTCCTTGTCTCTTAAAAACACCATAAGAGCACTTAAAGAGAAAGAAAGAAAGAAATTGTAGTTCCACATTAGCATGTCAATGTC
>NC_051414.1:9610657-9611044 GCF_015228065.2 Penaeus monodon
ATCTAGCTACACATTAGCATATCAATGTCATAATTATGACCTATAGTATGAAGATAATTTTGTTACATCTACTGAAGTTAGGATTGTTATATCTATTGATGACGTGAAATGCCATGGTGACGTGAAATGCCATAGCACTGACAAATCTACACCACCATTTATGTACATGGATCATGCTTGAGTAATGAGAGAAATTACTCTGTCATGGATCACATATATTTGATTTCTTAACTATAGCTAGCAACAATATTGCCTTAGTTCATCACAGTAGAGCCTTGGTCTCTTTGATAATAGTTCCGTGCTTTGTACTTCCCTGTACACAATACTCTAAACTATTCTATTACACTACTTGTCATATATCAAAATGGCATTCGTAAGTACCTGTTA
>NC_051414.1:9611481-9611911 GCF_015228065.2 Penaeus monodon
CGAGGATAAAAACCTTGCATGGAGAACACCGGTCTAAAAATTAACACATCACCCAAAAGTAAAAAATATATGCTGTATATTTAAAAACAGCATTCTTCACACACTGAATAAACATCCACACAGCAATATATCTTCACTAAAATTAAACAAAACAAGTTCAGTCGTTGCATATCATTATGAATATGTAGGACCAACAAAGTTTAAATGCTTTCTCGGTTGCATTGGTCATGAATAAAACTCCATTCCCAATAATGACATACACAGAAATGCCACTGGAAGAAAATGTACAGGAAGACGTTAATGTCGAAAAAAGAAGAAGAAAAAAAGTTGAAACACTTACACGAATAATAATATTAATAAGAGAAGAAAGAAAATAATAGCAACAAGTTTTTGATTTCCTTCAGTAGTATTAAATGCACCTTACGAAGGG
>NC_051414.1:9611978-9612168 GCF_015228065.2 Penaeus monodon
TTGGGAATATGTTAAATGGTTAGCTAAGTCATGTTGTGTCTGGGAAGATTAAATGGAAGATTTGCCTGACCATTTAACTCTTCATCGAAAGTGTTGAATTTTCATCTGGAAGCTTTACCTAGCCATCTACACCTGTCTCAATTCTCCAGCCACATCACCTGCAAGTAAGAAAAAATATACAAATATTAAT
>NC_051414.1:9613824-9613903 GCF_015228065.2 Penaeus monodon
ATCTCAGGTTGTAGTTTCAATCCAATGAAAATCCACAATTTTGAAAACTATTCCCTCCTCTTCCCTCCCTATGGAGTTT
>NC_051414.1:9614337-9614858 GCF_015228065.2 Penaeus monodon
AAGCAAACTCATCACGTAAAAATGTTAGGATGAAGGAGAGAAACTGCAAATCCCACTAATGTTAAAAAAAAAAAGGTTAATAGTCTCATCCCATTCAGGACAGAAAGCAAGCATGGTGTACATAATAATCCTGAGAACTGAGATGATCGTATTTTCAGGCATTTTTCATGTAGTAGATTAACAGGGTTCATTCAAAGTCTAGGCATTTATTAATGATAACTTATTAATTTTGAGTTAACATAATTGTAAATCTACGAGAAATGGTGACTATTAATCCGTTACTGCGAAGGCTTCTCACACAAAACTAGGCTTTACGTATCCCAGTAGACATTATTGTCATCAAATCTGTTAGACAGTGTTACAAAAAATACATATAATGATTCTCTTGAAGCACTTAGTATCATGGAAGCCACTAGACCTACCTATGACACACTGATTTACCTAACCTTTGAAATTCTTGAGAAGAAAAGTTTTATTTCAGTACCTTATCATTAATAGCAATACAATAATGTGTAATGACA
>NC_051414.1:9615062-9615766 GCF_015228065.2 Penaeus monodon
GGTAATACAAAAATTAAACTTTTCTAGAAAATCAAGAATTAGTTGCCAGGTGGATTCAAGCAGGATTCTTTTGTGGCAAAGGTCCTGTGAAGCCTATTCATTTAAACAAAATAAATAAACAATGGACTGCAAAGTCACAGTTTGTCTCATGTTGGGATGTGTAATGTTAGTGCAAAGACTAAGAAAGAAAGAAAATGAAAAAACAGGTCTAAAATAATATAATGCACAATTGTATAATCTCTCAAGAATGGATAATACACAAATTAAGTATAAAAAACAAAAACACCCAAACCACATGCATATTCCCACACCTGTACCTTTGTCTTTAAAGAACAGACCACTGTGCAAAGGCAGATACATCTCCTCACACCTGTGAAAACATGACGATATTGACTCCTTATACATAATCCTACGCGGCAAATCTTTGAAAGGGATTCCAATGTGAAAAAAGTTACATGTGCAAATGTATCTCCATAGATTTCTTTTCAGATTAGTTTATGTGATATAGATACTGTAATCATGAGAAGCTCAATGTTGTCAAGAGAGGTCATATAGTTCTGAAGGGTATGATGAGTTCATTAACAAACTTTGATAAATCTGAATATAGACCATCTGAAATTATTATTAGTCTCTTTCAAAGATTATGGAATATATAAAGGTCTCGATAAATATAACATACTCTAATACTTACACTTAAAATTCAA
>NC_051414.1:9615975-9616644 GCF_015228065.2 Penaeus monodon
TGATAGCAAAAGGTTGATTAGATCAAATGGCGGGTATCTATGCATCACGTCAAATTTCAAATCGCAACAATTTCAGAAAAGTGATTTATACTTGCTATTTTAACTGTTCTCTGATATAGGTAACCTTGAATATATATAACCGCAAAAAATTTTGGGTTATAATGTAATAAATGAGCAAAGGTTTGTTCCTATTGTACCTAAATATGCAATACTACACTTTAAATGCATGAAATAAAACAAAAAACTTTCCAGAAACTTTTTGTCATTAAGACATGGAATCAAAAGAATCAAAGTTCATATATGCAAATTAATAATAAAAAAAATGCAACATGTACGTTAATATCATAAAGTTTGAATAACTAAATTATCATATGTGGTTTTCAAGCACAATTTCTTGAATGAGACTTTTCACGATGATTCAGTAACTGTATGCCGAAGGAGTGTGAATACAATACGCTTTGTTATTTTCATCTTCCTGGATTTTCTTTAGAAAATGATAGTTTGTTGTAAAGAGTAAACAAGCTATTTTGTAGCTCTCATAATTTTGCAGAATAGTGTAGAGTAAGGATTTTCAAAAACTTGAAGCATAAAACTGACTCATCATATGGAATTTCTAGTGTAATGTTCAACTATTCATATTTAATTTTGTGGTCTTGGTTGTTGTGTTGC
>NC_051414.1:9616705-9617476 GCF_015228065.2 Penaeus monodon
TCATTTTACAAATGCTAGAGTAGTTACTTTGTCTGTAAGTCTTAATAAGAATATTATAGCTTAGTCGTTAAATAAAAAAATTATCAAGACTGAAACATGTGTATTAAAATGAAGTCAAAATAATCATAATCTCAGTCAATATGGTCATAATGAAATGTATAAGTAGAAGTGCATTGTGAATTCAGCTTGTGAAAGAAGTGCAAAAAGTTGTGAAAAAAATAAATATATAATATAAAACCACCAAAATGGTTAAGAGTGAAAGAAACCATAAAGAACAGAGAAGAAAAAATATTACAGTATGAAACAAATTATCACTAGTAAATGTTGAATCTATGCAAAAGAGAGACAAAGTGTTAGTGCACACGGCATGCAATGTATTAGTGTTAAAAAACAGCATCTAGCAGGTGAGAGTAGACAAGAGTACTGTTACACAGACAGCAAACCAAATAATAAAAACGTGTGGGTAAATGTCCAGCAGACACCATTATCGAGTCAAGGGAGTATTCTTGCATCAAACAAGTAACTTGCTACAGCTTTTATTTATCTAAGCTAAACAACATACATGTATCCAAAAGGCAACTAGAAAGGAGAGAGGAATAGGAGAAATGAAATAAAGGACGAAAAAATCTTCCTGAAAATAAGCATTACAAAGTTGCACTCTTTCTCTACTATCAATTCATGCACTGATGCATACACTTTTTTATTCCAACCAACTACAACTATACAAAGCAATTTAACTGCATCTGGTTATGATTAAATATTTAGTTAAAT
>NC_051414.1:9619871-9620162 GCF_015228065.2 Penaeus monodon
GCTATTCTTTGCTGCTATGAACAGAGTCATTTTTTACAGCTTCTTCAGTATCTTAATTATGTGTTTTTGGTTGCAACAGAGTTACAGATAATTGCAGAAAATGCAAGTACTACATAAGTAAAGTGAACAGACAGTTCTATTGTATAACTTTACAATTGGAATGGATATTTCACTTCAGTGATAATAACAACAATCTTTATATCACAAATAACAACAATTATTACCATAATGATCCTAATAAATCTCTAATTACACTGACCTTCTAAAATTCAAGTTACAATAGGTAATGGG
>NC_051414.1:9620205-9620881 GCF_015228065.2 Penaeus monodon
GTAAAATCAGGTCTTTTTAATAACAAGTCAATATTAATGTACAAGACAATGAATTTATGGTGAGATTTATTAATCCATTTATCCAAAGTTACTTTACTTCACTTTATGGAATATCTTTATCACTAAATATCCTACATCTTTGTACTGTATGTATCCGATGTACCTAGGTCAGAGACCAAATAATCAATATAACAGAAAAAAGTTTATGTCAGCAGCAATAATGAAAAAGAAGAGGCAACACTTTCACATATCTTGTTTTCTTCTTTACCAAATCTGCTTATAAACATTTTCTTTTAACAAGTCTATACTTATAAATAGAGACAAGGGAGAGGGATAGACAGAAACAGAAGGCAGAAAAAGAGAGAGGGTAATAAAGATAGATACACAATTGAATGATAGACAAAGGAAGAGATATGAGAGAGAGACATGGAGAAAGACAAAATATATCCTCCACTCTTAACTGTATCACAATGCATGCACAGGGTTTAGTAATTCTAATCTCATTAAACTTCAGGTCTTACAGTATAATTTGTCCATGACATATAGAGTTACACAAAAATATATTATAAACATATAGGCCACTATAATATAACAACAGAACATAAAAAGTCAATCTTATTCAAATTTGTTACAAAAAGATTAACAAATTGATATGATCACTCATGATATTAGGTGT
>NC_051414.1:9620971-9621850 GCF_015228065.2 Penaeus monodon
GACAATAGGAAAAGAGGACAGGGAGGAAACAGAGAAAAAGAGATTATTATGAAGAAGGATTAGGTCAAGGAAAGCGTTCAAGAGAAACAAATTTAAGAACAATGGACACATCAGACAAAAGTGAGTCTATGTGACATACATCTACATTTAGGGAAGGTACAAAATATAGATAAATGCTCCAAAATCTTAATACAACACATGCAATAATAGAGAAGTGGTAAAAGGAAGGTAAAGGATAATATAAAATAACAATGATTATACCATGGATTCCTATATATATAATAGAGCTGATGTGCATGTGTAACAGGGTGCTTCTATATATGTGGGAGTGTGTATGTAAAAGGCTAAGTGAACCTGTGTTTTTGACATTCTTAGCCACAATTTACTTATGAACATTATCATACTCCTGAATCACCAAAATAGGTTTGAAATTTCTCACTTCTTTTTTGCTCTTCATAATTCCATTGCAGATCCTGCAAAAATTAAGTGATGAAAGACATAGTTAATTAAAAAGGAACAGACAGAAATATACAAAATTTCTCTATGTTTTGTATTTTTCTGCTGTCGTTCATATCCAGTCTGAGTCACAGGCGTGTTCTTGTCTCTTTAGATGATGGTTTCCATCTATCAGTCTTAATTGGCTGTGCTTTGCTGTAGATTCTTATCACTGTCCTTGTTATCTTAGAGTGTGCTTAGTCCTTTCCACAGTCAGTAAAAGTTGTGTGTATGTGGGGGGAGGGGGCAGGTACAAGATGTACTCAACGGACTTAATTTCCAAATCTCTTCTCACAGTGAAACAAGAAAAAATCAAATAAATCATACATGCAGATGGCAAACATGGAGAGAGAGAAGTACAACAAGGAAATGAAATATATCAAG
>NC_051414.1:9621883-9622670 GCF_015228065.2 Penaeus monodon
AAAAAGCACACAAAATAGATGAAGAAGAAAGATAGCAGAATGAAAAAAGAAAAAGAAAATTATTTAGTGCAGGGCCATGACAAGTGCACCAATCATGGGGAGTTGTGCCTCATTACCTTTCCTCTTGCTTGGGTACACTGTGAAAAGCAGGACTTGGAAACCAGAGAGGCCACACACCGATCAGGTGTGGGATACTGCACAAAGCCATTCTGAATAGTTATGCCATAGAGCCACCACAGTCCGTGACCATGAAGGTGGCCAATATGAGGGGAAGGGCAGGGCCTCAGTGCACTGTGTGCGGAACACTCAGTAAGGGAGATCAGGGGCGCCGCACAGAAGATCACGCTTGCCACACAGCACACCAGGCCCACTTTGGTTTAATTTCTTCCACTGCAAACCTGGAAGAAGTAAGGGTTAGAAAACATTAGTTGAGGAAGACTGACATGCAGAAGTAAAAAAAGTAAAGTGGTTATTTCATGTACTCATTTTTCAATCAAACCAAACCTCCTGAAGAACAGTCAAACAAAAATTGTACCTGAGAAGAGAAGTAATAGAGCACCACCCAGCGACACCAAACAGCACAGTCATCTGTCTTCTGACTGCATACCAAGACCGGGGAGATGCAATACCTAGGTATATGGCCAAGTACAGGAACTGAAATTAAGAGTAAAAAAAAAAAATAATGATAATCTTATTTAATTATAAATGTACAGGTTACAAACCAATTTTAGAATTGGAAAAGGACGAATAACAGGTAAATACGGAGGAGTAGGGAGATAAGCAGCAA
>NC_051414.1:9623182-9623341 GCF_015228065.2 Penaeus monodon
AGATGTAAATGACCCTAAGTGAAAAGGAACAAAGGAAAAGAGATGATCATGAAGAAGGATTAGGTCAAGGAAAGAGTTCAAGAGAAACAAATTTAAATAAGACAAAAGTAACTACTTCCTGTCCTTCGTTAAATAATCAAGTTATATGTAACTAAGTAA
>NC_051414.1:9623475-9624012 GCF_015228065.2 Penaeus monodon
TTTCAACTAAACACCTTCTCCCCTTCACTGTTTGATAAGGAATCTACTCTGACTCAAAACATTGCAGTTTTATTGCATTTATAACAATTCTAAAGAATCTACTCTGACTCAAAACATTGCAGTTTTATTGCATTTATACCAATTCTAAGGAATCTACTCTGACCCAAAACATTGCAGTTTTATTGCATTTATACCAATTCTATATGTAAGTACAAATATACAAAGCTTGTTAATAATCTCTGACTAGGAGCACAGATGTTAAGTTGCCACAACAGTGTGTTTGGATGAGCTGCACCCACTACAACCCTGCTAAATGTGTACTATATTACCAAGGGGATGTGAGAGGGGAGAGGACTCATTGTCAACTCACATCCAGCGTGGCCTTGTCTTTGATTAGAACTTCTACATGAGCCTTTATGCCATGACTGTGTATTAGTATATATGGATAAAAAAATGTGTGTGTGTATGTGAAAATCTGTCACACACAAATAGTAAGAATTGTCAAAAATGAAAAAAAAAGGCACAGTGGCACTTTAA
>NC_051414.1:9624048-9624387 GCF_015228065.2 Penaeus monodon
GTAACATTTCTCACGTATATCAACATGCTTTGTAACATCAATCAGGGCCAGGCTCATGAGAGGGAGGGGAATTAAAAACTGAATTTCTACAGTGGTGCAATTTATCTATTACAATAAGTACAGGTCTATTGGGAGGTGTCTTTTTTTTTGTGTGGGGGGATGTTTTATGAGAAAATAATGCTATCCATTGAAAAAAAAAATATATGGGACTGACTTCAACTTCTTCACATTACCACATTTAATGTTTCATTCTGCATTTAGTATTGCAATATCTATGCAAAAATGAATCAAAGAAAATCTCTTATTTAGTAAATCCAAGAAAGCCCTAAACACAATTAT
>NC_051414.1:9624493-9624693 GCF_015228065.2 Penaeus monodon
GACAGACAGATAGATAGATACAGAGAGACAAAGTAATCTATATCTATACAGACGTAGATATAGACCAAACATCATTCCATCTATCTATATATGAAATTTTACTAACATTGGGAAGCCATACCTGGAGAACAAAACCTACGCCATTGGTGACTGTCATAGAAAGGTCATGCAACAACCAGCTATAAGTGAGCCACATGCTG
>NC_051414.1:9624721-9624858 GCF_015228065.2 Penaeus monodon
CTGAGACTTTATGAGAGAGAGAGAAAAAAAAGAGAAAGTTTGACTAAAAAGCAAATAAATTAAAAAAGAGTACTTGACAAAAGAATGCAGGAAACACATATTCTTAAATTTGTCCAAAATTAATGGAAATAAGAATT
>NC_051414.1:9626401-9627991 GCF_015228065.2 Penaeus monodon
TATAAATTGAACATCAAAAAAGCAAAAAAAAGTTCCCAACTTAACCTAGAAAATGCCTAGAGCATTTACATACTTTCTTTGCACTGCACCTATTTAAAGTATTTTCTTCTGCTGAGCCAAAAGTTAAGCTGATGAGTGAGAAACACTTTGTTTGGAAACTTGAATGCTTATAGACAGTCAAGTAGTCTATATTAAATAAGAATGTAAATGTGTAGATTTTGTCATCTTAATTGTGGAGCAATGTTTAGTTTACATAGTGTTTCCTACCCAGTGACTTTGGGTATCCTGTACTGGTATAGGCCAAGCCAGAGTACCTCATACTGGGAATGACCAAAACATGGTAGCCAGAACTGGGATAGGCCAAAATGGGGTACCACATACCAGGTAGCAAATACTTTGACTGATCCCAAATGGCTTTAAAGAACAAAAGTTTATGCAAGTTTCATCCTCTATATTTTTAAGGTGCCCTTAATAGGTGGGTTGCCATTCAGTATGTGCATTAATTTAGTATGTGTAACTCCTGAAGTGTCCAGGTAACATAGGTGATGAAGGTGGAAGAGAGAACAGCTCTGACAAATAATCTGCCCTTGATTTTGTATGACATAGAAATAACCAAAGACTCTCTTAATATGAGGAAAGATTATGCATGCTAAAAATTGCTATCGGCTGCAATAATAATAAATGAACATTATCTACTGTGATTCTTTTTAAAATGGATGGGGCCTCATGGCTTGAGGATATTGGGTATCAATTCTTACAGAAAATTATTTAGAAGATAATGTAACTTGACTAAAATCTCTTAGTATTTTTACAGGAACCCAAGTGTCACTGCAGATTTATCATTTCTGTGTATTTCAGCTGGCTTGTCTATTGCCAATAAGTTGAAATACAGATATCTTAGCATTTATTAGTCAAAATAACAACTTGTGAATGCCTTTCATGATCTTCCTCCCAATGCTATCAAAATACTAACAAAATTCAAGTCCAACTCTCCTAGAGGTCCCGTTCATTTTTCCTTCACACCCACTCAACATCAGCCTGACTAATCAGTTTTCAGCACAGACAATCTAAGCTATAGCAAACCCACCCCTAACATTATCAAAACAAAGATCTCCACTAATCCAACACTATAAACTCATCCATTCAGGTTAGGTTTACAGACTTACCTGGTCGAGAAGACACCACCTACGAAGGGGAACCCTGAGATCTCCCCTGTTGAACCCTGTTTGACAATCTTGCGGCAGATGTCCGTCCCACTGAGGAACTGGACAATGGTCACTACGGTAGCCACTGTGGCTATTGTGTCCTTGTATTCCTCCAGTGCCATATTTTGTTTCTGCCAAGGGAGGAAGGGCATGAGGTGAAAATTTGGAAGTAAATTCCCGTGCTTTTGGATCCTGTTCCTTTGCTTCATGAGCAAGTTTATTGTCAAGCTGGTGTGGCAAGACTGAGCTGTGAAAAATAATTATCACTATCAACTCTGCCTTCCCACACCTGCTGAACACCTGGGTAAATTGAATATGTTAGTGGGTGATAATTAGTGCCACTAACACAATGCTATTTATAAGTCAAAGCTTGAAAATTCTAATT
>NC_051414.1:9632905-9633445 GCF_015228065.2 Penaeus monodon
GTTTTAATGGCATAACTGAATTAAATGCAATTCATGTGGTTGTGTTGAATCTGGTTCCGGCCTTTAATAGTGGTGCTGTCATAGCTGTAGTTATTTAGTGTTGTAGCAATGTGGTCCTCCTTCGTGTCTCTTTTTATTTGCGTTTTTCTGCTTCTAGAGATACAGAATGTATTACTTAATTGTAGTACATTATTGGGTATCATCTAAAAATTATGATAATATACTAGAATGAATTTAGATTAATTATTATATACTAATCGCTAACAGGTTAACTCTGATTCAGAGTGTCTGTGGAGTCTGGAAATCTTGCACGGGCATATGAGCCTGTCTCGCAAAGTATCAACAATTAAACTGCATATATTAGCAATATGTGTCAACTGTCTTATATTCAAATTATATACTTTCATTCTATGCTAATATCAAATTTATCTTTATTAACTACTGAAAATGTCACCACATTAGACATAAAGCTTCATGGAAATAACTATACATGAACAGCTGCCATTCAAGAGATTAATCTCAGGACAATGCTTGAATGAG
>NC_051414.1:9633483-9634573 GCF_015228065.2 Penaeus monodon
GATACTAATATGATTCTATGACACTTGAACTACAGGTCATCCAAATTATGAAAAAATATCTAACATCCTCAATTTCAGAATATGAGCCTATACCTAGGTTCCTGATGTTGAGTAAATTAATCTGTATTAAGCCTAGGTGTTCTGATAAATAAATAGCTGAAGGAAATACATAATCCAAACAGGTTAATTTCTAGGGATTAAAGCAAGTGGAGCTTCCTCCTCCCTTCTCTCCTTTCCTCCCCATCCTACTCGTTCCCTCTTCTCTCTCTCAATACAAAATATATTTATTTCAATTAGACACTCTGCACTACCAGGCATCCAGAAAATTATGAACATAGAATAACAAACATTCAATTTAGAAATATCAACCAACTACCTATACATTAACTCTATGATTCAGTATCTCTTATGAAAGTAGACCTCATGTGCAATCTATTATATGATATGAGCAAAACAACCAAAACAGTAATCCAAGCTGCGAATATTTGAGCTAAATTTGTTCATGTGGATTCTATCCCCTATTGTCTCTAGCAATATGATTAGTCTTCAGCAGGTGCATGAGTTCATAACATTCCATTCCTGTTTATTTAACTTGAAATGTATCTATTTGATTCATTCTAGGGCTTATGGCGTAACTAATGATTAGGTGCCTGTGTTGTTTGATTGTGAGAGTTAAGTTGGCATGGTGATCTAAGATGCGAATGATGGGTCTCCCCCCTCTTTTCTTTTTTCTTTCCTACTATTTTATATCTCCTTTTCTTCTTCATACTATATTATATATATTTATTTAATAATTAATTGACTAAGGTCATACAGAAAATTATAAAATAATATTTTATATCAAACATCACTAAGTTTCAGAATATATAGTATGAACATACTAGGATACTACCTATGTCATAAATTACATTATGTTATATTATGAATATTTATTGAAAATATAATATGAAGATTAATACATATCCAAACAGGTAATTCTTAATATCAGATATGATCTTTCTGGAGGTAATATTGCTCTCCTGTGCATCTATGTTTTATATCTGAAAACGATAACATCTATAATAGAAAGAATTCTAATTGTATGCAACAT
>NC_051414.1:9634671-9635937 GCF_015228065.2 Penaeus monodon
TTAATTATATAAATATTGAGGAATATTAGATCTATAGTCTAAAAATGATGAATAAATAGTAGAACTAAAACTATACACTATTGTATAATATATAACAATATAATCATATCTTTAAAGCTAATAACGCTGATCAGTATAATTATAGCATAATAGAATTCCATCCCTTAAATTATATTAATGGTCTAATACATACAATACAGAAGTATATATCATACAATAATTTTGAATTCCTCATAACCATAAGTTCTGCTAGAATATAAAATAGTTTAAGCAATCAATAACATACACAAAACCTGTGAATATATAATTATTAGACATATGTATTATATGACATATTTAATCTGACCAAATGCGTTGATGATCTTGTTCGTTTGTGCTGACTGTTTCGTGTTAGTGTGGTAACTTTGTAGCTGTGTAATGTGTGCGGTTGTTACGCCTTTGATCGTGTGGTTCAGTTATTCGATTGTGCGTGCTATTGTAAATGTTTCTAATATAATTAATAAAAATATGGTAAATAGGTATATGTAATATGTATAATATATATATTATATATATATATAATATATATATGTATGATAATAAAGTATGATAATAATAATATATATAAATATAATAATAGTAAGCTAAAATACTAATAAAATCGTGAATACTCAAATAAGATTATTCTACATAATCTGATTAATATGACATGAATTTACAAACATTGAGTTTATATAAATATTTTAAGATCCACTACCTGTCTTAAGGCATAAATAAAACTATGTCCATAAACTCTATATAGTAAGGGGTCAATATAAATCATTATGAGTGCAGCGCGATTTAAACTTGTTTATAATAAACTAATATAAATCAATATATGTGAACACATACTTTAAAAATATGTAATATTATATATTATATCTTATATCATAATATCATTCATCTATATATATAAACATGATATAAAAGTACTATATAACATATATATATTATATAGCATTATATAATATATATATATTATATATAAAATTCTACAAAAATCATTGGATATTATTACGATTGTTATTCATATCTAATACTATATCAGTAATCATATGCATGTAACTATACACATTATCTATTAATGGTGTATTACATTATTACAAAATCAATACGCTTTCAGTAAAAATACCCGCCTAGAATTCTATGATATATAATGTAAGCATGATAAATCCATCCAACACTTGATACGAATGTATATAAACTCGACTAAAAAAGAAGATAATCAGTTCATTACATTGTCAAACT
>NC_051414.1:9637197-9637365 GCF_015228065.2 Penaeus monodon
AAACTGTTTTACTTGCTGACAGGAAATATGATGATCAAGATTATAATTATATATTTCATGCATGGCGTTAATTCACAATTATATCAGTAAATAGATAAGGCTTGGGCAGAATGCATTAAACGAGATGATGATTTAATCAGATCAAACTGTGTATCCATTTTAATATTT
>NC_051414.1:9637416-9638114 GCF_015228065.2 Penaeus monodon
AAAATAGAGAAATAATACTGGTGAAAACGAAGACGGAGATTAGGAAAACGTTAAGAATTATGAACTTTGTGTTTATCTGATTAAATTTGTTTCGCAAGAGATACAGAAGTAGTCCAAGGTATGATTATTAGTTTGTTTTTTATGATATACATATAAAACAAATTGTAAGACTTATCATCTGGAAAATATTCTCTTAAGTGCCATCGCTATACTTATTAATGCTCTGAGTTTCATCAACATTAATGGTCATTATTCTTCTAGTTCTCATCACTTACATTTCTTTAGTTTTCGCTGTTTAACGCATGAACCAATTCTTAGTGATGTCACATACACTACACACACATCATTACAGTTTTATTCGGATCATGCAGGAGCTAGGAAAGAAAGATAAACTAGTCGCACACACACTAACGCAAACACACAAAGGTGTCAATATTCAGCGGCATAATCTTCAACTTAATTCTGCCTTTTCCTTGCCATTATCCACTTCTTCTTTTGTCCAGCTTCGTTAGTTCTGTGACTGACCGTCAGGTGACCACGGAGTCAATGTGATCAGTCATTCAGTCAATCGCGGCAGGAGTGGAACCAACCATGTAAAAGAAAACAGGGGAGTGCGTTCCTAAATGTTTATTTGGTCTCGTGTTCACGTTTATTACATATGATCAGCTAACGGAGTGGCAAACATATAAATTGACTGT
>NC_051414.1:9638170-9638427 GCF_015228065.2 Penaeus monodon
TACTTGTGAAATTGTTTAACGTTATTCTCATGATAAAAGCAACGCAATCCTAGATATTATGCCACACGACCAACCAGAGGCTCACCTGTGAACAATAAGCTAATCGAAGTGCACACCTGTATTGCGACAGCAGGTACGACTTTCTTGTATAAAACCGTCAATGCTTTGCAATCTTTTCAGTGACTGTTATTTATAAAAGCAATGTTGGATTATTACTATAGATGGCAACTGGATTTTTTTATATACGCTCAGATGAT
>NC_051414.1:9638493-9638654 GCF_015228065.2 Penaeus monodon
GTTTATTAATTCAAGAGATATATATTCCGTTTTATGATCGACCCTTCTTTATAAACAGCTGTTTACGTTGTTGGTAATGTACATGATGAAAAGCCATGTTTGATGTACTCATGGTAGTAATAAGATTATAAGTCCATAGCAATCCTGTGTTTATGTGCAAT
>NC_051414.1:9638869-9639271 GCF_015228065.2 Penaeus monodon
ATGAGGTGCATGACAGAAATACATATAGCTAATGCCACTCCCATAGAACTGTATAGTAATAAAGATTATTATATGGCACTTGATAAAGAATTATTGAACAATAAATTACACAAATTCTCTACACATTCATATTTATAGCTTACATGAATAGACCTGCGTGACGTGATAACTACAGGAATATTATAATAAATTCTTTTTGAATACAGTAATGCACTATGTTACCCATGATAATAACCATCCATCTTTCAGTGTTTCAAATGTATTGGAATGAAAGAAAGAAAGAAAATCAGTAGTAAAGCAAGTTGCACAGGTCATATGTAGTGTTTTAGTTATAATCATACACGGGTTCGCGCAAATGCATACCGCACCCGGGACCAGAAACACCACCAACATACACTCAGA
>NC_051414.1:9639893-9639991 GCF_015228065.2 Penaeus monodon
AAAGTGCGAAGGCGAGGGAAGGGGAAATGGCGGATAGATTATCAGGCACTGTATTCAGGTGTGTACAGTGCATTATATATACATAGGCTCATTTACTA
>NC_051414.1:9640437-9640672 GCF_015228065.2 Penaeus monodon
TTATGCATTTGAGGATGCTTTATATGCGCATGTATACATAATTGTGTGTGTATGAAGGTTCTATAGGTACATATGCATGCCTGCTTAGGAATGGCTATGTGTCCGAGTGAGTGCCTGTCACAGCAGGAGTGCCAGACGAACCACGCAAGCCTTTCCATGATTACCTGGGACAAAAACTAACACGCGTATTGCCTCGCTCCCAAAAGCCTGTCATGACTACTATGCATTGTAAATT
>NC_051414.1:9640973-9641628 GCF_015228065.2 Penaeus monodon
CACCGGCGCACCCCCGCCAATGGTAATCGCCAGTTTCTTCGACCTTCGCCGTTTCGACTGTCGGGGTCTCTTTTTATAGACGCTGTTGGTAGTATTCCTCTTTTTACTTCCGCACAAATGTCACCAGGAATTGATGCTCTACAGCAGGAAGACCTTATTACCGTGACCAGCTGGTCTTCTTGGAGTCTCGCTACAGACTCTCAATCGGTTGGGAGGTTTGAATCGGGAACGGCAAAATCCCTGTTCCCGAGCGGACGGCGTCTAAGAAAATGTTGCAGTCACATATACAGCAATTGGAAACCAGTCTGAGAGAAAAATTGTAGTCGTGAATCGATCAGCACTGCTAGTGTGACTGAAAATTTTGCCATAGAGCCATTTTTTTGCAGACTGCACGACGATAACTAAGCAGTCAGGTGTCCCGCGTGGATAGGATACTAACGGTCGCTGATTGAAGTGCACATTGGGGGTTTTATCGTCGATTGTATTTCGGACTGATACGGACTGTTCACGGACTACTTCACGGCTTGTCGGAGACTGCATATAATTTCAAACCTAAGTTCCCGATCATCACTTGCTACCTGGATGTCCGCAGGATGACTGCATTCATTCCACGACATCGGTTGCTATGGTTTCGCATTCAAATATGGCTGCAAAG
>NC_051414.1:9641796-9642122 GCF_015228065.2 Penaeus monodon
TAGCCGGCGACAAGTTGCCGGCTTCTCGCGGAGCGCTAGCAGAAGTCGGAGACACAACTTCAAACCTCATCAGACTGCTTCCCGACCCCCGACCACTCGGCGAGTGGACGTACGACGGGTCTCCGAGCATCAGACCAGTTATCGGCATGACGCTGTGATCTTCGGACTGTCAAGCTAGAGTCAGTTGACTCTGTGTAGGCCTAGTCATCGGCCTCGTCGAGACCACTTACCATTGCAGTACCTACATAGTCAAACTGAGCATTTTGCTACACAGTTAGCATACAAATCTTCAGCTCGCCTTCCCAAAACAGTTAATCCCCCCCCCC
>NC_051414.1:9642146-9643019 GCF_015228065.2 Penaeus monodon
TGAATATGCCTTAACTACTCCCAAATATTTACCAGCGTCATCTAGCTTAAGCTAAAACATCCATTTTCGTGCAAATTTACCCTTAACCTACCTTAATATCTGCTCATCTATCGTAGGTCACACCTATTGATTAGCTGATCTCTAGGATATAGGCAACACATTCACAGATTTCCCTCTCGATCTGATTCATATCCGAAGAGTATATGACTTTCTCAATTCACGTAACATACGAATAAATCACTGTAGAAAGCACTGGGGTCAATCTTTTCCGTTAGTTTTTGTAGTTTCATATGTCTGTTTAAGAAATACACTCATTTCTCCCAATAATCTGCCCTCATTTTGTGCCCAATAACAATTCATAACTATGATTTTCTTCCGATAAGAGTTTTAAGATGAATATGCTCTCATGTTCTTTCTTTTTCCCCCTCGAATCTTGTGCTCTTCACCATTTTAAAATGTACACCAAACTTCAGGTGTTCACCGTATCAGTAAAATAAACGTTGGCTAACTTTCAAAAATATTTTTGAGATTAACACTTTGCTTACAAAGCTAGAAAACCAATGCATTCCTATGAATTTTTCAGGATATACATTTTGGTGTATGGAGGTTCTCTGCCACCAAAGAATCTGTAATAAAGTCATAGATTGTGGTTAATTGAATAGGTTCACCGCCAAAATCTATTAATCCTGTCTCGAAACCTTAGGCAATCCGGCCATAAGAAGTTGCTACAACCCAGCTTTAAACTTCCGCATAAACCTGAGATAAACCCATATAACCTAATAGCAAAATAAACCTGACAGATTTATGACCTCCGTTTGATGGCATTCGCAAATTAATGAACACGGGCGATTGCATTACCTTCAGCATAACATT
>NC_051414.1:9643052-9643158 GCF_015228065.2 Penaeus monodon
AGAACCTTCCCTTTGTTGGTTACATGTACAACAGAAGTACGGTATCCAAAAGGTGCACTACAACAAGCACACGTCCGAAAATAGGGCCATTTCCCGAGACTGGTAG
>NC_051414.1:9643304-9643929 GCF_015228065.2 Penaeus monodon
ACGGTTTACATGAAAGACTAGACATGGATGAAGTAATAGAGATACTTAAGGGTGGTTATGACATATCCTGCAATAAATTTTTCATATGTTACTGAGTTTTATATCCTCATTTTGTATTATTACCATTTCTTAAGCCTGTAATTGAACTTTTTTTCAACTGCGAGAATAGGAGCTTTAGTGGGAGGGGTGAAATGAGGAAGAGCACAGGAAGGTATAGTGAACATAGACTTTGCTGAAGGGATCCGTGGCCCGAATGATTGATATATTAGCCTTGATCGGGGTGTCCAATCACACCTCTCAGTACGGTCACATATCTTTACCCAATCCTGGAAGTTGTCACTGCTACTACTCCCATTTCAAACACACTCTATGCAAACCAGCACGTCTAGAATACTTAATAATGGATATGCAGACCAAATATGTTCAGATTTGCTATGTGTGGGGTAACAGTTCTCAGAAACGTGTTTAGTTGGGACCCATTCATCGCGTGTCAGCACCGTAAGTCCAAGATCATAAGGCTAATCCAATATGCAGTAACCTGAGCATCTTTTTTCCTTAGCCATCAATAACCATTCTGTTACCTATGCTACTATTAAATATAATTTACACACCCAAATGACGTAAG
>NC_051414.1:9643969-9644339 GCF_015228065.2 Penaeus monodon
TGTTCATATCAAATTTAATAATTTGTGTGCTATTACCTAAATTGTATTTATCTGTAAATTCGGGTTTACGCTTTTCTATTAAATAAGTGCATATTATATAACTATATATCATTATCATTTCAGCCAATATTCAAATATTATTATAATTAGAGATTAATGTGCAGTTGTACAAATATATAATTTAACTGAAAATGTTATTACAGAAATATAATCTATTCATTTTTCTTGAAGTTATTGATTACCGAGCATATAAAAGTAGGCCTACCTTGATTAGACCCACTTATAGCATGAGCAAAAGGTTACAGATGTATATTTTATGAATATATAATGTTTACATACGACCGAGAAAACATCATCACGGTTGTTTCAA
>NC_051414.1:9644999-9645206 GCF_015228065.2 Penaeus monodon
ATCCAGAACAACCCATAAGACCAACAGGGCAGGTTGAGTATTTACACTTTTCCTGTACACGAGTGAGTGACACGTGAATTCCAAATGACTTGTTCCCTTCGTGTCTTCGTATCAACAGCAATTAATGGTGTAGTCAGTGCTTAAGCTTTGTTCCTTCGTGACTTAGTAATCTTTCTGTGTTGAATACTTTATGATTACGATGGTCTG
>NC_051414.1:9645326-9645416 GCF_015228065.2 Penaeus monodon
ATTAGGTAATGCTATATTGCACCGATGACTTTATTAGTTTTATTTTACTTTAATTCTTGACCTCTGCATATCAAGTTAGTTATTATCCTG
>NC_051414.1:9645444-9645715 GCF_015228065.2 Penaeus monodon
CCAAAGTTTAGTCATATCCTATCATCTAATGTAATGATAAAAATAATGACATAAGACATTTTAGAATTATATCTTCTTTAGATTAGATAAAAACGTTGTCTTAATGGGGCAAAATCTTAATCGAAATAAAATCATACAGAATATACCCAGTGAACGAGGTTGCATGCGCTTTAACCCCCACTAATCTCTAGATAACGAACAGGTAAGTTGAAAAGACATACTCTTAAAGATGATTATGAAAGAAAGCAGAATGACTCATTTTAATCCATCC
>NC_051414.1:9645803-9646292 GCF_015228065.2 Penaeus monodon
TCACCCAGCCAATGAAGCGCATTTCATGAAACCTGTGCTTAATAAGACGTCAAAAAGATACCGAGGGAAGCTGAAGAGGTTTCATTAGATAACCCGACCGTCCCTTCAAGGAAGGGCCCTCTCAACGCTGCTGATAACGATAGCCAAAAGCCAGTGATAATACGCTCGTGTCATGTTGTTTTAGACCCACAGGGAGAAAGAGAGGGAGAGGGAGAGCAACGCCATCCGTGAGACGAAGAACACTTGCGTCTGACATCTGTTGATTTTTTTTTCCAAATTGATAGTTTGTGAGAACTAGATCTGGTAAATTGTCTGTGTGTAAAGACACTTGTGCAATAACGAAGAAGTGTTGTTCTCGTATGCGTTGTGCGTTGTAGAGCGTGTTGAAATATTAAACATGGCACTGCAAATGAATGAAGGAAGCGATTGCATCAAATTGCAGTATTAGTCGATATGAGAATAGGCCTATTTGTGTTTAAGCTATATATG
>NC_051414.1:9647886-9648339 GCF_015228065.2 Penaeus monodon
TTCGACTGTCATTCTCTATATATATCTTTATTGGTGTCATCTATCTTTATGAATATTTTTTCCCCATTTACAGGGAACAGCGGCAACGTATTTGTCATTTGTTTAACTTCTCAG
Source organism: Penaeus monodon (assembly GCF_015228065.2). Lineage (NCBI taxonomy): Eukaryota > Metazoa > Arthropoda > Malacostraca > Decapoda > Penaeidae > Penaeus > Penaeus monodon. Next base: position 9,648,001 of record NC_051414.1, read on the forward strand.
AAACCAACGTCATGGTCTTCGTGCGCTTTGCGTACTTCCTTCTAATTCTGGGTATGTATTTTTTGAAAAGTTTTCTCTTTATGCCATTTTAAATTTCATACAAAGTAATTGTCATCATAAAAGATAAATTGCGAAGCCAACCCAGGGAAAAATAAATGGATAAAAACATTTTCAATAAGTTAATAAGTAATATATATCGCACATTAAAATAACCATACAACTCCTTTATATGATTGCTTAAACGACGGTGCTTTTCACAACAAAAGTTCTGATAAACTAAATATTTGTGAAAAAGTCATTGAGATATCTCCCGCAGAGAACCACTTTCATTTGTTATCG
>NC_051414.1:9648382-9649428 GCF_015228065.2 Penaeus monodon
TTTTTTTTCATTTTACTACTCAAAGTAGAGAAAGTGAAGGGGGGAATTTACTCGAAACGGTATAAGTGTTAACATTAAAACATGAAATAAATGACACGGAAAAACAAAAGGAATTGGATCCTAAATCTGAAAGATGTTGATTGTCTAAACGTCGGTAATATAGCTTATTGTATGACTTATCTCACGTCACTTTTTTATATAATTCACTCAGATTATTTGATGCGAAAACTGATATTACGTATCCGTGGTAATATATAATAACGTATACGTATAATTCAACTCATATATTGATGCACAATGGCTAATAACTGCCATTGTTATTTAGAAACTTCGAAAAAGGGAAGTTTGTTTACATGATAAAAGTGAGAGTTCTCTATTTTCGACAGTGACTCATGATTAGAAGTGTCCAGATAGCATTCAAGTGTGTATATTATGTACAGAAACGTTATCTATATATATATTCATCAATCTATTCTTTAATCAATACCATTGTGTAATTTTAGGGTATATTGCTGCATGATTATTAATATTAGTGAATCTCCCTATCCACTCTATTCTGTGTGATTAATTGAATAACATTTACCATATTGATGAGCCATTATCATTAACGCACTCTCGTTGTGAAAAAATATATACTTACTGATGATAATCTTATCATTTTCCTAGCTGTAGCTATAGTCATGTAGAGGCTTTTCAGATTAAATCGGAACTTAGTCTCCAGCAGTGCAAGCGTATCTAGTATCTGTTATTATGACATTTATGAATCATTATGTTTTGTCTGAGATTTCGAGTGTTCGATATCTTGTATGCGACATCCTGTATGCTGATAGCAGATAATCAATTTCCTCTGCTCGCTTTTCTTATACGTGATGGCCTGATTCTCGATACCTGGTAACCCGGTTCCAGATACCGATATCACAAACAGGACAGTCGATACCAAACGCTGATTACTGAATATTCTAATCGTAGAATAACAAATAACTGAAAATTTGTCACCATTACACAGCTTCCCTTCCTCTACCTTAGATACGCCATAGTGTGTGAGT
>NC_051414.1:9649538-9649909 GCF_015228065.2 Penaeus monodon
TTAGTTTTTTGTTGTGTATTCATTATATATACTACTATCATGGTTTAAGGCTAGACTATATATATGGCTCATCAGCCTCCCAAGAACCATACAATATCTACTAATGAATCTTCCCGAATATAATACTATACTATATATTATAATACTGGAGCATCGATGCAGGAACTCCTTCCTCGGTTCAGCACAAAGGGGGGCCACGTCGCTACTCACGGAGCCTACATCCAGCGGTGCAGTTTGCCGACAAGATCGCGATGGATTACCACCATACACTACTACGGAACGAGAGTACAAGAATACTCTAGTTTCTGCAAATGAGAGAATAGGATGACATTCAGTGAGTCCTAGAGGCGTGCAGGTAGACATGATGGCAT
>NC_051414.1:9650110-9650520 GCF_015228065.2 Penaeus monodon
AATTCTATTAATGAAGGTGATACTATAAATTACAAAAACATGCATATTACAACTACCGCTGTTGTTGCTCTTATTGTTAATATATTCAACATCATCAACAGTACCATTATTAATACTGTTCATTATCACCATCTCTTTTTAAACCATAATCAACTTTTATATCATCATTACCGCCATTTTTTCACAACACTATTTCCGTGTTGGAAAAGAGAGAAATCGGCTGACTCTATATAACATTGGGCTCTACTACCGCGACAAGAGATAGCGTGAATGGCGTGGCTCCAACGTAATCTTGTATAGCTCTGGCAGGTTAAGGTCTTGATAACCTTGAAGAAAGGGAATGTCACTAGATTTATTATCCGTGTCGCACTAACCTTACAAAGTCATGCAGTGCCACAAAAGTCAGCTAA
>NC_051414.1:9650752-9651000 GCF_015228065.2 Penaeus monodon
ATCCCCCACCCAACTCATCCCTCTCTTTCTAACCCCCCCTCCTCGCAGCCACGGGTCTCCTCGAGAACCACGTCAACCTCGACCGCACCGACGGGAACCTCGAACTCACGAAACTCGCCTACGAACTCGGAGGAAAGTACTCCTGCGGCATCTCGACCACCGATGGCCAGGTCTCGGAGACGGCCGCGTGGGAGGTGCTGATCATTCGTAAGTTTTGTGCGAGGGGATGTAAAAGGCTATTGATGGAG
>NC_051414.1:9651262-9651786 GCF_015228065.2 Penaeus monodon
AGGGGAAGGGGCTGTATTGTGTAGGGATGAGGAGGGAAAATGGGGGAGATAGGAAGGGAGAGGGAAAATGTTAGGGATAGGGAGGGAAAATGGGGGGGGAAGGAGGGAAAGTGGAAGGAGGGAAAATGGGAATGGAATGAGAGGGAATTTGGATATGGAGGGAGAGGGAAAATGGGGGAGATAGGGAGGGTGAGGGGAAATGGTGGAGAATAGGAAGGGGTAGGGGGAGGGGAAATGATGGAGATAGGGAGGGAGATGGGAAATGGAGAGGAGAGATGGGTGAAAGGAGCTGGAGGATTGAAGGTGGGAGAAATGAGATGGGGAAGAGAGGTGAGGAGGTAAGAAGGATGAGAGGAGATTGGGGGAGAGACGGGGGAGAGGAGGTAAGATGGATGAAAGGAGATTGGGGGAGAGGAGATAGGTGAGGAGATGAGGAGATAAGATTGGGAGAGGAGATAGGGGAGGGGAGACAAAGGGGATATGATAAGGGGAAATGGTGAAGATATGGATAGAAGATAGAAGAG
>NC_051414.1:9652000-9652094 GCF_015228065.2 Penaeus monodon
GCTTGATTTAACGATTCTATGAAAGCCATTTAAAAAAAATGGAAATTGCAATAAGTCGATTATGTTAGACAAGAAAAGTTCTGAAATTGTGCCA
>NC_051414.1:9652923-9653084 GCF_015228065.2 Penaeus monodon
TTCATTATAAGAACGTGCATACTCTGTGGAGAAACTATTTAGGGTTTCCAATAATGATTCCTATGTGACTTAGCATTAATAGAATTCTTTTTTGTCTAACCATGATGAAGACAATTTTTTTCTGCGTATATCCGTATATTATAACTCTTATAACTTTTCTA
>NC_051414.1:9653195-9654064 GCF_015228065.2 Penaeus monodon
TTTTGCGGTTTTTACATACTAAGGTAAATACCCCAGTATTACAGGTCTTATAAATGTATGTAAATATCTTATTGTATTGTTTATGCAATATTTTACATTTAAAATGAAAATATAGTTTAATACCTGTTAGAGCAATATTCTGCTGATCCATTAATATATTTCCCCGTGCAACAAAATATCATTGTTATTTTCTAATAACCGTTTCAGTGTTAGCCATTTACTACATCAGATAGATATATATTTGCTTACTACTTACTTAAGTGTATATTTTAAATGTAAAAAAACTAGGAGTCTTTACTTCGGCTATCAGTGTTACGAGGTAAAGTGCCGTTGGTTGTATTTTAACCCATTTCCCGCTTCACGGACATGTATAATGCCCTTTTCGTTTGTCTGGGTCTTTAAGTTATAGATTAAGATGACATTGACGTTCAGGCTAAAATCATGGATGGGAATCTTGTTTAGAACTCGGAGTGTGTATAATGGCTGTGCATTATTTACAGGTTATACTAAATCTTGTGATATTGTTGGCGGAATGAGGAAATGGAAACGCGTTATATTTGTTGATATATAGCTACGATAACTATTGCGATGATACAGTATACTGATTACCTTTCATATCTTGGTCCATCCCCAATTACAGATAATCGGATAAGTGTAACAGACTAAACTAGACAGTGAGTTTGAACTATTTCTTAAGAAAAAAAAAACTTGTTTGTTTCCGAGTTGATGTGTTGGTGATAAGAAAGAATTTGCCTGTAAGCAAGTGTCGATGAAGAAACTATAATCATTGCCATTTGAATCATATTCATTGTAAAGAGAAATTAAACAAATCTGTTCGAATATTTTTCTTCGCTAATGTAGTGACTGGC
>NC_051414.1:9654691-9654963 GCF_015228065.2 Penaeus monodon
AGACAAGACATCGAACCGCATCGACAACGAGCTCTCCGGCGACGTTGCCACATGTACGATCCGCAGCAGCCTGACAGTCTACGCCGTGTTTCCGGAGCCGACGGTGCACAGCGGCTTGTACTCGGCGGAGAGGGGCGGGTTCTTCGACCAGGTCACGCCCCTCGAGTGGCATAAGATCGTCTACGATAACCAGTCCGTTGCTTATTCGTACTACGAGAAGGTTTTCCAGGTGTGCGGATGGCGCGTCATGTCGATCGGTTTCAAAAGTTGAA
>NC_051414.1:9655273-9655474 GCF_015228065.2 Penaeus monodon
TGTATCTATTATCATCCTTTTGTCTTCGGGCATTATATATGTCATTTTTATGGTCAAGAACATGATAGTGTTCACTTATCAAATAATACTTTTGCTCTTGAAATTTTCTGGAGTGAGATAAGGTTTTATCATCATATTGCACAATGGGACCCTACCGTACTTTATAACCTACTCCTGTTTTTTTTCTGTGCTTCTGTAACC
>NC_051414.1:9655509-9655852 GCF_015228065.2 Penaeus monodon
TTATACTCCTTGACGTTTGAATCACATTTTATTCCATTCCATTTGGTATTTTTATTATTCTTGTACTTTCTTGATATTTTGATTTATTTGACATTCTCTTCGTGCATTTTTGACATTTTGATTTATTTAATATTATCTTACAGGTAGATGAGGACACTCCCCTTGACACCGTGTTCCTGACAACAATAGGCGTGACCAAGAGTGACAACAACTACATTTCTCTCGAGACCAAACGATCCTTCGACCAGACGTGTTAGTCATTTTGGGAAATTAATTCTGTCCATTTTCAGAACCAAAAATATATGTTTTTTCTTCTTCTTTTGGCGTGTGCATATTTGCGTCA
>NC_051414.1:9655943-9656529 GCF_015228065.2 Penaeus monodon
TTTGACTTGGTAACTTTTGTCGATAAAATACCTTTACAAAAATATATAATTGGCATAGAATCAAATTAATCAAATATAGAACCAAACCCACAGGGCAAGAGCGCGGGTGCGCTCCTCTGAGGACTCAGGAGTACCAGGTGGTTCACTACAGCACTGACCGAACCACCTGTCGGGGCAAGAGGATGCCAATCTGGACAGGATCCGCTCACGGTATGGTTGTTCATGTTCATCTTCTTCATCTGCAATGTTCTTTGTGTTCGCGTGACAGCCGTGTGAACCGATTCTCTTGGTTGTAAGATTGATGGAAAATGTAACCGTTTGAACGCACACACACTTTTTTTTTTTTAGCCAATTTTGTTGTTTTCTTAATTTAAACTTTTATCTGAAACTTTTGTATCGATATTATAATATATTATATTAATGCACTGTATGTATGTATCCTAAGTCATTCACTTAATCCCACGTAGGCTAGGGTGAGCTGCGAAGAAGGGCACAGAGCAGAAGGAGACGTGAACGAGACCAAACTCACGTGTGACGAGAGGACGTGGTCGTGGGTGGCCGTGACGGGGTTGCCGCGCCACCGAGA
>NC_051414.1:9656949-9657781 GCF_015228065.2 Penaeus monodon
GTGTAAACTCTTTGAATAACTGCAGAGATCTTATATCAAAAGGAAATAAAAAAATAAACGTCAAAAAATTAACATGAACGAAGGATACAATATGACCTCCAACAACGATTAACTGAAATGCGATGATAAAGGAAAATAAAAGTAATTATCATGATACAGCTAACGATAACAATAGGAAGAGCAATGATGACATATTTAGTGTAAATGATAAGAACGATAAGATTAATGAACCGAACGCACAGTTAACATATTCATTTTTTTTCAGTGATAGACGAATCAAACTCTGCCTTTTCGCCGAGAGTTGAAATATCGGTGTTGGTTGTCCCTGTCATGATACTTGTTCGCCTGTTCCAGTGATAAACTTTGTCATTGGTGAACAGTCACTGGTCTACAGGTCAAATAGCTTGTCTTCTGATTACGGTGACTTTTGTGTTTCGTTAAGATAGATGATGATTTTTTTTTTTGTAATGATTTGTAATGAAATCATATTCGATGTTAAAACCGATTCATTTTTTATCGGTCAGTTCAAAAGTTTCTGTAAATAAATAAAATTTTATATCTCTTTCATTGAAGAGATGTGGAATTATCAATTTATTAAGTAATGTTTACTTACTATCATCACTGTATGTTTTTTTTGGTTTGGTTTGGTTGTATAAACCTTTCGATTACATTATTGTGTTTTCTATATCCTTTCACGCAGGGATACTCAACGGAAAACGTGAAACACATTAACAAGTAAAAAAATAGATAAAACGCGTGGGTAAAACTGGATCCTCAACATGCAATAAAAGCGAACAGATAAAATTTGCCGAACACTGATTCCTGCTTTGGA
>NC_051414.1:9658379-9659033 GCF_015228065.2 Penaeus monodon
AATGCAAGTTTTACGAAATGTCGGCAATTCTTAAGCTTAGGATCTACATGGGAGGTTATTCTCTATAAGTGATGTTCCTCTGCAGCATTTCAAAGTGTTAATTGTCAAAAAGAAAGGAATATATATCTACGATATCCCTTACCCTACCCCCCCCCAAAAAAATAAAAAAATAAATTCAAAGCGTAATTTTTTTGTGTGCTCTATTGTTTACTTACCGATCTTCAAATAAAATGTATTTTTTTAAATTACGTATGTTGGCCAAATTATATGAAAAAAAATGCACACAAATTAAATTATTTTCTAGCGATCCTGCGTTGAACTAATACGTATTATTAGAACTGTTGCCTTGGGACTCTTTCTCTTTACTGTGTATTTTTGGAAAGTTTTAATTTTACAAACCCTACTACATTTTGCAATTATTAGGCAACGTTTCTGTATCATCTCGCGTAGTAGTGTCAGAAGAGTATATGTAGACTTGCATTTTCTTCCCTGTGTTTTAAGTAAATTATGAATCCTGAAAAAAAAAATATATATACTTCTGTTATAGAGGAAAATTAAGCCAAACAGTCCAGAGCCATCCGTGGAAAAACATATTCCATATTTATTGTCTGTTATGAAATAGAACGGGATGAATAGCTATACACTACAACTATT
>NC_051414.1:9659077-9659353 GCF_015228065.2 Penaeus monodon
GTGCAATTGTTTAACTGCCGTGTTTGCATTTAGTTGAACAGTTATCACCTTTTGACGGAAGAAAATCTAAATATTTCGCAAAGCATCAACTTTTCCCAGGCAGACATGAGATGGAAAGACATAATAGGCAGGCATCCATGCACTTGAATATTATAAGCGGAATAAAGAATATACACGCTGATTTGACAACCTTTTCTTCAGATATACGAATGGCAGCGAAACAGATGAGGTGTTATCTTGTTTTCCCTTTTTTGTTGTATCTTAATTCGTGGAGAC
>NC_051414.1:9659390-9659481 GCF_015228065.2 Penaeus monodon
GAAGATATCTTCAACTGCAACATGCATAATACTAGGACAATTTATTGATTTGTGATTTAGCGTGAAGCTCGGTTAATCTATTTGCAATTTG
>NC_051414.1:9661899-9662084 GCF_015228065.2 Penaeus monodon
AAGGTGACAAGGAAGATAAACATGAACATTGCATTATTTCGCCATGAACTGTCCATGGCTGTCACATGCCTAATCATTTATGTGGTCTGCTACATATGTAAGCAATCTGATCTTTGCCCACATACAGAAGAAGCATAAACAAAGTGTGCTTTTGCATATGTTTTCTTTTCTCCTTCATTGTCTTA
>NC_051414.1:9662140-9662769 GCF_015228065.2 Penaeus monodon
CATGTACATAACTAGGAAATGAGGCTTGATGCTCACTACAAAGAGCATACATACAAAATATATACTGTAATGTGAGTAACACATCTCAAACATTAGAAGATCTCTTAGGACTGAAATAAAAAAGGCAATAAATATCAATAACTATAATTCCTTTTATTCATTCTCTTGATATAACTCCTTTTCTAACATCACAGAAAGATCCATGTCCAAGTGTTGGTGATTTCGTGTTGAAATCCTCTTGACTTTCCTCGTTAATAATTTAACTGCTTCCAAATGTGCTATAGTAAACAAAGGAAAGACAAGAATGAAGCAACTGATGTGTTATTCTAGCTTTGTGGAGGAGAAACTGGAAGGCAAAATCTGATTCCTTTGGTGAGGGAAATTAGTGAAATTTGGTTATGCAATATATATGTATACATGAGGCTTCAATGTGTTTGTGCCAATGGTCCCATAGAGGGTGGAGTATATTATCAAAAATAGAAAAAATGAAAAAAATGTGTCCCATCTTTATCAGCATCAATGGCTATCAGCAATTTCTGCAATAGCTATTGACATAACATTATCACTTACATAAGCTTAAGATTTCAGATCCAAGGCCATAATGGAATGCAATAAATGATGAAAATATG
>NC_051414.1:9662810-9663951 GCF_015228065.2 Penaeus monodon
AGAGGCAATGATCAGAGTACCATCTCTCCAAGTACAAATGAGCATGCATGTGACAACTCCCTGCACAGTGTGCTAATACCTAGGTGAATTCTAACTGTACTGCCTTCCCTAAAACTGCACTGAAAGAATGCGAAGATGAACAATTTAAGTGCGACCAGTGCTAAAGGGACACTCCGATAGACCCCATATATCCATACAAGGCTATTTCTTCTTGGGTTGAGGTGCTGCTATCCCTATTAGGCTACACAGGTTGTTGCGCTGTTTTCTGGCCTCCTCCATGTTGTCCATCCACTCTGTATCTTCAAGGATATTGGTGATCTCTTCAAGGTGTTCCTCTGGTACAATGTCTCTGTCACTATAGTCCTGTAGTGCTGTCAAGAAACTTGTTGCTGTCACAGCACGCACTTTGGGGTACTAAAGAAGAAAAAGGGATGTGATAATTGGATAATAACAGTACCTCAAAATACTCAAATTATGTTACATTAGATCAAGTATAAACCAACAGTCCAAGCATTTAAGAAACACAAATCAATAAAAATCCATCCACATCACCCACCTGATACCCAAGGAAGAGAGAGAGCTGAGTGAGGCATGCTTTGGCAGATGCCCCTTCAGTCCTCAATAATTCACAGAGGACAGCTATGACGGCTGCTATCTTGTGATAATCAGTTGATCTAAGGCACTCCTTCTTCAGCAGTGTGATGAGGCGGGATGTGAATGCATTGTCTTCCTCTAACATCCTTATGATGTGGAAGCAAAATACAGGTTTAAGTTTTTATAGTTCATGCTAATTGAACAAGATCCACAATATCTTTTCTCACAAATGAATGATCTTGACAATAACCATCAATTTAAAATTTGGTATCTTGTCTTTCCAATTAATAGCAGGTCTTACCATAAATCTATAGCATATGAAGATTAATGCAACATTTGTGAGTCCTATGCTAAGAAATATTATACTAAAATTAATTCTATTTGATATGGTGATGCTGACTTTGGTCAAATTTATGCCTTTAACCTATAAGAACCACACACCCTCCAGCTTGTCTGTACCCCTCTGCTGCAGAAAAGGCAAGATTTTTCAAGTTTCACTTGCGAAAATTTTGGTTGCAGGCAAGGGAAGTGAGGGAATATGAGGGTA
>NC_051414.1:9664070-9665598 GCF_015228065.2 Penaeus monodon
AGACCCTACATGTCTCCTTCATAATGAAAAAGTCATAGTAAATATTCTGCATTTTTTGGCAGGCCTGCTATGACTATGGTGAAAAGGGTTATGTGCACACCCTGTGATTAACTGTGATTGTGGCAAATAAGACTTTAAGGGTTAAACCATTGCCTGATGGTGATCTCAAAGCTTGTTTTTAAAGATAATTTCAATAGTTTGGTGGCTTGAGCATTCACATAACATATCTGATACACACATTTACTCTCTCCTTTTAGGGGATAAAACTTCCATGAAACTTCAAAGTGGGCAACTTCTAGAGGTTTGGCAAGAAAGTTCAATGAATGTAATAAAAATGTACATCTCAAAATTACCTGATTTTGCAATGACCTATTTTAGAGGAAGAGGAAATAAAGAAGCCATAATGAACACACTACCTAGTATATAGGCTATTCAAAATAACCAAATAAACATAATACCTACCACGTCCAGGACGGCAGAAGAGCTCAGCAAGTCCCCTATGGTTTTGATGAGGGGCAGGGTAATGCGGTCAACCTTCTGATAGCTGGCAAAGAGCTGCAGCAGTGTCTCCATGAAGCATGCCAGCTGGTCCTTTTTGGTGGCTCGAGCATTCAGGTACGTGTGCAAGGCCTCACTTGTGTAGCGAGACTGTTATTGGAAGGAAAAGTATATGTTGATATGATGAGTTGATATAACAATAGTATCAATGATGATGCCAGAAAACAACAAAACCAAAGAAGTGAATTGGAAGTACAAAAAGATGAAGTAAAATCAAGAATAAGAGCAATGTCTTTAGCAGACATGCTTTTCCTGGTTTCTTATAAAAAAGAAATGATTTGCTCTATTCTAGCTTCGAAAAAGAAAACAAATGGGAAGTATCAAGGTCTTGAACTCATTATCAACTATCTGTAAAATAATTTAAAATTTTTTCAGCATCCTTTGCTTGGTATCCTTCACTTAATCTTTCCAACCGTTTTAGTATAAAAGCACATCTAATAATGTACCACAAAGTTTATCTGTCTTTTGATATACCTATATACTCAACAAAACAATAAACCTATGATGATATTATAAAAGAGAGAGAGAAAAAAAAATTAGCTGAAAGATATACTCTATCGGAAAATATGGAATAAAAATGAAAACAACATAAAAAGATCTAGGGCAGAAAGGAGAAGAAAGAAAAAACATCCCTTTTCACTTACAAGATTTGCTGAGATTCCACCAGCAGAGTAAGTTACCCCCAGCAGCACCCGACTCCTATAGGCTGGGAGGTCCAGCAGCTGGATGAAGAGGCCGAAGGTGCTGCTCTCTGATGCCCAGTTCATCTTATCACACACGTCTTTGGGGAAGATGGCCTCCAGTTGCTCGGTGTTTGGAATGTGGGGGACCTTGGGGGTGCTGGAATTTGATATGCAAATCTAATCAGTTAATGCTCATAATACTCATCTATACAAAATAGAAAATATAGTTTATTGGTATTTCTCTCTCCTCCAGTGATCCTTTTTCTGTTCAAATATAAACCTCTACT
>NC_051414.1:9665628-9668041 GCF_015228065.2 Penaeus monodon
AAACACTCACCTATACAGGAGTGCAGCAAAGGCAGTTCCGGCCACCTTTCTTGTTCTGTCTATTCTCTCGACTGCTTGCTGACAGACACGGGACATCATTTCCCCAACAACGTCTTCAGTCAACAGGCTTGGATCTACCCCCACTACCTTTGCCGTCAGTGTCTGAAATTGGTTTGGTCCTTTAATGAGCAAACTTTTAAAATATATAACGTCATTCTTGGAATAGACTCTAAAGTGGAATATTGAGCAAAGGTGATATGTACAACTATATTAAACATAGCTGATTAATAAAGTCAAAAAGAAAAAGCTAGAAAATAGCAGTATATATTGGTAACACAAAACACACAAACCTGTAAAGAAATAAGGGCAGCCTCTCTAACCCAGGCACCAATGTCTCCTCTCCTGTCCATTGTGTAATCATCTAAACTCTTCACCAATGCCTGATAGATTTGCATAAGGTTTGCTTTGCAGACCAAATCACATGCTGCAGAGAATTATCAGATTTTATCAACAATGCCTTAATAAGAACACATGAAACAAACAAATATATGGTAACATATAGAAAATATAAAAAAGGCTTTAAAAAATAAAACAAAAGGCAGCTAAGAGTGCATGTATATATCCACTGTCCACTGTGATTTGCTTTTATTGACTTTGTTTACAGAATAATGGCAGCTGAGCTCTTGTGGGGCCAATTATTTTGTAAACAAATTTCATAACACAAAACTACAGTGTTCCTGGTGGCACTGGGTTAACTGATGAATAGTGAAATCTGCATTTCTTCATAAATGTAATTATAACAATAAATCATCAAAGTACAAACTAAAAGTTAATGCTTTCTGAACTCTTTGCACCAAATTTAGTATTAAGTACAAATACTCTGAATTACGCTACACCTACACACCTAATGCATAATCCATACCTCCTATAACCCAGAAAGAATACTTAGGCATCATCCTAAATTACCTTTTCCATCTGTCTTGATTCCCACTGTATCTACCAGACGTAGCACTGAACAGATGGCCTCCTTTCTCGTCCGTGCCCAAGATGCTGTGTTTGGTGTTATTTCTGTTGCTCCAATGAGAGCTGACAATACTACATCAAACTTTCCTGTGATCATTGGGTGTGGGAGACAACCTGGAGGAGAGGGGAAAAGTTGGGGAGGAATTAAGAAAAGAAATAGATGAATAAAATGCATAAAAAAAAGGGCATGGCTGGAGTAAGCATAAAATTCTTTGGTAATAACTTCTGACAAACATGAAATGCTTACTCCAAACAGGCATCCTATTATAAATAAAGAATTACTATCTTACCATTTCAGCAATAACAATAAGGAAAAGTAAGGTCCTCTATCTTTCTATCTTGAAACCACTCTCAACCAAATATTACATATTTTCAATCTGTTCTTTACAATAACTCAATGAAAAAGTTAATGACATGAACACAATGCAAACTTATAATCAATAAAAGTTTTCATAAAAGGTGGTCATACCAAGGGCAGATGCAAAGCCCAAACTTTGAGTCTCTTTCTCGGTGATCAGTCCGCTTGTATATCTAGCTATGAGTGTGTCCCTCCACTTGCTACTCTCCTCTGTTGTGGGTCTAAAGTACTCTGACCAGAAGGAAGGCAGTGCTTCCAGGGCGGCTGTGCGGATGTTCTCATCTACGTAGACAATGCAATCTTCTAGCAAGAGGTGCCACTTCTCTGAAAGTGTGAAGAAGAAAGGGTGGATGCTTTAAGCTGTTAGAGGGATGGTAAGCTGTACTTGATCATAGTAAATTTAATTCAAGGATACAGATATATGTATATGATTTACATAATTAAATACTTATTCATGCACAATTTCTAACAAATTTTTAAAACCATACTGATTACAAAATATAGAAAATGTTATATATTAAAACACAATGAGAACAAGGAAACTATATGAATCATACTCTCCACAGAATAACAAATATATTAATATCCATTTTCCCAAAATGCAGGGGTTCGCTGAAGCCAAGTTCATATCATCTCGACTTACACCTTTCCGTTATGTCTCCTCAGTCTACATTCACCATTTTTCTCACATTCATTTTATTTTTCCTCTTTATAATCAAAACCTGGCATTCAACATTCTCATTTCAACTGTTTTTAACTTATTCTCATCATTCTCCTTCAATAGTTAAACTCTGCACCATACACCACTACTGACACACTTTTGCAGTAATGCCAAGTGTTTTAGTGACACTCCTTTTCTACATAAGATACTACTCATAACTCTGAACCCTCTCCATGCTGTCCTTATTCTATCAAACAAAGCCACTTCAATGCCTTCAGTTCCAGTTACCAGCACCCTAAATAACAAAACTCCTTCACTATTGCATACTCATAATCCCCAACCTTCATTATACTCAGATTTTTACCCACATT
>NC_051414.1:9668218-9668658 GCF_015228065.2 Penaeus monodon
AAAAGCCTGTCACCCCCATCAAGCTTCTGACAATTCCTGAACACCTGTGATACACTCAACCATTGCACTGTTCACACTTGAGTTCCTTTTCAGTGTTGTTTTTCCCACACACTGTAAAGATCAACCACAGACTGCTTTTCTTCAACAATTTGCTCTTACTACCCCTCAGAGGCCCTCACTTACGCAAAATTTCCTCGCCGTGGAAGGGAAAGGCAGAAAGGGAACACTTCTCAATGAGTACTGCAGTTGCCTGTCTCATGTACTCTCCCCCCATGCCTCGGTATAGCTTTCTGTCGTCCAGCGTAGGTACGATGTTGCGGATCCCACTTAGAACATCATTTCCTTGAAAGAGATGAGATGAGAATATGATCTCTTATATGTCATCTGTTCAATGATGTTCTCTTCATATGGAATATTATTTTGGGTCTTTTTACAAAGGT
>NC_051414.1:9668714-9669769 GCF_015228065.2 Penaeus monodon
CAACGTGAGATCTGAACATAAAGAACTCACCAATTACATCCTGAACGAGCTTCCCTTCCTTTTTAGCCGCAAGTGAGAGACCATGAACAATTTGGGCCACAGCAAGGATTGCTCCATGTCGGGTCACAAGGATGTTGCCTGTGGTCTGGGTCAGGAGCTGTGGCAGGATGGTCTTACTCATGTACTCAGGGTCGAGGGCAGTCAGGTTATGGAGGGCCTTAAAGGAATGAAATTTAAAGAATTTAAATGCGTGAAATATGCAGGTGCTAAAGATCACAATGATTATATCAATGATTGTACAAGAGTAATGATGTGAAGGTACTAGGAGATAAGGTGTAAAAATGATAATACAGTGTTAGATCTTGTAAAAAATAAACAAAAGAATGCAACATGATGAAGACATAATCAGAAAGCAGCTAAGGACAGTAATAAGAATGCTAATGCTAACAGCGATAAAAGCAGATATAGAGAAACCAGTATGGAAAAGGCAATACTCGAAAGCTGCAAACGCAAAAACATAACTTGATGCAGAAATTCCATGATTAGAATCCAAATTGATTGAACTTTTTCTCCAATCAACTGATTCAATGAGATCTGCTTGTGTGTACTGGGATATCTATAAAAAGAAGGATGCAAGGTGATTAATCATTTGGGAACTCTCTGTGTGCATGACAAATGGCAGAAAGATTTTGGCACCCCAATCAGGAATTATCTTCTTAATTTTCGTTTTTATGGAGCTTTGCCAAGTTTATTACATGAAAGTGACAGCCCAAGCATTACTCTATCATGAATTTCAGTAAGCCTTTATCCATCCCCTTTGAAAAAACATTCAAGTTCGCAAAACTTACTGGCCAACCTCGACGCTGAGGTTGAGGAAGGCGTTCGTCCTGTTGCCAACTGCAAAGTAGTCAACAGTGGTGAGGATCTCAATGCCGTGGGGGAAGGTGCCTTGCCGGCCTACGTGCTCTTGGAAGGCTGCTGATCCTGCTCGCCTGCATGGAATCTGCAGGAACTGACCTTCATATTTGCTGGCTCCCTTTTGGGTATAGTTATGG
>NC_051414.1:9669819-9670156 GCF_015228065.2 Penaeus monodon
GTCTAAATCTTGGTTTCTAATAATTTCCATCCAAGATCCACGTGAGATCTTTCAAAATCACAACAAAATCTGCTCTGGGCATGGCAGAGAACCTGTCCAATAAAAAATTACCATGTTCGGTTACATTCAATCTTAGTTTCTTATGAATTGCACCATGCTCAGGACAAATTGTGCCAACAGCTCAACAGCTGAGCCAAAAAAAAATTTGGATAAAATTGAATGTTGTCAAGATTCCTGATGTGAGATTGTGGTAGCTCTCAAAAGAACATCATGGAAGTCAATAAGCAGAAATGTGATGTGCCATGTAAACCTGAAATGATGTCTTTCAAGGACTGAG
>NC_051414.1:9671493-9671741 GCF_015228065.2 Penaeus monodon
ATTCAACACCTATAACAACTTCCTCTCAAGATTTGTGCCAGGTCTTACTCAGCCATGGTGAGAAAATTACCTCTCTGTCAAACAAGGCAACAATGAGGAGGCCAACAGCAAGCTTATTGACGTAAGGAGTCATCTGGTCAGGGTGATAGGCTCTAGCAAAGGCCCAACACAGGTAACACGCTGCATCTCTGGGAAAGAGTCATGGAAAAAGATGTAATAACAAACATTTTTATAATCCAAGAGCAACA
>NC_051414.1:9671900-9672893 GCF_015228065.2 Penaeus monodon
ACAAACGCTAGCAAGATTCACATCACCACTTAAGTTGTGAGAGTGCCTACCTGATATTTGATCCGACTGAATACTGTCCTCTGAGCTCATCATAGACAAGAGCTTTCTCAAGAACAGGTGCAACGGCTGAAAGTCTCTCTGGAAGCAGCAGACCTCTCCGAGCTGTAAAGGATGGAGCCAAAAAAAAAAAAATGATTCTCTAATATTGAGAGCAAGTGGATTCTCTATATTGTTATCTACTTTAAAATTGAACTGTCCATTATATAAACAAAAGATCCTGTTTTGATGTCTCACTCCAGTCTGTTTTGTATGCAACTTTCCATTCTCAGCTGGATATATCTGTGCATATAACCTTCTCTTTCAGTCATTAACAACCAAAATATACCAAATATATGACTCCGATCTACTTCATACTAACTCCTTCCCTAAATTACTATGAATATGAAACTCTTAATCTAATTGCTAAATAATATCATATTATTCCCATGGACATCTAATTCTAAAAAAATACTACATACAGCAAGCCAAACTCTCCTTTTCTAATCACAATCATACCTAATTCAGCCAGAGCCAAGCAGCCCCCATGCCAGGCTTTGTCCGACTCTCGCGTTGAAAAGAGCTCCAGGATGGCCCCCACTACCTCGTCGCCGAACTCCTGCGGCAAACGGCCCGTCACACGTCCTATGCCCTTTGCTGCGGACCACCTTGATGGAAAAAGAAAAGGGATAGAAATTGCTTCTAGAAACCTTGGGATATTTTCAGTACCATTGAGGGGTGGGTATGAGAGACTATCCTCTTGTAAAGGTATTACTGTAAGAAAGAGTGAGAAATGCAGGAACTATCAAGAAGATTCGATGGAAGACTATATATAATAAAAATGATGAAAATAATCATGAGAATAAAAATTATGAAAATATAATACTAACGCAGGAAAAGCGAAATGAATAGATAAAAAGAAATAATCTGAAAAATCAGAAAAAAAAGAAAAGATGG
>NC_051414.1:9672934-9673030 GCF_015228065.2 Penaeus monodon
CAGTAGTGCAAAAGAGGTTCATATGCAAAAAAGCCCTAACTGCTTACCTTACAATAGTGTCTTTATCCTTGAGCCCCTGCAATAAGCTATCTATAA
>NC_051414.1:9673092-9673323 GCF_015228065.2 Penaeus monodon
GCCTTGCCATCCTCCGTAGAGACACCTTTGATGTTGATGGAGAGGCTTCTGCTCCCCCGCTGGTATCTCCAAGACGCAATCTTTGGCTTCAGGAAAGTCAGGCCTAAAAAAAGAGTCGTTTCCATGAGATGCAAAATTTCTACAATACTATGTAAAGAATTATGGATGAAAACTTTGGAATGTAAAAATATCCACCTGAAATTAAGTCAGTTATCATAAAACCAGTGTCAA
>NC_051414.1:9673404-9674528 GCF_015228065.2 Penaeus monodon
TGACTTACCAATGCGCTGAATGAGCTTAATCGACAACTTCCTTACAGGGGTGTCGCTGCTGCTTATTTCCTTTGTGGCTATAAGACGCAGCAATACATCCTTAGAGTACGGTAGCATCTCCTCTCTCTTTCCATGCTTAAAGATTAACCCAAGAGCCCGTAACACCCCCAGCTTGTGAAAGACTGAATGCAACTCAGATTCGGCATCAATGTCCAGCACCTGTTTGATGGGATATTGCAGTCATGAAGTAATGAATTTGGTTAAAAGACTGCCTTTGAACATGCATCTTTGTTGACAGCAAAGATGCATGAAAAAAGGCTGGTTGCTAATATTAGAAAAAATATGAAAATAAAAGAAAAAAACTCATTCTGTTGTTTAGACTGCAGTAAACTTGTACCCTTAAAATATCTTCATTTCCTTTGATTTTACAACTTTTTACTAAAAAACATTAGAAAATAACAAAATAAAGCCATGAAAATAACATGAAAAGCAAGTTAAATAATCATAAGTGAAAAACAAAATAAACTTGGCTCGTGGCCATGTCCGTGGACATGTGGTTGACAGACACACCTCAAAACAATAAGTAATAAATTCAGGCAGGTATTTGTCCCTCAAGTCTGGTCTGGTTATAAAACGTGATGCTAAATAGGCAGCCATTTCCCGTGACTTTTGAGCGGACTTCAAATGTGTCTTGATTACTAACAAGATCCTGAAAAAGGAAAAAATGAGAGTGGTATATCATTTGATAATAAAATGATCTTACAATCATACAGATAAAAATACCGTAAGACTATAAAGTCAATACGATCAGCCAGTCAACTCTAGGGGAAAATTCACTACATCCAATAACTCCCCAAGAAACCACATTCCTCAAGGCATAAAACCTTCTCACCTTTCCACGACCGTTTTGCTGGCGTGCTGGTTCGTTTCCATGGTTGTGGCATCGAACCCCATCATGTTAAAGGGCATATAAACTATGATGGAGAGCCACAGCAGAAGGACATAGCTTGTGTAGAAATCAGAGCTTCCCTCGGGGGTCTCTAACAGCTGCAGCACCGGGAGCAAGTCTTTCACCTGGACACAGAATGATGCTAAAACTCTGACCTTTTTATTTATTCTTTTTC
>NC_051414.1:9674637-9674945 GCF_015228065.2 Penaeus monodon
TTAGGTAATGTATTATATATAATACAAATCTCCAGTTCTTAACTTCTTGTATATAAGAAGGGTGGCTTATCTGTTCTTTTATACTTTCATGATCTTTTCTTAGCTTTTTTGATTTTCTAAAAAAAAAAAAGGCTTCTAAAAAGGGAAAGAACAAGTATGACTATTCAAAGAATTACCTTTACCATTGCTTATTCTTTGGTAAAGTTCAATATTTCTCATCAACAAATGAATTTACTCTGATGAGCAATTTCATAAAAATAAATGAAGTGTATTTGTTCACAGAAGCAATAATACTTACATCTTGGGTC
>NC_051414.1:9675370-9675573 GCF_015228065.2 Penaeus monodon
TGTGGTAACTTCTTAATGATTGTTTTGTAACCCCTGACTTTGGTGACAAGCCACAGGTACTTGAAGGCCTGGCTCAGGACCTCTTGATCTTGTGAACGGCTTCGGATGATGTTAATCAGTTGACCCAGAATCCCTTCCAAGTGGGGGTCCAGAAGGTGAGGTTGTTCCTGTAAATAAAAAAGGACTCCCTTTTTTCACAGGCT
>NC_051414.1:9675625-9675750 GCF_015228065.2 Penaeus monodon
CTAAACTAAACTAAACCGATACAGACACATTCACATATATATCTTTTATCTAATGGTGCCTTTTTCTAACAAGTAGGACAAAAAGCATGACCAGTGATACAGCAATACTTCTCAACTCTATATGA
>NC_051414.1:9675897-9676410 GCF_015228065.2 Penaeus monodon
AGAAAACAAAGAAAAGGAAAGCACAAAACAAAAGGCAGATTTTACCTGGTATAGATCTAAGATGGTCTTCATCTCCTCAAAGGCCTTTTCTGCCGTGAACTGTGTTGCTATTGCCTTGTCAATAGAGTTGATCAGCTGCTGCACTTGGTCATGCTCACGGAACATGTCGAGAGTGCAGGAGAGCCCCATGTTATCCTCCATTGCGTCTGTGTCTTCCTTGGACCCTTGCATCTCCATCTCTTCATCGACTGCCATGGCTGCTTTGGCGATGATTCTGAGAACAGGAGAGACAAAGTTGGCAAAACAGAGTAATAACAAGAGAGAGAGGTTGAGAAGAAAGAGATGGTGTTAAGAGAAAAGAGTGTGT
Organism: Penaeus monodon; assembly: GCF_015228065.2. NCBI lineage: Eukaryota > Metazoa > Arthropoda > Malacostraca > Decapoda > Penaeidae > Penaeus > Penaeus monodon. The sequence continues at coordinate 9,676,265 of NC_051414.1, forward strand.
TAGAGCTGAAGAGAGAGTTTGAAAGAAAAGAAGCATTGCATATTTAGATTCATATCCATCAATACAAGAAAAGCAAAAGACAACATAAATTTGTTTTGCACTTAACATAAATATGAGATTATTATGTACAAAAATCTCCAGTTATT
>NC_051414.1:9676596-9677076 GCF_015228065.2 Penaeus monodon
TGTGTGTGTGTGCTATAATTACTTATAAAATTTTATATTTTGTTCTATTCTAAGATAACTTACTTGTTCAAAATGCATAATCCCTCTCCTTATTGTTACATATTCTGCAGCTTGATACTTATATATCTATCTATCTATTCATGTAATCATTCTTTTAATATTACAAGATCCAAATTGACAACAGAATAGACAGGAAAAAAAGGAAAGAGACTATGGTGCTAAGAATCCTAAAAGACAGAAGGGATTAATTTTATAACACCTTCCATCAGTGCAGAAGAGTCAAACACTCACTGTAAAATGGGCCTCATGATTCAGTAGCAGAAGCAATAATAACAAAGAGGCACAGTATCTTCTTCCTTTGGGTTTTCTCCTTAATAATTTTCACACAAGTAAATTCCACTAACTGATATGTTATCTTAAAACAAGTTCAGATAAAATACACAACCATGAAGCTTATACATCATTTTCTTCTATTACTGC
>NC_051414.1:9677116-9677242 GCF_015228065.2 Penaeus monodon
ACTTTATACATTAAAACACTATATATCATCTGAGACTTTCTATTAGTAAGTTTACATTTAAGCTATGTTTTAAGTAGTCTCACTATTCTTATGAAGGGCATTCAAAAAGTCTGATGAAAATGGCTC
>NC_051414.1:9677449-9677551 GCF_015228065.2 Penaeus monodon
GTCCTCACTTTGAAATTCTTTATTCTAAAGCTAATGGATAGAGAGGCCTATGAATTTTTTAAAATGAAACTGCATGAAAATTAATAAACCCATTGTGCTGAG
>NC_051414.1:9677717-9678460 GCF_015228065.2 Penaeus monodon
ATTAGGAACATTACTGACTACAAATCTGTTGGGGTTTAACCCATTTATGCTGGTATGACTTCCTATCATGTTATGGTTAAGGACTCCTTGTGCCATAAATGTAATGTTTTGCACAAAAACATGTGTGCTAAAAGTAGGTCTCTTTTCAGCCTTATTGACAAACTTTTTTATGCTGAAACCAAAAGCATAGAGAGCAGGAATTTTTTTATATTTAAGTTTCCTGTATTTCTGATTTTTCCCTGCAGCTGACTCTGCATGCACCCCACAGTATGGCAATGGGGGGTTTCATCGTCACTCTTTGAAGATGGGAACTTATCCTAAGAATTTAAGACAAATATCTATTCTGTATATTCCAACAATATAAAACTCTGACCAATTCCTTATTTAAGTATAAGGTTAATGTTTACAAAGGAACTACACCTGGTTGGGAGAAATAGCAATCAAAAAGGCATCTCAGGGTAAGGCTCCTGACTTGGGAAATAGGACAACTAGTAAGGGGTTTGGGGCTAATGCCCCTGGGTTGTTCATTTGTGCATTAAGGATGGGGTTTAAACCTCTGTTCATTCAAGTCACAGTCCAGGTGTAAACTGTTACCTAGTAAAAATCCGAACACACATCTTTCCTGCCAGAATAAGGTAGATGAGGTGGAAGTTAGTTGGTCATTGTTAGAACTCAAAAATGCTAAACACTGTGCTGATCAGATAGTGATGCACGTGTATCTTCTAAGTGATTAAGCACATTCT
>NC_051414.1:9678507-9679085 GCF_015228065.2 Penaeus monodon
TTAACAGTAAATTTGTATGATCAATTTCTACGTTTAGTTTTCCCAGACAATTCGTTAGCGCCTAATCTACACAAGAGCAGAACCTAGACTGAATAACAGCACTCAGTAGACATAAAGGTAAGTAAAGTGGTGAAATAACTGACTCACAATCAGAAGAGAAAGAGAGAGAAAAAAAAGATAATCAATGAACAATCTTGCGTGTCTGACTCATACCTATACACCTGTGTCATATTTCTCTCATTTCTAAACTACAGCACCTTAATTACCTTAACTACGGCAGTCTTCGCTTTATTTCAGCGATATTATCGGTGTACAGGTCGGCAGAAAGGTATTCTAGAGCTCAGGAGACGCAAAACTTGAAGAAATGAGCGGAATTCCACCTTTCGTGTTTGTTTTGATTCTGGCGTTATGTTCACCGTGACTCTGAGTCCGAATTCGTGCATGAGTCATTTTGTCATTATTTATTCATTGTTGATATTATCGCCGAATGCTATTTATTTCCATTACTTATTAATCGTATGGCCATTACTGAAGTTATTATTTTATTGTTCTTGTTGATTTTTTTTTACGGCGATATC
>NC_051414.1:9679119-9679481 GCF_015228065.2 Penaeus monodon
CACACGTCTGACTGTTCTTATAAAATTGTTCTAATATATGTTTACTTACTATTCTATTTATGTTACTTTTTGTATGCCACTACTATTGACTTTATTTTGTCTAGAACATTAATGTTAAGCATTTTGCAGAGAGGATCACACACGCAGAGATGAGCAGCGTCGCGATACATTCATGCTTTTGTATCGGTATCGCCTTAGTTACTCAATAACAGTATCCTTTTATCAGCTACGGTGTTTTTTTTCTAAATATACAGAAAAAAGAATCGATATATGGATACATTTACTTGACCAATTTGAATTTTCGGTTAATATTTATGAATTGCAAAAAAATTCTTTACCTTATGCACAATGCAATGCAAGAT
>NC_051414.1:9679577-9679708 GCF_015228065.2 Penaeus monodon
TGTTAACTAACAAATTGCAGGATTAAGGTGCTGCAGAGAAAGATAATCTGTAAGATAATCTGTAGAATTACCAGTCAGTAGTTGGCAAATGATGAAATACGCTTCTTTCGTTCTGACCTCGATTATGTTAC
>NC_051414.1:9680401-9680710 GCF_015228065.2 Penaeus monodon
AACCATGTTTTCTTTTGTCATTTACGGACAGCCTTTTGACACTCTTAATACATGTACTGAGTGCCACGAACGTACATCTCACTTGCAAGTGTAACTATTGTTACTGTGGTGTAGAAGTCATCATTTTTTTCTGATGAAATTACTATCTGTATTACATCAAATATTCCCGTGTGATATACAGGTTTGAATCTCACTTTTCTGCTGTAATAAATGTATACATTTCACCGCATCAAATATATATGTTTTTTCGCATCTCAGTCTCTCTCCTTCCCTTGCCCCCCTTTCCTTCATTATCCGTCTGTATTTCCG
>NC_051414.1:9680832-9681371 GCF_015228065.2 Penaeus monodon
ATGTGGATATTTTCTGATAATAGAATATCGGCGATGATGTATCGGTAATACATGCATTGGTATCGATATCGCTTTAACGGTCTATGAAGGAATCAAATAGGGACGTATCGGCATCGCCTTGGCTAGTTCTGTGTATCGATGCCCAGCACTGATTGCACGCCATGCAGAAATGCATGAAGGATTTAAGCCGGAAGACAAATAAATACTGTTGTACTGAAACTGATGATGCGTAGTTTTTCAGCAAAATGAATATGAACTTTCCCCCCCTCTTACGAAAAGCCGTGAGATTCTGGATCTGGTTTCCGCAGGTGTTGATGTTTTCGGTATTTGTTTAAATAAAGTGATAACAGTCGTACGTTAATACACACATAGTAACGTAGTAATGTGTAGCTGTAACGTTGGATCCGCCAATGGTTTGGTCCATAATTTTCATAGTGTGTTAGCGATTTTTTCTTTTGTTATTCATAATTTGCTTGCTATTGTTTGTTTTAATTTCGTCTCGTTTTTTTTTGCCTGAAATTTATTTTATTGTTATCTCT
>NC_051414.1:9682238-9682546 GCF_015228065.2 Penaeus monodon
CTATTATTCTAAAAAAGCAAATGCGAAACTATGTGTCGAATTTGTATTAAAGAATGTCCAAAAAAATTCAACTTGCTGTCGTTTACGGACGCAAACTGCCTTGCAATAGTTGTTAGGTCAAGTGAGTCTGTTATTTCTTTGTGGTCTTGTAGAAGCATTACATTGTTCAATCTTTGCTGTGTCATGGTTGAACGCAAGTAATTTTTCACACGTCGGAGCATAGAAAATGACCGTTCAACTGTTGCGGTTGATATTGGTACTGTTAAAAACAGTTTTAGCAGTTTCTGGATCTCGGTAAACATTGCAAC
>NC_051414.1:9682859-9683330 GCF_015228065.2 Penaeus monodon
CGCCCCTCTGCCCCCCCCCCCCCGCTTCCGCCGCCTATTTTGAAACTGGTACTGATTTGAAAAACAAAGAAACGAACAAACAGACACAGAGAGAAGGAATCGAAATAGTAAAATCTCACAAAAATCACTCAGTTTATTGATAACTAACTGTAAAATAGGATAATGAAAATGCATAATTGCGATGTAATTTATTGCACTGCACACGTTGGGGCTGACAAACCTACTTAGTGTTAAATCCTTATCTTATCTAAACAAGTCATATTTTCCCTTAATATGAAGCGAGGAGAAAAGGAGAGGAAGAATACAGTAGTTTCCTGTCGTTAGTGTTTTGCTCTGTAATTATGTCTTTGTTGGGTATTTAATGTTTGTTTACTTATGCGTGTGATTCTGTTTCGATATGGCCGGGGGATTCTGGTGTCTTTCTTCAGCTGCTGTGAGAAAAGTCATTTTTAGAAGAAGTGAGAACAGTCA
>NC_051414.1:9683744-9684084 GCF_015228065.2 Penaeus monodon
CACCAAGAAAAAGCAACAAAGAAAATGAAAGAAAAGAGGAGAAAAAAATATCAGTTGTCACGTAAATCTATAGATGAATGATCAAATGTAAACAAGAAAAATCTCGTCAATTCTCGCCGCTAAGTTTGCTTGCATTGCAGATGACTCGAAAGAATAAATCAGAACTAGGGATCGTGAATTTACATATGGATTTGGTGTCAGTGTCTACATTGTCTTTGATCTTATGCAGTTGATCTGAAGGATAAAGTTTGCTTGAATTTAGTAATGCAGCAGTCTCGCTCTCCGTTTCTCAAGGTTGATCTGCAAAGAAGATTTATGGTAAAGTTAATCGTATCGTAGG
>NC_051414.1:9684847-9685019 GCF_015228065.2 Penaeus monodon
CTGGCAACAGGCGCATCTATTCCCAGTGCATTCGTTGCCGGTTAGCATGGTTTCATCATCCAGACAGGTTCCTCTCTGGCGACAGACACCGTTGTTTTGCGTGCAGGAATTGTCGGTGCATTCTGTATTTTTAGAAGGGGAAATCACTTTTTAGTAAAAAAGTAGACACGGG
>NC_051414.1:9686130-9686365 GCF_015228065.2 Penaeus monodon
TACATTCATGAACGTCGGTTTAGCCATGGCCCCGGCAGGCCTTCAATTGGCAAGGGGTGCTAATAATTTCTGGATTTTTGATAATTGAGTTCTTTCTCATATTCATGGTCTTGTTTTCATGTGGAATTATTTTGTCGGGTGATGTTGAGCTTAATCCTGGCCCTAACCGCCCAACTTTTAGTAATATTCGTGGACTTCAGGGGAGTTTGAATGACTTTGCAGTTATGGCAACTAA
>NC_051414.1:9687578-9688449 GCF_015228065.2 Penaeus monodon
ACTGATCAAACATCTCATGAAAAAAATCAACCATATACTTACACCACTCCCCTTTTTTTTCTTTTTCTTTCTTGTACTTACCGAGGCAGCATGAGCACCCGTCCGTGTTACAGGCTGTACCCGTTATCACCACCGGACACACACGCGCGTCTCTGCATCTCCCAGGACAAGATGGTGATGCCGGACAGCTCAGCAACCCAGACGTTGTGACGCAGCATGTGCATTCGAAGCCGGAGCACCCATTCGGAATCTTGATTAAGCCATTTGGACATTCACCCGTAGGTATATGCATACATTCACCGTTCAGATCTTGGCAGACTTGAAGAGGATTGCAATCTGTTGGGTATTGAAAGAAAAAAAAAGGACAATGAACAAGAAAACAATAAATATATCAAGTAAAGAAATAAAGAGAGAAGACCAAAGGGAGAAGAAAGGGTATAAAAAAAAACATACAAACAAATATCAGCAGCAAAATTACAATTGAAAATATACGGTGCGATAATCAAATCAAACAGCATTTGGCGATCTGTCATTACCACGACAGCACTGGCAGTTCGTCCCATTGCAAGTCCCGCCCGGTATCACTTGATCGCAGTTCAAGGCGTCCATACAAGTACCCTGGCAGTTTGCCTCGTTAGCTGTGCAGACAGCCAAGTTGTCATTGGGCATGCAACACATGCAGTTTGTTCCCGTGCAGCCATTAGGTATTACAGTTTCGTTGGCATTACAGCTCTGCTTGCAAGAGCCTCCTCTGTCGGAGCAATTCGTCTGGATTTCACAATCTGGAGTTATGTAAGGAAAGGTTTTTCTGTTAGTAAGATTATGGACGCAAAGGCATAGGTACGTTTGGTTTCATCCTCCTTTTCTTTTT
>NC_051414.1:9689659-9690029 GCF_015228065.2 Penaeus monodon
ACCCACCTTATATTGCATGCGTTATTCCCAGAAATAAACTCTCATGATGTTTATCAAATTCTTAAATGTACCAAAAATAATGCCAAGGGCTCGTAGAATAGATTAAAATAGTTCGATTGAGTAAACAACACCAAATGTGATCTTGGAAATTCGATCACCGAAATATAGGAAGGCCGGGTAAGGTGACCACCCTGGACGGAGGCAGCATAAACGACTTCCCACTTTCCGTTTTAATCGTTTCAATAACTGACGAAAAGTTATAAGGTGAGGCATTAGATTAGGTGCGGCCGAACAATGTATGTTTTGAGTAGCAGGGCTGTAGGCGTTTCAGAGCTTCGTAAATATCAATGTATGTGTATAGTTATGATAT
>NC_051414.1:9690145-9690485 GCF_015228065.2 Penaeus monodon
AACAGACGGACCGAGAAACAGGCAGACATTGACGGGAGACGAATGAAGTTTCAAATTGTCTGATAAGAAAGTCACCACTATAGACATAGCCGATACCATCACGTTCAGATTCAGTCACATAGAGATTCTGCAAAGGTAAAGTGCTTCCAGACGCTGGCAGTGTATCTAGGCTCGTTACAGGAGGTGGCTCTTTTGTGTAATAATGTTGGAGAGACAATTAGGTGGTAGAAAGGTGAGAAGTATGAGTACACCATCAGTAGTGTAAAGAAAATATTCTACTTAAAGGTTATTTTCTGAGTTAAATCCTTTATGGTACCTACAGTATATTGATTAGTTTGTA
>NC_051414.1:9691402-9691596 GCF_015228065.2 Penaeus monodon
TTAATATATATATAAAGATTGAAATCATATGATAGTTGACGACAAAGGTAGTTATTTGCATAGCATCACTACATACCACACAGCACACACTTGATTCATTGAGTTGTATACCAAAGCAAAGAGTGAGGAGAAATTTACTTAGAGGGCATCCATATATCAGGAATATAAATATGAATCAGTAGAATAATCCCAGG
>NC_051414.1:9691621-9691753 GCF_015228065.2 Penaeus monodon
TGGAAAGATAAGCTGACGATCATAACATATATAGCAATAAGTAAAATAGCACGTTAGGCTCATACACACCAACACCAACTATTATATAAGTATGTGTATAACAGTTGATATAAAAGAGGGAGAGAGTAAGAG
>NC_051414.1:9692645-9693966 GCF_015228065.2 Penaeus monodon
GAGGGTGGGGTAAGGGGGGGAATCTGCCCCGAGGGCTTTACTTGCAATCGACTGAAGTGACAAAATATTTTTTTCTGGCTTTCTGACTATCAAAACACGCTGATTTCCGTTATGTAAAGCGTTACTAAAATTAACGTATGGATAATATTATCATTATATGTGAACATTGATTTGAAAATGAGTAGAATTCATCTCCAACATTATCAATGCCCATGATGTGCAAAGGAAAACATTTTCTTTGGGATTAAGAATAAAAAAGAATATAAGTCTTGCATCCTTGGATTACCCAGGGGCTCGGCCAGGTTCTCGTCGCCCCCTCCCCCCTCCTCTCTCTCTCTCTGTACCATAAATCATAAATCATTGTAACTGGACTCACGAAACAAGGGCTCCAAAGCCTGATTTCAACTTCAGTGGAGTTGACTCAGTGGGCAGGACAGATATCGATTGGAATTTTCACTGGTTTTCAGTTTATGACAGAAAGGGATTCAGTATCAAACAAAAAATATTTATTGATCAAGCACACACACACACAGCGTAATAATATTCATGATAACAATTAGGAAACTGTGGTGTGAAACATCTCCGTGTAACTTTCTTTTTCTTTCTTGCAACTTATTCTAACTCTCTTTTGCTCCTGGAAGTCTACAGCCTGACATATGGGCAACGATGACTTGCATGTGGGTCACTCAGCGGTTTGTTTCGCTTGGTAGTTCTGAAAATTGCTATTAAATATGGTTCTGAAACTTTCCTCCGATTTCAAGAAAGTTCTTCAAAGGTTCATGATAAATTTAACCAGGCTACATTCAAAACATACGCTCAGGGGTCGGTAACTTTTCAACACGTACCTGCTGATCGCAGTAGAACCATACGTTTAAAATTTACGTTACTGACACACGTATCATGAAAAGTATAACGGTATACATATTCAAAACATATTCTAATGATAGCTACAATTCACAATCAAGAACAGTAAAAAAAGATCTTCTAATGTAACCCTTGCAAGTACTTTGAAGTGCTGTGTTATTATTTCAAAATCATCTAGAGTCCCATGTTCAAGCATTTCAGGTACCACGTTTGGTAATAAACGATAGCCTTTTAATCAAGCTTCAGACTAGTAAACGAACAATCTTTCTAAGTGGGCAAAGCACTAATAAACTATGATTCACTATGACGCACCATAGCCCTTTTAGCAGACAAGTATGCATATAACAAAGTAACTAAACTTGGTTTTACAAATATAAACTATTTTTAACCTTCCTGCGCTCTACGAAACCAGACAAGCCTACAAAGTAAGATACAAATTTCATCATCTACAATATAC
>NC_051414.1:9693988-9694930 GCF_015228065.2 Penaeus monodon
TGCAACACACTCACAAGAAAATTTCACTACCTAAGCTACATATCTGGGAAAACAAAGGCGGCAGCGTGCATGATTATAATGAGTAAAAAAAAAAACCCTATAGAGGAAAAATTAGACAATAATTAAACAACAGAAATAACATCAACAAATCCACAATGTTGTAGAATCAGTTGATAACACATGGGTTATCAGCAAAATGAGAAGAATGGACGAAGGAATGTTAATGGAAAAGGTGAAAAAGTCAAAATCTCTCTTTTCATATTTCCGCTTCCGATATATCACCACTGGCAGTACCGCTACAAACATGAATCCAGGACACATCAAAACTTATAAAAAAAAAAACCCGAACCAGAAGGGTATTTTCCGAAAATGTACTCACTGAGAAGCAGGTGATGACGGAGGAAACAGCATCCAGTATCAGACTGTTATGCATTCGCTCGGTATTCATAAAATCCTCTTGGAAAAAAGATCCTATGGACAAAAATTTAACTCACACACGATAGCTAGTCCTCGGCCCTACCCTGTCTCATGGCATCTCTTCTATGCGCATCGTGAAAAGCGAATTCTGAGAACTTGCAAAAGGCACTTCCACCAGTTATAATAATTTTCTTTCATGTTCCTTTAGTCTGTATTCTGAACATTTTTTCCCCCCAGCATGTTGACCAGATCAGATCTGCAAAATAAAACACCGTTTACAACAGCGTCTTGATAAATCTTAGTCTAAGATTTGTAATTGAGTGTATCAAATAAGAATTTATTAAACCAAAGTAATATAAAGTGAGCAGTGTAAGAATAATATTAAAAAAAACTTACGCAGGTGAATATGGCGGTGTGACCTCTCGCCTCGACCGTTCGACCGAATCTGACCGTAGGGGCCGGATCGCAGCCCAGAAACCTCAAAGCGAGCGCGCGTAAACCGTCCAGAATTACAATGATTTAGTG
>NC_051414.1:9695616-9696116 GCF_015228065.2 Penaeus monodon
TAAGTTTCTGGTCTGTATCTAAGCAAGTGATAAAGAGAAGTTAGCTTTTCGCCTTTTAAAAGTTTGTTACGAAGTCAAGTCACGCAGCTGTTGTTTATGAATGCTCTCTAATATCGGAATCGATGTACACACGCCTCTGCGAATTGAAACAGACGAGTACTTCGAAGGCGTTTCGACGATGCCTCAGAGAGAGGACGAATTGTAGTTGAGAAAGTGGTGTTAGTTTTGGAAAAAATTACAAACGTGCTATATATTTGGGTCTGTGTGTGCGACTCACCGCGGCAACAGACACAATTTGCTCCATTACAGGTTGAACCTGTTAGAACGTCATCACACTGCCTGGAATCCACACACTTTCCTGGCATGTGGATGTGGCAGGGCAGGTAGCAGGAGGAGGAGAGCAACATTTGCAACCGGTGCCTGAACATCCGTTGTCAATTTCCGTTTCGCCTTGTGCGCAAGTTTGCTTGCAAACTCCCCTTTGAGCAGTGCAATTGGGT
>NC_051414.1:9696971-9697769 GCF_015228065.2 Penaeus monodon
TATAGCATCCAGCTGCTGCCATTGGCTGATGAGCTGCCTGTACGCTACAAGGTACAGTGTGACGGTGGGTAACCATTACTCAAGTCACGCAGCTGTGGCATATGCATCTTGGAATATCGGAATCTTTGGACACAACTCTGTCAATTCCTGCAAACGACCATTTCGAGCAGATTTCAACGCAGCTTTAAAGAGAGGACTTATGAGTGATACTAATGTTTGAGAGTGTCGTGGGTATGTCATATATACGGCTGTGTGACTCAAACAGGCAACAGACACAATCTGCTCCATTAAAGGTTGAACTTGGTATAACTTTATCACAATGTCCCTAGCATGTGGATGTGGCAGAGCATGCTGCAGGAGGATATCAACATTTGCAACCGAAGGCTGAACATCCGTTGTTGAAACAGACGAAAGAGAACGTTTCGACGACGTTTCGACGATGCCTCAGAGAGAGGACGAATTGTAGTTGAGAAAGTGGTATTAGTGTTGGAAAGTATTACAAATGTGCTATATATTTGGGCTGTGTGTACAACTCACCGCGGCAACAGACACAATTTGCTCCATTACAGGTTGAACCTGTTAGAACGTCATCACACTGCCTGGAATCCACACACTTTCCCTGGCATGTGGATGTGGCAGGGCAGGTAGCAGGAGGAGGAGAGCAACATTTGCAACCGGTGCCTGAACATCCGTTGTTAATTTCCGTTTCGCCTTGTGCGCAAGTTTGCTTGCAAACTCCCCTTTGAGCAGTGCAATTGGGCTGTGCAGTGCATTCTGGAGATACAGAAAATAAGTCTT
>NC_051414.1:9698567-9699326 GCF_015228065.2 Penaeus monodon
TATAGCATCCAGCTGCTGCCATTGGCTGATGAGCTGCCTGTACGCTACAAGGTACAGTGTGACGGTGGGTAACCATTACTCAAGTCACGCAGCTGTGGCATATGCATCTTGGAATATCGGAATCTTTGGACACAACTCTGTCAATTCCTGCAAACGACCATTTCGAGCAGATTTCAACGCAGCTTTAAAGAGAGGACTTATGAGTGATACTAATGTTTCAGAGTGTCATGGATATGTCATATATACGGCTGTGTGACAAACAGGCAACAGACACAATCTGCTCCATTAAAGGTTGAACTTGGTATAGCTTTATCACACTGTCCCTAGCATGTGGATGTGGCAGAGCATGTTACAGGAGGATATCAACATTTGCAACCGAAGGCTGAACATCCGTTGTTGAAACAGACGAACGAGAACGTTTCGACGGACGTTTCGACGATGCCTCAGAGAGAGGACGAATTGTAGTTGAGAAAGTGGTATTAGTTTTGGAAAGTATTACAAATGTGCTATATATTTGGGCTGTGTGTACAACTCACCGCGGCAACAGACACAATTTGCTCCATTACAGGTTGAACCTGTTAGAACGTCATCACACTGCCTGGAATCCACACACTTTCCCTGGCATGTGGATGTGGCAGGGCAGGTAGCAGGAGGAGGAGAGCAACATTTGCAACCGGTGCCTGAACATCCGTTGTCAATTTCCGTTTCGCCTTGTGCGCAAGTTTGCTTGCAAACTCCCCTTTGAGCAGTGCAATTGGG
>NC_051414.1:9699727-9700115 GCF_015228065.2 Penaeus monodon
CCAGCTGCTGCCAGTCGTAAGTGATTAGAAACATCTCATTTTATTGGCTGATGAGCTGCCCGTACGCTACAAGGTACAGTGTGACGATGGGTAACCATTACTCAAGTCACGCAGCTGTGGCATATGCATCTTGGAATATCGAAATCTTTGGACACAACTCTGTCATTCCTGTAAACGACCATTTCAAGCAGATTTCAACGCAGCTTTAAAGAGAGGACTTATGAGTGATACTAATGTTTCAGAGTGTCATGGATATGTCATATATACGGCTGTGTGACAAACAGGCAACAGACACAATCTGCTCCGTTAAAGGTTATACTTGGTATAACTTTATCACACTGTCCCTGACATGTGGATATGGCAGTGCATGTTACAGGAGGAAATCAAC
>NC_051414.1:9700201-9700728 GCF_015228065.2 Penaeus monodon
CCTTACACACATATCCTTCTGCTGTTTTTTGCGTACCGTACAATAACATATATATCATGTTTTTGGTCTGCTTCTAAGCAAGTAATGAAGAGAAGTTAGCTTCCGCCTTTTAAAAGTTTGTTACGAAGTCAAGCCACGCAGCTGTTGTTTATGAATGCTCTCTAATATCGGAATCGCTGTACACACGCCTCTGCGAATTGAAACAGACGAGTACTTCGAGGACGTTTCGACGATGCCTCAGAGAGAGGACGAATTGTAGTTGAGAAAGTGGTGTTAGTTTTGGAAAGAATTAAAAATGACTATATTTGGGCTGTGTGTACGACTTACCGCGGCAACAGACACAATTTGGTCCATTACAGGTTGAACCTGTTAGAACGTCATCACACTGCCTGGAATCCACACACTTTCCCTGGCATGTGGATGTGGCAGGGCAGGTAGCAGGAGGAGGAGAGCAACATTTGCAACCGGTGCCTGAACATCCGTTGTCAATTTCCGTTTCGCCTTGTGCGCAAGTTTGCTTGCAAACT
>NC_051414.1:9701558-9701991 GCF_015228065.2 Penaeus monodon
AATATAGTATCCAGCTGCTGCCAGTCGTATGTGATTAGAAACATTTCATTTTATTGGCTGATGAGCTGCCTGTACGCTACATGGTACAGTGTGACGGTGGGTAACCATTAGTCAAGTCACGCAGCTGTGGCATATGCATCTTGGAATATAGGAATCTTTGGACATAACTCTGCCAATTCATGTAAACGACCATTTCAAGCAGATCTCAACGCAGCTTTAAAGAGAGGACTTATGAGTGATATTAATGTTTCAGAGTGTTATGGATATGTCATATATACGGCTGTGTGACAAACAGGCAACATGCACAATTTGCTCCATTAAAGATTGAACTTGGTATAACTTTATCACACTGTCCCTGGCATGTGGATGTAGCAATGCATGTTGGAGGAGGATATCAACATTTGCAACCGAAGGCTGAACATCCGTTGCTAAT
>NC_051414.1:9702261-9702819 GCF_015228065.2 Penaeus monodon
TGTTTTTTGCGTGCCGCAGACTAATAACAGATATATTATGTTTTTGGTCTGTATCTAAGCAAGTAATGAAGAGAAGTTAGCTTCCGCCTTTTAAAAGTTTGTTACGAACTCAAGCCACGCAGCTGTTGTTTATGAATGCTCTCTAATATCGGAATCGCTGTACACACGCCTCTGCGAATTGAAACAGACGAGTACTTCGAGGACGTTTCGACGATGCCTTAGAGAGAGGGCGAATTGTAGTTGAAAAAGTGGTATTAGTTTTGGAAAGAATTACAAACGTGCTATATATTTGGGCTGTGTGTGCGACTCACCGCGGCAACAGACACAATTTGCTCCATTACAGGTTGAACCTGTTAGAACGTCATCACACTGCCTGGAATCCACACACTTTCCCTGGCATGTGGATGTGGCAGGGCAGGTAGCAGGAGGAGGAGAACAACATTTGCAACCGGTGCCTGAACATCCGTTGTTAATTTCCGTTTCGCCTTGTGCGCAAGTTTGCTTGCAAACGCCCCTCTGAGCAGTGCAATTGGGCTGTGCAGTGCATTCTGGAGATAC
>NC_051414.1:9703614-9704349 GCF_015228065.2 Penaeus monodon
TATAGTATCCAGCTGCTGCCATTGGCTGATGAACTGCCTGTACGCTACAAGGTACAGTGTGACGGTGGGTAACCATTACTCAAGTCACGCAGCTATGGCATATACATCTTGGAATATCGGAATCTTTGGACACAACTCTTCCAATTACTGCAAACGACCATTTCAAGCTGATTTCAACGCGGCTTTAAAAAGAGGACTTATGAGTGGTACTAATGTTTGAGAGTGTCGTGGGTATGTCATATATACGGCTGTGTGACAAACAGGCAACAGACACAATCTGCTCCATTAAAGGTTGAACTTGGTATAACTTTATCACACTGTCCCTAGCATGTGGATGTGGCAGAGCATGCTGCAGGAGGATATCAACATTTGCAACCGAAGGCTGAACATCCGTTGTTGAAACAGACGAACGAGAACGTTTCGACGACGTTTCGACGATGCCTCAGAGAGAGGACGAATTGTAGTTGAGAAAGTGGTATTAGTGTTGGAAAGTATTACAAATGTGCTATATATTTGGGCTGTGTGTACGACTCACCGCGGCAACAGACACAATTTGCTCCATTACAGGTTGAACCTGTTAGAACGTCATCACACTGCCTGGAATCCACACACTTTCCCTGGCATGTGGATGTGGCAGGGCAGGTAGCAGGAGGAGGAGAGCAACATTTGCAACCGGTGCCTGAACATCCGTTGTCAATTTCCGTTTCGCCTTGTGCGCAAGTTTGCTTGCAAACT
>NC_051414.1:9704801-9705258 GCF_015228065.2 Penaeus monodon
TATACGTATCCAGCTGCTGCCAGTCGTAAGTGATTAGAAACATCTCATTTTATTGGCTGATGAGCTGCCCGTACGCTACAAGGTACAGTGTGACGATGGGTAACCATTACTCAAGTCACGCAGCTGTGGCATATGCATCTTGGAATATCGAAATCTTTGGACACAACTCTGTCATTCCTGTAAACGACCATTTCAAGCAGATTTCAACGCAGCTTTAAAGAGAGGACTTATGAGTGATACTAATGTTTCAGAGTGTCATGGGTATGTCATATATACGGCTGTGTGACAAACAGGCAACAGACACAATCTGCTCCGTTAAAGGTTATACTTGGTATAACTTTATCACACTGTCCCTACATGTGGATTGGCATCATGTTACAGGAGGAAATCAACATTTGCAACCGAAGGCTGAACATCCGTTGTTAACCTCCGCTTTGCCTTGCTTACAAACGCCCTT
>NC_051414.1:9705550-9706103 GCF_015228065.2 Penaeus monodon
CCTTCTGCTGTATTTTGCGTGCCGTAGACTAATAACAGATATATTATGTTTTGGTCTGCATCTAAGCAAGTAATGAAAAGAAGTTAGCTTTTCGCCTTTTAAAAGTTTGTTACGAACTCAAGCCACGCAGCTGTTGTTTATGAATGCTCTCTAATATCGGAATCGCTGTACACACGCCTCTGCGAATTGAAACAGACGAGTACTTCGAGGGCGTTTCGACGATGCCTCAGAGAGAGGACGAATTGTAGTTGAGAAAGTGGTGTTAGTTTTGGAAAGTATTAAAAATGGCTGTATATTTGAGCTATGTGTTCGACTCACCGCGGCAACAGACACAATTTGCTCCATTACAGGTTGAACCTGTTAGAACGTCATCACACTGCCTGGAATCCACACACTTTCCCTGGCATGTGGATGTGGCAGGGCAGGTAGCAGGAGGAGGAGAGCAACATTTGCAACCGGTGCCTGAACATCCGTTGTCAATTTCCGTTTCGCCTTGTGCGCAAGTTTGCTTGCAAACTCCCCTTTGAGCAGTGCAATTGGGCTGTGCAGTGCA
>NC_051414.1:9706936-9707362 GCF_015228065.2 Penaeus monodon
TCTACTTATCCTGCTGCTGCCAGTCTGTAAGTGATTAGAAACATCTCATTTTACTTGTTGATGAGCTGCCCGTACGCTACAAGGTACAGTGTGACGGTGGGTAACCATTACTCAAGTCATGCAGCTGTGGCATATGCATCTTGGAATATGGGAATCTTTGGACACAACTCTGTCATTCCTGTAAACGACCATTTCAAGCAGATTTCAACGCAGCTTTAAAGAGAGGACTTATGAGTGATACTAATGTTTCAGAGTGTCATGGATATGTCATATATACGGCTGTGTGACAAACAGGCAACAGACACAATCTGCTCTATTAAAGGTTGAACTTGGTATAACTTTATCACTCTGGTATGTGGATGTGACAGGGCATGTTGCAGGAGGATATCAACATTTGCAACCGAAGGCTGAACATCCGTTGTTAAT
>NC_051414.1:9707612-9708172 GCF_015228065.2 Penaeus monodon
CCTTCTGTTGTCTTTTGCGTGCCGTAGACTAATAACAGATATATTATGTTTTGGTCTGTATCTAAACAAGTAATGAAGAGAAGTTAGTTTCCGCCTTTTAAAAGTTTGTTACGAAGTCAAGCCACGCAGCTATTGTTTATGAATGCTCTCTAATATCGGAATCGCTGTACACACGCCTCTGCGAATTGAAACAGACGAGTACTTCGAGGACGTGTCGACGATGCCGCAGAGAGAGGACGAATTGTAGTTGAGAAAGTGGTGTTAGTTTTGGAAAGTATTAAAATGTGCTATATATTTGAGCTGTGTGTGCGACTCACCACGGCAACAGACACAATTTGCTCCATTACAGGTTGAACCTGTTAGAACGTCATCACACTGCCTGGAATCCACACACTTTCCCTGGCATGTGGATGTGGCAGGGCAGGTAGCAGGAGGAGGAGAGCAACATTTGCAACCGGTGCCTGAACATCCGTTGTTAATTTCCGTTTCGCCTTGTGCGCAAGTTTGCTTGCAAACTCCCCTTTGAGCAATGCAATTGGACTGTGCAGTGCATTCTGGAG
>NC_051414.1:9708794-9709253 GCF_015228065.2 Penaeus monodon
ACTGCTGTTTGTAGTATCCAGCTGCTGCCAGTCGTAAGTGATTAGAAACATCTCATTTTATTGGCTGATGAGCTGCCCGTACGCTACAAGGTACAGTGTGACGGTGGGTAACCATTACTCAAGTCACGCAGCTGTGGCATATGCATCTTGGAATATCGGAATCTTTGGACACAACTCTGTCAATTCCTGTAAACGACCATCTCAAGCAGATTTCAACGCAGCTTTAAAAAGAGGACTTATGAGTGATACTAGTGTTTCAGAGTGTCACGGATATGTTATATATACGGCTGTGTGACAAACAGGCAACAGACACAATTTGCTCCATTAAAGATTGAACTTGGTATAATTTTACCATACTGTCCCTGACATGTGGATGTGGCAGCGCATGTTACAGGAGGATATCAACATTTGCAACCGAAGGCTGAACATCCGTTGTTAACCTCCGTTTCGCCTTGCTTG
>NC_051414.1:9709491-9709985 GCF_015228065.2 Penaeus monodon
CCGTAGACTAATAACAGATATATTATGTTTTTGGCCTGTATCTAAGTAAGTAATGCAGAGAAATTAGCTTTTCGCCTTTTAAAAGTTTGTTACGAAGTCAAGCCACGCAGCTGTTGTTTATGAATGCTCTCTAATATCGGAATCGCTGTACACACGCCTCTGCGAATTGAAACAGACGAGTACTTCGAGGACGTGTCGACGATGCCGCAGAGAGAGGACGAATTGTAGTTGAGAAAGTGGTGTTAGTTTTGGAAAGTATCAAAATGTGCTATATATTTGAGCTGTGTGTGCGACTCACCGCGGCAACAGACACAATTTGCTCCATTACAGGTTGAACCTGTTAGAACGTCATCACACTGCCTGGAATCCACACACTTTCCCTGGCATGTTGATGTGGCAGGGCAAGTTGCAGGAGGAGGAGAACAACATTTGCAACCGGTGCCTGAACATCCGTTGTTAATTTCCGTTTCGCCTTGTGCGCAAGTTTGCTTGCA
>NC_051414.1:9710421-9710830 GCF_015228065.2 Penaeus monodon
ATTATAGTATCCAGCTGCTGCCAGTCGTAAGTGATTAGAAACATTTCATTTTATTGGCTGATGAGCTGCCCCCTGTACAGTGTGACGGTGGGTAACCATTAGTCAAGTCACGCAGCTGTGGCATATGCATCTTGGAATATCGGAATCTTTGGATACAACTATGTCAATTCCTGTAAACGACCATTTCAAGCAGATTTCAACGTAACTTCAGAAAGAGGATTTATGAGTGATACCAGTGTTTTAGAGTGTCATGGATATGTCATATAAACGGCTGTGTGTGACTCAAACAGGCAACAGACACAATTTGCCCCCTTAAACGTTATCACACTGTCCCTGGCATGTGGATGTGGCAGGGCATTTGTAACCGAAGCCTGAACATCTGTTGTTAACCTCCGTTTCGCCTTGCTTG
>NC_051414.1:9711834-9712327 GCF_015228065.2 Penaeus monodon
GCAACGTCTGTGTAATTATATGCAAATATAATATGATATCTGTAAGCCTAGTGTATGCATTACACATATCATTCTGCTGTCACTGTACCCACACCTCTACGAATTGAAATAGACGAGCACTTCGAGGGCGTTTCGACGATGCCTCAGAGAGAGGACGAATTGTAGTTGAGAAAGTGGTATTGTTTTGGAAAGTAGTGAAATGTATTATATATTTGGGCTGTGTTCGACTCACCGCGGCAACAGACACAATTTGCTCCATTACAGGTTGAACCTGTTAGAACGTCATCACACTGCCTGGAATCCACACACTTTCCCTGGCATGTTGATGTGGCAGGGCAAGTTGCAGGAGGAGGAGAGCAACATTTGCAACCGGTGCCTGAACATCCGTTGTTAATTTCTGTTTCGCCTTGTGCGCAAGTTTGCTTGCAAACGCCCCTTTGAGCAGTGCAATTGGGCTGTGCAGTGCATTCTGGAGATACAGAAAATAAGTTTT
>NC_051414.1:9712943-9713018 GCF_015228065.2 Penaeus monodon
TGAAATCTGCTTGAAATGGTCATTTGCAGGAATTGGCAGAGCTGTGTCCAAAGATTCCGATATTCCAAGATGCAT
>NC_051414.1:9713157-9713559 GCF_015228065.2 Penaeus monodon
ACGTTTCATTTTACTTGTTGATGAGCTGCTCGTACGCTACATGGTACAGTGTGACGGTGGGTAACCATTAGTCAAGTCACGCAGCTGAGGGCATATGCATCTTGGAATATCGGAATCTTTGGACACAGCTCTGCCAATTCCTGCAAACGACCATTTCAAGCAGATTTCAACGCAACTTCAGAAAGAGGATTTATGAGTGATACCAGTGTTTTAGAGTACCAAGGATATATCATATGTCTGTGTGTGACTCACCCAGGCAACAGACACAATTTGCTCCATTGAACTTGGTAAAACGTTATCACACTGTCCCTGGCATGTGGATGTGTCAGGGCATTTTGCAGGAGGAAGTTATTAACATTTGCAACCGAAAGCTGAACATCCGTTGTTAATCTCCGTTTCACC
>NC_051414.1:9713801-9714272 GCF_015228065.2 Penaeus monodon
TTCTGTTGTCTTTTGTGTTCCATAGACAAATAAGAGATTATATATTATGTTTTGGGGCTGTATCTAAGCAAGTAATGAAGAGAGGTTAGCCGTTCGCCTTCTAAAAGTTTGTTACGAAGTTACACCTCGCAGCTGCGAATTGAAGTAGACGAGTACTTCGAGGGCGTTTCGACGATGCCTCAGAGAGAGGACGAATTGTAGTTGAGAAAGTGGTGTTAGTTTTGGAAAGTATTAAAAATGGCTGTATATTTGAGCTATGTGTTCGACTCACCGCGGCAACAGACACAATTTGCTCCATTACAGGTTGAACCTGTTAGAACGTCATCACACTGCCTGGAATCCACACACTTTCCCTGGCATGTGGATGTGGCAGGGCAGGTAGCAGGAGGAGGAGAGCAACATTTGCAACCGGTGCCTGAACATCCGTTGTTAATTTCCGTTTCGCCTTGTGCGCAAGTTTGCTTGCAAACT
>NC_051414.1:9716065-9716492 GCF_015228065.2 Penaeus monodon
CCTGCTGCTGCCAGTCTGTAAGTGATTAGTTTTATTGGCTGATGAGCTGCCCGTACGCTACAAGGTACAGTGTGACGGTGGGCAACCATTAGTCAAGTCGCGCAGCTGTGGCATATGCATCTTGGAATATCGGAATCTTTGGACACAGCTCTGCCAATTCCATTTCAAGCAGATTTCAACGCAACTTGAGAAAGAGGATTTATGAGTGATACTAGTGTTTTAGAGTGTCATGGATATGTCATATATACGGCTGTGTGTGACTCAAACAGGTATCAGACACAATTTGTTATATTAAAGGTTGAACTTGGTATAAAGTTATCACACTGTCCCTGGCATGTGGATGTGGCAGGGCATGTTGCAGGAGGAGGATATCAACATTTGTAACCGAAGGCTGAACATCCGTTGTTAACCTTCCGTTTCGCCTTGG
>NC_051414.1:9716801-9717316 GCF_015228065.2 Penaeus monodon
AGCAAGTAATGAAGAGAAGTTAGCTGTTCGACTTTTAAAAGTTTGTTACGAAGTCAAGCCACGCAGCTGTTGTTTATGAATGCTCTCTAATATCGGAATCGCTGTACACACGCCTCCGCGAATTGAAACAGACGAGTACTTCGAGAGCGTTTCGACGATGCCTCAGAGAGAGGACGAATTGTAGTTGAGAAAGTGGTGTTAGTTTTGGAAAGTATTAAAATGTGCTATATAGTTGGGCTGTGTGTGCGACTCACCGCGGCAACAGACACAATTTGCTCCATTACAGGTTGAACCTGTTAGAACGTCATCACACTGCCTGGAATCCACACACTTTCCCTGGCATGTGGATGTGGCAGGGCAGGTAGCAGGAGGAGGAGAGCAACATTTGCAACCGGTGCCTGAACATCCGTTGTTAATTTCCGTTTCGCCTTGTGCGCAAGTCTGTTTGCAAACGCCCCTCTGAGCAGTGCAATTGGGCTGTGCAGTGCATTCTGGAGATACAGAAAATAAGTCTT
>NC_051414.1:9718037-9718583 GCF_015228065.2 Penaeus monodon
TTACAAAAAAGACAAGTATAAATAGATAAGAATATAGAAGTAGATACATTTGTGTATAGGTGTTTTGTTGTTTTTTTATGTCTGCTGTTTGTACTACACGTAACCTGCTGTTACCAGTCTGTAAGTGATTAGAAACATTTTATTGGTTGATGAGCTGCCCGTATGCTACAAGGTACAGTGTGACGGTGGGCAACCATTAATCAAGTCACGCAGCTGTGGCATATGCATCTTGGAATATCGGAATCTTTGGACACAGCTCTGCCATTTCCTGTAAACGACCATTTCGAGCAGATTTCAACGTAGCTTCAGAAAGAGGATTTATGAGTGATACTAATGTTTCAGAGTGTCATGTGACTAACACAGGCAACAGACACAATCTGCTACATTAAAGGTTGAAGTTGGTGTAACGTTCTCACACTGTCCCTGGCATGTGGATGTGGCAGGGCATGTTGCAGGAGGAGGATATCAACATTTGTAACCGAAGCCTGAACATCCGTTGTTAACCTCCGTTTCGCCTTGCTTGCAAACACCCCTTCTAGCAGTGCA
>NC_051414.1:9718928-9719357 GCF_015228065.2 Penaeus monodon
ATAAAGAGAGGTTAGCTGTTCGACCTTTAAAAG
Organism: Penaeus monodon; assembly: GCF_015228065.2. Classification (NCBI taxonomy): domain Eukaryota; kingdom Metazoa; phylum Arthropoda; class Malacostraca; order Decapoda; family Penaeidae; genus Penaeus; species Penaeus monodon. Next base: position 9,718,962 of record NC_051414.1, read on the forward strand.
TTTGTTACGAAGTCAAGCCACGCAGCTGTTGTTTATGAATGCTCTCTAATATCGGAATCACTGTACACACGCCTCTGCGATTTGAAACAGACGAGTACTTCGAAGGCGTTTCGACGATGCCTCAGAGAGAGGACGAATTGTAGTTGAGAAAGTGGTATTAGTTTTAAAAAGGGCTGTATATTTGGGCTGTCATGACTCACCGCGGCAACAGACACAATTTGCTCCATTACAGGTTGAACCTGTTAGAACGTCATCACACTGCCTGGAATCCACACACTTTCCCTGGCATGTTGATGTGGCAGGGCAAGTTGCAGGAGGAGGAGAGCAACATTTGCAACCGGTGCCTGAACATCCGTTGTTAATTTCCGTTTCGCCTTGTGCGCAAGTCTGTTTGCA
>NC_051414.1:9721078-9721510 GCF_015228065.2 Penaeus monodon
CGCATCCTGCTGCTGCCAGTCTGCAAGTGATTAGAAACAATCAATTTTATTGGCTGATGAGCTGCCCGTACGCTACAAGGTACAGTGTGACGGTGGGCAACCATTAGTCAAGTCGCGCAGCTGTGGCATATGCATCTTGAAATACCGGAATCTTTGGACACAACTCTGCCAATTCCTGCAAACGACCATTTCAAGCAGATTTCAAAGCAACTTCAGAAAGAGGATTTATGAGTGATACCAGTGTTTTAGAGTGCCATAGATATGTCATATATACGGCTGTGTGTGACTCAAACAGGCAACTGACACAATTTGCTACATTAAAGGTTGAACCTGATATAACGTTATCACATTGTCTCTGGCATGTGAATGTGGCAGGGTATATTGCAGGAGGATATCAACACTTGCAACCGAAGGCTGAACATCCGTAGTTAA
>NC_051414.1:9721745-9722256 GCF_015228065.2 Penaeus monodon
TCTGTTGTCTTTTGTGTGCCGTAGACGAATAAGAGATTATATATTATGCTTTTGGTCTGTATTTAAGCAAGTAATGGAGAGAGGCTAGCTGTTCGGCTTTTCAAAGTTTGTTACGAAGTCAAGCCACGCAGCTGTTGTTGATGAATGTCTTGTAATATTGGAATTGTTATACACACGCCTCTGCGAATTGAAGTAGACGAGTACTTCGAGGGCGTTTCGACGATGCCTCGATGTCTTAAGAAAGTGGTATTACTTTTTGGAAAGTATTACAAATGTGTCATATATTTAGGTTATGTGTGTGACTCACCTCGGCAACAGACACAATTTGCTCCATTACAGGTTGAACCTGTTAGAACGTCATCACACTGCCTGGCATCCACACACTTTCCCTGGCATGTTGATGTGGCAGGGCAAGTTGCAGGAGGAGGAGAACAACATTTGCAACCGGTGCCTGAACATCCGTTGTCAATTTCCGTTTCACCTTGTGCGCAAGTCTGTTTGCAAACGCCCC
>NC_051414.1:9726520-9727245 GCF_015228065.2 Penaeus monodon
CCTGCTGCTGCCAGTCTGTAAGTGATTAGAAACAATTAATTTTATTGGCTGATGAGCTGCCCGTACGCTACAAGGTACAGTGTGACGGTGGGTAACCATTAGTCAAGTCACGCAACTGTGGCATATGCATCTTGAAATACCGGAATCTTTGGACACAACTCTGCCAATTCCTGTAAACGACCACTTCAAGCAGATTTCAACGCAACTTCAGAAAGAGGATTTATGAGTGATACTAGTGTTTTAGAGTGCCATGGCTACGTTATATATACGACTGTGTGTAACTCACTCCGGCAACAGATAGGTTGAACCTGATATAACGTTATCACACTCCCCGGTGTGTGATGCTAGTGAATTTTTGGGTAATACTAAATAAAAAAAAAGTAGTCGCTTCATTAGATTGCTAGGATAAAATCTTTTAACGAATGACCTTCAAATTAATAATTCAGAATGAAAAATGACCGAGACGAATACTCCGTCAGAATAGGGATGAAAAAGAAATTTCAAGGTCTTTTTCAAAAAGTTTTGGAACATCTTGCTGTCAATAATAGGCTATCAAGATGTTTGCATTGTAGAAATACAAAAAAAAGAAAGAAAAAATCCTAGGGGTTACATTCTTGATAGCATTTGCGGGTAGTAAATTTTAGTTGGCAAGACTAAAGACGTGGGAAATAAAGGATTAATTTCCATTTGCTTAAACGTAGCTCCTACATCTTACCATTTTATGT
>NC_051414.1:9727651-9727757 GCF_015228065.2 Penaeus monodon
GCCGTCGAGTGACTTAGAGCCCACTTGTCAGATGCTGAATTTAGACTTTGGTCTGCAGACACGATCTTCAGCTACTGGCTTACACAAATGCTTATGTGCATGTCAC
>NC_051414.1:9727898-9729177 GCF_015228065.2 Penaeus monodon
TTCACCTTCAGTTTTGCGTTTAATATTAGTCATCCTCTTGTCCCGTAGAAATTATCGTAGCACCAGGATGAAACTTAGTTTTCAGTTCTTATTGAGCAAAAGGAGCAAATATGGAAGAGCCAAGCATAGGAAGACCAGAAAAGCTAGAAAACAATAGGACGACACACGTTCTTAAGAATAAATTTGGGATGAGGAGGGAGGTGAGGTCGGCTGCAAGCAGGCCACTGGCGCTAGTAGACCAAAGGGATATGAAACAAGCAGAGCGATTAACGCGACAAAAAAGGAAGGGAGGAAAAATGCCAATAACAACAATGTAGCAGACTTGCCGCTAGTCACGTGACTAGGTGTAAAGGGGAAGTGATGAATGTAAACGGTATATGGATTCGCAAAAAATAATGCAGTAAACGAGAATAATGTGACCAAAAAGGAAAGTAAAGAGATAGATGATATCATCAGTGTACATCACGGCTTGCAGGGTGCTCTCTCCTGGATGGCGATGAAATGGATCTCTTCTTCAGACGTAGGCCAAGATTTAACAGCTTCCTTTGAGTATGTTTGCCTGAATCAACAGTACACATGAAGCACATCCACTCCAAATACAGATCAATACTTACAGTTGGGCGTTTGTCTTAGGTTAGCAGTCATAACTTCACCAAGTTGGCAGATATTATCCAATGTCAACTATCCTCTTCGTAAAGTAAATATAAACTGTAAAAGCAAAAACACACAAACACATAAATCCGTCTGCTTTCTTCCTTGTATCTTACCCAAGCAACAAACACAGTTTTCACCAGTGCATGTTGAACCAGCTATGAGGTTAGCTGCTTCACACTGCCTGGAATCCACACACTGTGCCTGGCATGTGGACGTGGCAGGGCATGTTGCAGGAGGAGGAGAGCAACATTTGCAACCGAAGCCTGAACATCCGTTGTTAATTTCCGTTTCGCCTTGTGCGCAAGTCTGTTTGCAAACGCCCCTTTGGGCAGTGCAATTGTTGAGCGGAGTGCAATCTGAAGAAAATGGGTTACACATATTCAGTATTTTACATTCCATGTCTAAGCACATCATAGGAGCTTAAAAGATGAAAATTTACTTAATAACTTTGATATATCAATATATAACTGGCACTGTCACACTGGCCGGCATGTAAACAGAAGCTCCGAGTGGAAGATTCGAGTTGATAATTATCCCATAAGTGCATTTTCAAGGATGGTGGTGGTTTATTGTCTAAAAAATGTGTTCCTGTATAGTATTTGCAATTAATAGTTTTGCAATTTGA
>NC_051414.1:9730004-9730328 GCF_015228065.2 Penaeus monodon
GGTGCAGCAAGTTCATATTGGTCTGTGCAGTTTGCAACTAACTTACCTATGCAGCACATGCAAAAGTCTCCGGTGCAAGTTGAATTGGCAATACGGTCAGCTGCAGCACACCGTCTACTGTCCTTACACATTCCCCTGCAGGTGGCGGGTGTGGCCGGGCACGTTTCATCAGCAGGTCTACAACACTTGCAGTTGAAGCCTGTACATCCATTCAAAACTTCTGATTCTCCTGTCAAGCAAGTTTGGCGACAGACTCCTCTTTCCGCGGTACAGTTGGTTAGCTCATTACAGTCTGAAATGTGCAAATATCCTTTATAGGCACGC
>NC_051414.1:9730345-9730632 GCF_015228065.2 Penaeus monodon
TTGACAATTGCAGTTGCAATGGAACATTTAAAGTGCCAGTGACACGAAGTTTCACCTTTACAGTTAAAAAATGTGATTTAAACATCTCATATTTGATATACTGCGGATAACAACGCTGGCTCATACTGTGACGTCACGAGGGTTGGAAGCCACATATTCGGAATTGCAGTTCGTAAATTATAAACCAACATGAAGGCTCCGAGGGGAAATGTTGCATAGCTATGGCACAGATCGCAGAACATGGGAAAAGCACATGACATAGGGTTACGCTCTACCTCTGTTTCACG
>NC_051414.1:9730953-9731372 GCF_015228065.2 Penaeus monodon
CAAATATAAAACACACACACACACCTACCTATTTACGTGTTTTAGGTCGCAGGTGCAAAGTAATATTTGATAAAATGTTTTTAAAGGGATTGCCATTGCATAATACTGTTTGATAAACCCATGAGACAATCAAATTGCGTCTCCTGTACGCCTCTTATCATCTTGTGGTAAAAGTCAATGCCGTATTACGATTTGTTCTAGGTTTCAGGTCTTAATACACCCCTAGAATTACATTTAAATTTTGGGATACGTGCAGGAGACGCCTATGTGCTAGATTTTCGCCGTCCTCTAACATTAGCAGGAGTTAGGCAAAGAACGCTCTCGGTTGCGCTCGACAACTTCCCCATATGGCGTAAAATGTGGATAACAGCTGGTTTGAGTCAGAGTCCAGAGGCAGTAGGGCCAGAGGAATCCAAATT
>NC_051414.1:9731426-9731600 GCF_015228065.2 Penaeus monodon
AACACCGATGCAGGAATCTATGTTATAACAGTATTATGATAAAACTGAATTGCGTCTATAATTCTTGTGTTTTTAACATTAAGGTGATATCCGATTCCTTCCATGATGTAATTCTGCGTCTGGAACTCCTCGTCCAACTTGAGATGGACAAGATATTTGACCGTTCGGAGCCCT
>NC_051414.1:9731813-9732634 GCF_015228065.2 Penaeus monodon
CTGGTATACTATAATAGCGAATGTTTATGATACAGCAGGCGATAAAGAATAGGTCGAGGCTATATTTTGGGTGCTGTTGGGAAACGGTAACAGGCATATGTATTCTTATTATTTAAACGTTCAGAACATGTTTAAAGCAAATCGTGTTTTAGCAAAGGGGACATATGTTTTTGTGCAGTAACCTTTGTTTTTTAATTTGTATGATCTTAAAACATCTAGATAAATTCTGGTAGTAAATAAAATTAAATAAAAATGATTTAAGAAGTTCTGTTACATTGAGTATAAAATCAGTAAAGAAATATTGATCATCAATGATTTTCTTTTTTGTTTACAATCGACTGCAATCACTTGGTGAAGAATATTTAAATTCTATTTGTGTTAAGGCGTTTTTGATAAAACATGAATTGGTAAAGTAGTTAGTCAAACTTGCATCTGAATTTGTTTTGAGATTTAACAAGGAGCAAGTCACTTACTTATGCAGCACGTGCAAAATTCTCCGGTGCAAGTTGAATTGGCAATACGGTCAGCTACAGCACACCGTCTATCGTCCTTACACATTCCCCTGCAGGTGGCGGGTGTGGCCGGGCACGTTTCATCGGCAGGTCTACAACACTTGCAGTTGAAGCCTGTACATCCATTCTCAACTTCTGATTCTCCTGTCAAGCAAGTTTGACGACAGACTCCTCTTTCCGCGGTACAGTTTGCTTGTATAGTACAGTCTGAAGTGTGAAATAAACACTACGTTTTAGGAATCAGGAACTGAAGTAAAGAGCATTTCCAGCAGCTGTAGAAATTGAAAACATGTATGCACCGTGTTTGGC
>NC_051414.1:9732675-9734445 GCF_015228065.2 Penaeus monodon
GGAGGGTAGGTAATATTCAAACTTACTTATGCAACACGTGCAAAATTCTCCGGTGCATGTTGAATTGGCAATACGATCAGCTGCAGCACACCGTCTACTGTCCTTACACATTCCCCTGCAGGTGGCGGGTGTGGCCGGGCACGTTTCATCAGCAGGTCTACAACACTTGCAGTTGAAGCCTGAACATCCATTCTCAACTTCTGATTCTCCTGTCAAGCAAGTTTGGCGACAGACTCCTCTTTCCGCGGTACAGTTGGTTAGCTCAGTACAATCTGAAATGTGCAAAAAAGTAAAATTTCTTCAATGACAGATGCCTTTCTGCACAAAGGGAATTGAAAATAACATGTTTTACTATTTAGATAGTTTTGACAATAGACGTGTAAATACAAGGCAAGGGTTATAATATGCTTATCACAAAGGAAAAGCACAGTGAATATTGTTATGTAGGATTTTATAGCTAGGATTACATACTTAGTCTGCATGTTTGTGGATATATGTATCGGTATGTTTTGTTATCCAAGCCTGACGCGAAAAGTAATTCACCTTTTATAGCAATTTCCTTTATCTCCAGGCTTTCTTCAGTTATATGAAAATTACCACAGACACAAGTTAACGGGGATACAACGGCCCACATATTACATAAATTGTTATAAGCACATGCACTCACTCTAACAGTAATTGCCAACTGAAGTACAGTATGTAACTTCGCACTTTGAATGGAACAGTGTTTTTCCAGCAAGATCTGTGGAAATCCTCGCAGGTAGTTTGATTTATTGGTGTTTTTAAAACCTCATAAAAAATCGTAGTAGGAAGATAGGGATTCCCTGCAAGTTACCTCATACCATGACATTAGACTTATTTACTTTATGTTATCATACAATAATGATTCATTTTTCGAAAGCTAAAGCAAAGTTCATGATTCCTTAGGGTAATATATAGGTAGACGGTCCCCTTCAGCATTGTGGTAATATGAATTTTTTTTAGTAAACTCAGTAATAATCCAAATGATTTAGTCTCCTTTATGATGGGAATTATTGCGAGTAAATATAAAATGAATTTAAAGCAACAGCCACTCGAATCGCATTGCACTGTTACTCTGCGAGTCCGTTTGGAAAGTATATACATATGATGTTACAAAGCTCAACTCGCATATCATGGCAGGATTTTTAGACAGTATCAGATCCTTGGCCTCTTCCTTATATTGTACAAATGTTAGCTATATTCTCGTGTTATTCAGCTGAGCGATAATATATAAACGACACAGGTATTGGAAAACTAAATACAGGGGTGAAGCCAAATGATAAAGATGCGTTTGTAACTTACTTATGCAGCAAGTACAGAATTCTACGGTGCATGTTGAATTAGCAATGCGGTCAGCTACAACAACAACAACAAATGAGGGTAGGTAATGTTCAAACTTACTTATGCAGCACGTGCAGAATTCTCCGGTGCAAGTTGAATTGGCAATACGGTCAGCTGCAGCACACCGTCTATCGTCCTTACACATTCCCCTGCAGGTGGCGGGTGTGGCCGGGCACGTTTCATCGGCAGGTCTACAACACTTGCAGTTGAAGCCTGTACATCCATTCTCAACTTCTGATTCTCCTGTCAAGCAAGTTTGGCGACAGACTCCTCTTTCCGCGGTACAGTTTGCTTGTATAGTACAGTCTGAAGTGTGAAATAAACACTACGTTTTAGGAATCAGGAACTGAAGTAAAGAGCATTTCCAGCAGCTGTAGAAATTGAAAACATGTATGCACCTTGTTTGGC
>NC_051414.1:9734499-9735131 GCF_015228065.2 Penaeus monodon
GGAGGGTAGGTAATGTTCAAACTTACTTATGCAGCACGTGCAATATTCTCCGGTGCATGTTGAATTGGCAATACGGTCAGCTACAGCACACCGTCTATCGTCCTTACACATTCCCCTGCAGGTGGCGGGTGTGGCCGGGCACGTTTCATCAGCAGGTCTACAACACTTGCAGTTGAAGCCTGAACATCCATTCTCAACTTCTGATTCTCCTGTCAAGCAAGTTTGGCGACAGACTCCTCTTTCTGCGGTACAGTTGGTTAGCTCAGTACAGTCTGAAATGTGCAAAATATCCTTTATAGACACGCGAGAGAGAGAGAGTTGGCAATTGCAGTTGCAATGGAAATTTTATGGCGACAGACTCCTCTTTCCTCGGTACAGTTTGCTAGCATAGTGCAGTCTAAAATGTGTAAAAAACTATGAACAAGATTTGTTTAACCTTGTTTCCAGGTGGATATTTAGGATCATTTCTCTGAGGGATGTGCATATGAGGATGAGGATGATGTGATAAGGTGGCCAGGTCCTCTCTATCGTAACTTTGACCCCCAGCCGATGACAGGTCTCAACAGCTGTGCTACCCTCGAGGGACTAGACAGACACAAAGACAGAACCTGGTAGCAATGACCCACCGTTGT
>NC_051414.1:9735163-9735706 GCF_015228065.2 Penaeus monodon
AACTGAGGTGTATCATTTATTGTAAATTCTAAAGGTATTAGAATCGGGCAAAACGATAGTGGAAAAAAGGTGTTGTAGCATTTATTGTAGGTTCTAAACCTATTCAAGATTCGGTGTCCGGGAGAAGTGTGCCAAAGAAGCCAACGATGAATTTGGAATACATTTCATGGTTTCTATTGTTTCTGATTTGATTAAATACACACTTCATTGGATTAATTCAATACATTGCAATCATCTACTTCATAAAAATCTCCAAGGGTGTTTTCTTGTGAAATCGTTTTATACAAGACATTAAGTTTTGGTATTTCATTTTTTTTCTGTTCGTGCGTGTTTAGTGTCATCAGCTACAACCATTTCATCATATAAAGAATACTTTAAATCCATACACTGAAGATCAATGTTAAAACCTTTTCATTGTCAGTTCACCTACGCTTGCAAGTTGTGGAATACATTATGGACAGTTGTTTTGAACTCATGTTTATGCTTCTCTGTCAACACAGATCGTAATCATTCCTCTTCGAAATGATCCTAAATCTACCATTC
>NC_051414.1:9735864-9736601 GCF_015228065.2 Penaeus monodon
ACAGAGTATGATTTTTCAGCTAACATCCATAACGACGAAATGCACGTAACTAGGATGCTGTACTGTAAACAAATGACGTAATTCACCCCTGCAGAATGGGTAGCTGAGAAGAACACCCCAGGGTTGTTATTTACCCCAGATAAGAATAAGATATGGTGCAGAAGGGGAAATTTCCTTGATAATATAACGTTAATACTATGTAAAGCCAATGATTCCATATGGTAAGGCACTGTAATGATTAAAGATGTAGCTGCAGTTAACATTAACATACTTTGAGTTCAGGACTGTAGGCAATATCTTACAATGTGCAAATTGTATATGGAGGGGCGAGGTCACACGCTAAAGTTGACAGTTTGAAACTTACCTATGCAACATGTACAAAATTCTCCGGTACAAGCGGAATTCACAATACGATCATTTACACCACACTCTCGGTCGTCCACACACTTTCCTCTGCAAGTGGCAGGTGTGTCCGGGCAATTTACATTGGGAGGAACACAACATTTGCAGTTGAAGCCCGTGCATCCGTTGGGAAGTTCCGATTCTGCATTTAAGCAATTCTGGCGACAGACACCTCTCTGAGCTGTGCAGTTGACCTCTCTAGTGCAGTCTGAAATGTAGGGGTGAAACTCTCACATGACAGTACAAGAACAGAAGCGTGTTCTAGACATAAGAGAGAGGATGATGATGAAAACTATTAGTAATTGAAGGAAATCGCTTTAAAAAGACACAGATAG
>NC_051414.1:9736823-9737113 GCF_015228065.2 Penaeus monodon
TACCCAGGCAGCACGAGCAGCCGATGTCATCACAGGAGGAGTTGGGAAGAAGGTCGACATCTTTGCAATCTCTCGCGTCGGTGCACTTTCCCTTGCAGGTGTTCGGCGACGCATTGCAAGTCGTGGGGAAAGGGACGCAACATTTGCAATCAGCACTGCAGGCGTTTCCAACTTCAAATTCACTTGCTAAACAATTTTTCTTGCATTCTCCCGGGCAGTTGCTGTTCGGCGTGCAACTTGTGCCTGTGTCTGAAGTATGAATGAAGAGGATTGGTGATTACATGTCAGTC
>NC_051414.1:9737268-9737349 GCF_015228065.2 Penaeus monodon
TTTTTGTAGAAAATCCGAGTGACATCACAGAACCCTTCTCACAATTGCATAAAAGTAAACGAAAAGTCGAATCATGCCATT
>NC_051414.1:9737374-9737628 GCF_015228065.2 Penaeus monodon
CCATAACGCATCCCTTCCCTTCTCCTCTCAATACAACACATCTTTTGCTCTCTCCTCCCTTAACATCTTTTGTCTCTCCTCCCTTAACATCGGCAGCACTGGACTGGGTAGCGTGACGCATCATTTCTTTACATTCATTCTCCGTCTCCCAGTTCACGTTGTCAGTTTCGTCATACAAAGGTCAAAAAGGGGCGTCTGTCAGCACCCTTTCCCCATTGCATCTAGACAACAGTCTGCCATAAATACTCCCCCCC
>NC_051414.1:9737657-9737910 GCF_015228065.2 Penaeus monodon
TCGTAGCATCGCCCTCAGCCCCACCGCTTACCTTCGATGCAACACAGACATCCTTTGGCGCAACCTGTCCTCTTAGCATTTGCAACGTTGCAGTTGGCAGCCTTGACGCATGTCCCTCCTTTCTTCGAGCACTTGTCAACAGTTTCGCAGTTTACATTATTGGAACCATCATCTAGAGAATATAAATCTCGTATTCGGACTGGTGTTGCCTTCCAGTCGTTTCAAAATAAGAAGCCCGCAACACTAACCCCTC
>NC_051414.1:9739283-9739524 GCF_015228065.2 Penaeus monodon
ATCGCCCTCAGCCCCACCGCTTACCTTCGATGCAACACAGACATCCTTTGGCGCAACCTGTCCTCTTAGCATTTGCAACGTTGCAGTTGGCAGCCTTGACGCATGTCCCTCCTTTCTTCGAGCACTTGTCAACAGTTTCGCAGTTTACATTATTGGAACCATCATCTAGAGAATATAAATCTCGTATTCGGACTGGTGTTGCCTTCCAGTCGTTTCAAAATAAGAAGCCCGCAACACTAAC
>NC_051414.1:9740916-9742810 GCF_015228065.2 Penaeus monodon
AATAGATTTGATGCAAAAGCTCACTTTATAAAGGATATTAATTTATTAAATCAATGATGGTAAATGTTGCAATGAAAGTTGAACGAATGAATTGCAGAAGAAGCGATCGCAGGCACGCGTTATGAGCAGGGTTGCACACTCTGACTTTCTGTTCAGAGAAACTGACGCAAGATATATCATTACAGGTGAGAGAGGCTCTACCTGTAGACTAAAGCCTACCTTGACCCTCTTCACTACGAACACTCAAAAGTAAGTCTTCATTGTTCTAAATGAATTCAATATTGCCAAATGGAGGAGACCGTAAACACAACGGGCGTTTCCCTGGACAAACCCTCATGTTGCTTTTCCAGCTTAACCCACCCCAGACCAATTAATTATTAGAAAAGGGAAACTCTGGCTTGCCGCAATGAGGCGTCAATGTACATAAGAGGTGTAGGGACATATATGCGTGTATCTAGCAGCCCCAAGGAGGATTACAAACAGAAGGTAAAATAATATCCTTATAATTTTTGTTTTCAGAGTGAGTCTGACCCCACGATAAAGCGTATGCTGAGGCGACATGACATGAAGCTGAAGGGAAAGATTTGTTTTCAGCCTATAACATGCTTCTCCATTAAGGACACCATTGGCGGGAGGGACCATCTGGTTGAAATAGAGTAAAAGGCCTTCTCGAATGTCCCGCAGATACTCTATTTAGACATCACTCCTGAGTATCTGGTCGTATAGGTCTAAACAACATGTTTTTGTACTAGATTTAGTTATAAAGAAACCATTTGTGATGATTTATGAATGGAATATGAGGAAACTTTGAAAAATAAATGCTGTGCAAATTGGAGTATTCATGGTTTGCTTGGGCAGATCGCCAAATAATTTCTTAGTGTATTTGTCATAGTTCATTCTCAAAACTAGCAAGAGACCTATGACTAGACCTAATTTTGCAATCTCTGGGATGGCGTCCTTAAGTGCTAATGCAGGCTATAGTTGGCTGTACTTTGATATTGCACAGAGATGACCAATGAAATGAGGATGATGCAGATAAATGTGATAAGATCAGGAAGCATGAATCACTATAGCGACAGCTGAGTCACAATGATGAACATTAATTTCCTTTTTATCTTTTATCTTTTAGTTAATGTTTAATGATAGTAAACCTCTATCACACAGTTAATGTTTAGGCAGGTTAAAAGTCACTCAAAATTTCTAAGAGTGTGGTTAAACCCTTTGTCCTGTTGAGATCAGTAGCTCCTTTTTTTAAACATTTGTTGTCAAGGTTTTATTCATTTGATTCTGGTAAATTACCCACTTGAGTTGCATTAAAGAAAAGTGAAAAAACTGACTCTTTGTTTACTACCCCTGAGTGTCATATTTTACCAATGGTCTCACTTTACATAGATATAAATTCGCGTGCTTATAGCTGTTCGTCTTCTCGGTTTTGTCTGTGCATTCAAAACGGGTATCGCTGAATACCTGTACGATATACAATAGCACGAATTTGACTACTGCAGCTGACAGATATCACGACAGCAATGAATCTAAACCATTTCACTAGTTAGCCCAACCCTCTGAAGAGACAATGAAGAAAAGAAAATTTAGCTTTTAACCTTGGCGGGAAGTTATCACGGAGCTCTCGCATGCTGCTCTACGGGATATAGTTATATATACAGTATGACTGATTCTTGTCCACCAACGAGATGGCAGAAAGAAAATGGGTAGTAAATGTGGGTTGGGGGAGGCAGCTGGGGCCTGGGTGGAGCCCAAGTTCGGGAGCATGGAAGCTTCTGGGGTCCGGGTGAAGCCTCAGTTCGGGAGCATGGAAGCTTCTGGGGTCCGGTGAAGCCTAAGTTCGGGAGTGTGTGCGTGTGTGAATATGAGGGGGTGGAGCCCCAGGTTTGAT
>NC_051414.1:9742899-9743407 GCF_015228065.2 Penaeus monodon
GACACACAAGCATTTTGGCTCTGAGGTCAGGTTAGGCATCTTGGGTCACACTTAGACTCCTGATACACAGGAAGTTATTCGCTTCCTGATATCTGTTAATCTATTAAAAGAAGGGAGGTACAAAAGACGAGTGGTCAGTATTGATGCATAATAATAACCGGTAAAGAAATTCTTTGAGGCAGTGGGAAGTATAGTTACAAAATGTATTCTTATCATATCTTAAATCATGTAGAAATAATACAAAATAATTTGTATATACTATTCTCAAATATAAAAGGGGGCTCCTACAACCATAAGAATGCAATTATGAATCAAACGAGATTTTGAGGAAAAAAACAAATATCCGGAGTTAGCATCAACAACAAAAAAGTGTAAAATGCCTCAACAGACGTTACAGTTTCAAAGTTACATGCCAATAGTTTTTGCTTTCATTCTTAAGTTCTATTGAATTTCTATTGTTTTCAAAGAAAATACGTTAATAGACAATAATTTTGTATAGCGGTCAAGA
>NC_051414.1:9743676-9743823 GCF_015228065.2 Penaeus monodon
CGCTGCCACACTCAGGTGCCAGTCACCCACTGACTAAATACCAAAATGTGGACGCCTTTCCTAATCTCAGACTCAGAGTAGAACTCACGTGCTTGAGACCCTCTTAGTCCCTAGCCAGTCACGGTGATGCTGCACCATGGCAGTCCC
>NC_051414.1:9743943-9744164 GCF_015228065.2 Penaeus monodon
CACACAGAAACCTCCCCATGACTCACCTGCATTGCAGCACACACACCCTTTGCCGCAGCCCGTCCTCTTGGCGCCTTGGTCATCGCAGTCGGCTTTCTTGGCGCAGGTGCCTCCTTTGTTCTCGCATTTGGTTGACTTCTTGCAGGTGACGCCACCGGAATTATCTAGACAGAGAAGACAGAGATCGGGTATTGACTGCCATCACCAACCCCCTCCCCCCC
>NC_051414.1:9744204-9744499 GCF_015228065.2 Penaeus monodon
GAGGCATAACCCATGACTCACCTTCATTACAGCACACACACCCTTTGCCGCAGCCTCTCCTCTTGGCGCCCTTGTCGTCGCACTCGGACGCCGTGACGCACGTGCCTCCTCTGTTCGCGCATTTGGTTGACTCCTTGCACCCCCCTCCTACAGGAGCGCAGCAGGAACAGGTGGACTTCCCGCAGCCCTGCTTTATCTCCTTCATGTTGCTGCCACACTTGCCCTCGATGCACTCCCCGCCTCGCTTCTCGCACCTCGCTTTGGGTCTGCATCCTGAGGAGGGCGAAGGGAAGCG
>NC_051414.1:9744622-9744747 GCF_015228065.2 Penaeus monodon
TAGACATAGGGTTAGGTAGATAAGTGGGTTGAGATGAGCAGATGGATAGATCGGACGAGAGAGAGGAAAGGATAGAGAGAGAGAGAAAAAAGTAAGGGAAGAGGGAGAAACGAGGGGGTTAGGGG
>NC_051414.1:9744798-9744964 GCF_015228065.2 Penaeus monodon
TGAGGCATAGAGAAAGACAGAATGGGAAAGACAGATGAGAAAGAATGATGGAATCATAGCATATTATTAAAGCATCTCTTTACTTTACATCAAAGCGAAATGTGATTTAGAGGCTGATGGCAAGAATAACATTTTTATATTTCAAATAATCATCATCAGCAACTTC
>NC_051414.1:9745102-9745560 GCF_015228065.2 Penaeus monodon
TTATAGAAACCCGAAATCCCATGCATAAAGAACCCACCTTCCGTGCAACAAACACACCCTTGCTTCTTCTTGCAACCCTTTCCATCCACGTTGTCGAACTTGCACTCTCCCGGCTGCGTGCAAGTTCCACCCCATTTCTTACATCTGTTGGTAGTCGTGCAGCCGCTAGTGCAACATTTGCAGACTTTGTTTTTGCAACCTCCAGGAATTTCCCTCTGGCCGGCACCGCAATCATCCTTGCCACAGACACCTCCTCTGTCTTTACACCTACGTCGGGCAGGGCAGTCTGCAACAAATATTGGCACTGAGCTTTATTCTTAGTGTCGATAACCTGGTAACAAACGAACGAAACGTCAAAAATAAATTGAACTAAAACATGAGCATTATGAGTCTATCTAAAATTAGAAAGAACATGCACATCATGAACATTTATACAAATATGTAAATGCTGTAAGTGA
>NC_051414.1:9746294-9746856 GCF_015228065.2 Penaeus monodon
GTGACTCACCCGTGCCGCAACACACGCATCCTTTTGAACAGCCGCCCTGGAATTGCTCCGGTTCCTTGCACTCGCCGTTAGGGACGCATTGCCCATTTAAGCGGGAACATTTTTTAAACGTCTTGCAATTTTTCTGTGGCGCGCAGCAATTGCAGTCTGTGTCCTTGCCCTTGCACGCATTCTTGATCAACTTTTCATTCGAGTCGCACTGTCGTTTTACGCACGTACCCCCCCTCCTGTTGCAACGTGAGCGTGGAATGCATCCTGTTAAAGTTAAAGCGTCATGTCGTTATTCGCGTGGGCTATTTTGGTGCCGTTGTTAATGTTAATGACGATATTTAATAGGGTTAAGCGGCTAATACTATGTGGATAATTCCGCCAGAGAAATTTTGCGAAAATCTGAAATAGTGGGAAACAATTATCAGCTCCAAAACGATTGATTATCTTTTCGTCGGGCGTCGCTTAAGGCTGCGAACCAAAGGGAAAAAAATATCTTATAGGTTGACAGAAACCAAATTTACGACATAAAGAATCTATTAAGAAATTAAGAATGACTGGCTGA
>NC_051414.1:9746955-9747147 GCF_015228065.2 Penaeus monodon
GGTGTCATATCCAATAAAAGTTCGCGTCAGCCTACCTCTGACACAGCAGGTGCAGTCGTTTCCACGACAGCCTCCAGCGAGAGCAGTTTCAGCCGATGTGCACGACCGCTCGACGCAGGTGCCATTGTTTCTCTCACATCGAGGTCTCCGGTCACAGTTTGCATTATCTGGGGAGCAGGACGCAAGGTTTGT
>NC_051414.1:9751656-9751774 GCF_015228065.2 Penaeus monodon
GAACAATGAGAAAATTACTTACCTTGCCTTTCTTGTATTACCGGTTTTCCTTTGACTTCTGTAAAAAAAAGTCAAAATCGTTTTTAAAAAAATATAGGATTAAAAAATTAACCACACA
>NC_051414.1:9751953-9752020 GCF_015228065.2 Penaeus monodon
TTTGGGTGGGTGTCTGTGGTGGGGTTTTTGGTTTTGGTCTGGGCATTTAATATACAATACATTTGAT
>NC_051414.1:9752125-9752935 GCF_015228065.2 Penaeus monodon
AAAAAAATAAAAAAAATAAAATAAGAAAAAAATTAAAGAAAAAAAAAATAAAAATAAAAAAAAAAGGGGGGAAAAAAAATTAAAAAAATTAAAAAAAAAAAAAATAAAATATATAAAAAAACCTTTTTTGTTAATAAAAAAGGGACACATCCCATTTCCACACATCACACTACACACAACAAACACTAAATAAAAAAAATAAAAAAAAAAATTTTAAAAAATTAATAATAGAGTTTTTGGGTAGTATAAATAACAAAAAAGCATTAATATATTTTAAAATTTAAAATAATAAAAATTTAATAAAAAAAAAAAAAAAAAAAACAAAAAAACATAAAAAAAAAAAAATTAAAAAAAAAAAAAAATAAATAAACAAAAAAAAAAAAAAACAAAATTTTTTTAATAAAAAAAAAAAAAAAAAAAAAAATTAAAACAACCACCCCAACACACCACAACACCACAAACCCACACCCACACACCCCCCACACACACCACCCACACACACACAACAACAACACCAACACCACCCACACAAAATAAAAAAAAAAAAAAATAAAATTAATAAAAATTTTAAATAAAAAAAAAAAAAAATACAAAAAATTAAAAAAAAAAAAAATAAAATAAAAAATAAAAAAAAAAATATAAAAAAAAAAAAAAAAACATATATATAAAAAATTATATTTTATATAAATTTTAATTAATTTTATATAAAAAAATTTTATATATTAATAATAAAAAAAAATATTAAATTTTAATATTTAAAATTTAATAATTATTAATTAATATTTTATAAAATTTTTATTATATAAACCC
>NC_051414.1:9753653-9753741 GCF_015228065.2 Penaeus monodon
TTTATTCCCTTTTGCCTTCTTGTTTTACCGTTTTTCCCTTTGACTTCTGAAAAAAAAAAGTCAAATGGGTTTTTTAAATATAAAGGGG
>NC_051414.1:9754359-9754537 GCF_015228065.2 Penaeus monodon
AAATATGTATTTGGGACATAAAAAAAAATATTATAATAATTTTAAAAATAAATAAATATTATAAAAAAATGCAATGTATAAAAAATTTTATACATAAAATATTTTGATTTTTTACAAAATATTTTTTAAGAATAATTATATAATATAAATTTTAAAAAAATTTTAAAAAAAATATAAA
>NC_051414.1:9754584-9754711 GCF_015228065.2 Penaeus monodon
ACAATAAAAAAAGAAAAAAAAAAATAAATTTTAAATAAATTAAAAAAAATAAAAATAAAAAACAACACAAATTAAAGACAAAAATGTAAATACTATTCTAAAAAATATACAACAATCTACATCTTTT
>NC_051414.1:9758186-9758387 GCF_015228065.2 Penaeus monodon
AAAGAAATCCCAAACTCACAGCAGACGAGTTTTCCTTTGCAAGCCCCATCCGTTTCAAGCGTCTTCGGACAGTCGCCATCCGCCACGCAGTTTCCATCGATTTCCGAGCACTTCTGCAACAATCGTGGTTGTTAATCATGATTGCAAAGATGGTCATTGCAGTGGTAATGAGTTGCGTTTTGTGATCAAAATTGCGTCTTG
>NC_051414.1:9758509-9758581 GCF_015228065.2 Penaeus monodon
CAAAGGTAGCATTTTAAAAACGACTGTGTGGCAGATATTTCTCGGCAGTTACAAGTTTTGTTTGGATTCACC
>NC_051414.1:9758917-9759091 GCF_015228065.2 Penaeus monodon
TGTATGTGCACACGATCATGTGAACTGAATCCAAGGTTCATGAAACTGTGATAACCTACAAAACAATATGAAACGAATATAGAACAGAAGAGAGATTCAACAGCTGCCAGAAAAAAAAGGATAAACAGGTGTGCTTGACACCTGTATTAGCAGATAATCCGACAAGATAATGGT
>NC_051414.1:9759382-9759570 GCF_015228065.2 Penaeus monodon
ATAATTTAAATAAAAGTAATATGCTGCCGCAGAAGGAACGTAATAGAATATAGACAAGTGGATAAAGAAAGAGAAAACAAACAAGAAAATAAAATAAAAGAAACAGAGAAAAGATAACTTTTTATTATATATATATTTTTTATTATCATTTTATATGCTCGCCTGATTAATAAGCTTCGTTATTTAGG
>NC_051414.1:9759931-9760505 GCF_015228065.2 Penaeus monodon
AGTAAACTTTGATAAGAATCGAAAGAAACAGAAGAGGAAGAAAACAGGCAAAAGCAAGAGAAGATGAAAAAGGGGAAGAGGGGATAATGGAGAGAAAATGAGGAAGAAAGAGAGAAAGGATAATGAAGAGGGAGAAGAGCATAGGAGGGATTAAATGAGTGTGAGGAGAGGGAAGAAGAGAAAAAGACAAGAGAGTAAGAGCAAGGCGAGGAAGGAAAGGAAGGGAATTATAGAAGAAAGGAAGGAGATGATGAAAATGAGGAAGGAAGAAAGGAAAAAAAACGGGATAGAGAGAGAAAATAAAAGAGGAAGAAGAGAAGAGATGAAGAAGAGCATAAGCAAAAGAGATACAAAGGAAGAGGATGAAGAGGAGGAGAAAGAGGAGGAGAAAGAGGAGGAGAAAGAGGAGGGAGAGAGAAAGGAACCGAAGAGAGGAGGAAGGATGGAGAGGAAGGAAAGTGGGATAAATGAGAAAAGAAAAATGAAGTAAGACGAAAATGGAGGAAATAAAAGAGAAGAAAGAAGGAAAAAAGAAAAAAATAGAAGAAACACAGAAAATGAGAAGAAACGTACA
>NC_051414.1:9761278-9761474 GCF_015228065.2 Penaeus monodon
GTACATATACACCTTTTCTCTCATCTTATATCAGCTCATGATTAGAGTCCTTTGTCTTGTCAGTCTGAGGGAGACGGAAGAGAGGCCTTGCGTGTAAGTAGGTGTAGACTGTTGACTGAACAAGTGTGAGAGAACGTGCATGCGTATTTCACAATTGTAAAAAGGAGAAGAAAATAAATGGATATGAATTTTCTGT
>NC_051414.1:9761520-9761603 GCF_015228065.2 Penaeus monodon
GAGAACAGGGGGTGGGAAAGGAGATCAGACTAGATGAGGTCCGTACCCTCTGTTGAAACACGTAGGCAAAAGAAACTGCAAAT
>NC_051414.1:9761641-9761733 GCF_015228065.2 Penaeus monodon
TCCTCTTGCCAGTGTGTAAGTTTCTTTTTAAAAGAGTGTTGGTGTATAAGTCTATAGGATAAGTGAAATAAGCAGAGGAAGTGCTAGACTGT
>NC_051414.1:9761763-9762101 GCF_015228065.2 Penaeus monodon
CACTGAACATGTGCCATTCCCTGCAGGTGGAAAACACACATGAGGCTAACCCCCCCCTTCACCACCCCTCCCTCCCCCTCCTGGACAAAGTGTTCTTGGGTGCAATAAAAGGCTAGCGAAGGGGCGGCAGCAGTGGAGGAAGATAACACTTGTAAGATTACATCACTCTAATTGAAAACAGTCAGGATGTTGACCTTGATGTAACCCCCGTTACCTTTGAGCATTTTTTTTTGTTAATTTCATAACACATTGCTTTCACATTTATGTGGAGGAGGAAAGTAGGTGCTATACTATCTGTCAGTTTCATAGCTGCAATTTTGTTAGATAAAAAGAATACT
>NC_051414.1:9762161-9762783 GCF_015228065.2 Penaeus monodon
TTTATATTCCGTATTCATAAGAGTTGCGTTATATCTATCCCTTTTCTCTTTAGTCTGTAGAGTTGGCCCTAAAAAATCCTCTCCCTCTCGTATATTGGTCAGGGTTTAATTATTTCTTTATTTTCAGGGAGGTCACGCTGGGGACTTGTGGACATGCCCGTGTTCAAACGGTAAAAAGAAGCCTGGTATTAATTAGGCAGCTTTTTTGTACACAATCGTGATCTATTGCTGTGGGTGATGACATAATACAATAATGTCCTAAAAGTGCTTTGACTTATTTTATTCTTGAAAGCTACTCGAAAATTATTTACATGGAGATCTCTATTTATAGCTTTCGTTTCGCAAGCAGCGTATCGTTAACGTGCAAATGCAAGATACTTCTCTCTCTCACTCGCTTAGATATCTGTGAAATAAATAAGCAAGATAACAAAATACTATGTTCTTAATACATTTTCTTATAGGCTGCCTTTGGACGTTTTGTAAAGTTAATCAATTCCCTCGCTTAGAATGATAGATAACGTCAGTAAGAGCAGAGAGTCTGAATTTGAATTTTGTTTTTTGTTTCGTGAATCAACATCTGTGGTAGTTATTACACACAACAGAGACGAAAATGTCTTCATGA
>NC_051414.1:9763365-9763773 GCF_015228065.2 Penaeus monodon
TTTCTTCTTTCCTTTACATTTGGAAAGTATTTTGCTCGTTCATATTGTTCATTTACTTGATTCCTTTTTTACTCGTCTCACTATTTCGCATTTTTCTTTTTAGTGTTGTTTAGTTTCGTATGTCAAATCGTATGGTTTCGTGTGTCAAATCGTATGGTTTCGTGTGTCAAATCGTATGGTTTCGTGTGTCAAATAATATCTGGCTAAATTTCAGCCATGAGCCCCATCACTTTTTACTATCTATCCGGATGTTACTGATATTCTAAACACAGAAATTAATGGTACTGAAGACTTCGATACGTTAAACTATTTTCTACAGGTGTATGATGATACAAAATACAGGTAAAAAAAAATTGCCCAATGGTATCTCTGTCATCTATATCCCTTGCACACATGCAGAGTAACACA
>NC_051414.1:9764053-9764960 GCF_015228065.2 Penaeus monodon
TCCAACGTTCAAGGAACTCACCTTCTGCGCGTCCGCCAGCGCCAGCACGGCAGCCGCGACGAACAGCAGGACGACGGCCCTCCACTCCATCGCAATTGCACGCTCGACCCGCCGAGACCAAACCTGAAGCTCCTCGCCAACCTACTCTTGGGGGAAGACCGATAGGCAGTCGCTTCTAGGAGCGTGAGCAAGGCAGGGGGAGAGACGAGTCTACAACGAAGTACCAGAGGGCCAAGCTCGAGGCGCTCGTGCCGCGGAGGACCGAGTGCCGATGGACTCTTTGCCGACTGAGGAGGTGGTCCGCGAGCTCCAGCGGAGGGCGGATTCCGTCTGACAGGTCCGCTCCCGGCGTCCCTGAAGGTAAGCCAGAGGATCGGGGCCGAGTGTCTGCAGGTGTCTTGCAGGTGTAAGCTCGTGTTATTTCCTCACTCCGCACGGCAAAAGGCACACATGCGCTTCTGTAGCGAGATGTGAGGAACTTACATAAACCTCATGAAATGTGATGCAATAGTTCAGTGCGATAACCGATTTTATTTCCTTGTAAAAAAATAAGTACACTGTATCTGTTGATAGGTATTTATCCACGCGTAGATATATATCTATATAAATTTGTTTTAACTTTACCTTGTACATGGAGACACGAAGTCCAATAGTAAAGAAAATTTACTCTCTAAATGATAGATATATAAAAAACAGATAGATATAAAGACCCATACTTGGCAGATAATCTTTTGAGATTGACATGAAAGCGAGTATGATAACGAAAATAAATAAGAGACGGGCTTCTAAAAATGATTATGATGTGTAATGATACTGTGACGATAAGGCATAATACACACAAGCTAGTAGGGGCAGTATATACACAGGATATTAGGAGCATTATCAAGATGAAGGCTTAGAATAATGG
>NC_051414.1:9764995-9765438 GCF_015228065.2 Penaeus monodon
GTTCCAATTAAGGGAATTCAAGTGAAGAAGTGAAGATGGCGATTAAGATATGTCGATGATAGTGGTAGTGATGACATTTTTTTTATCTTATTTTATCCTCGTTCTTCTTTTATTTTTTTCTATCACATCTGCTCAAGTAATTTTTCTTTCACCTGTAAATGCCACGTTTTGTTTCCGCTCCGTTTCTTTCCTAGTTGTCCAACAATTACCAAAATCTCCTTTGCTATTTCTTCATTTTCTTTTTCTGTGAACTTCATGTTATTCAGCAACCCATAAAAGTAAAGTGGAGAAATTTAACCTTCAAATTAAAACAAAACAAAACACACACACACAAAAATGAATAGTATTTTTTTCTGAGGAAACAAAGCAAAAGCCTAATAGTAAAAAAAAGGCACCAAACTGTTAGCATTTTACACGTATATTCAAGTTTTCTCCTCGACTTG
>NC_051414.1:9769706-9771006 GCF_015228065.2 Penaeus monodon
CATTCAGCCCTGAACTAAGTAAAACTGGCCCAAATTAGTTCCATTGTTTAAGTCGGAGGCGTCGCGTAATTTACGAAAGTTTATGCTTTATATTTTATTCACGTTTTCTATGGAGTTTTTACAACAAGTTCAAAGTGTCATCTTCGTGATTAACCAATTCCATGGCGGCTGGCTGGAGAAAAGTATGGGGGAACTTTCTCTTCAGCAATATCGTCGCACCCATGGGTAAGTAAGCTATTATTATTCCTTTTATTTGTGTTACGAAACACCTTTATAGTGTGGAACTGATTAAGGGGAAGTTTATCGAGTGATACATGTTTTGAAACATTTAAAAGCTTGTTTATGACAGATCAGGAACACATCCTTTTAGGTGGAGCAAATTTGTTCCCTTCGTGCTGGAGCATGCTAGTGAGTAAGCAAAAATGTACATCTTGCTACTTTAAACATATTTCTTGGTAAGACAATTGATGAGATGATCATTCTGTTTACAGGCAGAACAAACCTTAAGCAATTTACACCTCGGACACCAGACCCATATGGCCTAAAGATCTTTGTTTTAGCCAAGTCCTAGACTTTGAGTTTTCTTCAGGATAAGGAAGACTTGCTTTTGAGAGTATAAAGAACTGGACTCTTCATCTTTCAGAGTGGAATACCCTTAAGATAGGAGAAGCTGCAGCCCTAAGATTTGTAAATTTAGTCAAAAGAGGGAGTATCTTCTTTGACAGTTTATTTTACTACGCCTAAGCTCTTAGAAATTCTCTCGTTATTAGGAATGGGAGCTACAGGGACAATGAAGAAGAACCTTGTGCCAAAACAGTGTCGCTTGAAGAATGAGAATCAGTTAAGAGATCTGACAGAGGTTCCTCTGACTGTGCAGTGAGAGATGATCCTAGTATCTAATGAACATAGTTTTCATCCAGTATCTACTTGTCAGAGGTGAGGGTCCACATTTTTACTTAGGTACACTGCAACCAAATTAATGAATGTTACTTAAATGTTTGTTTTAATAAAAAATACCTTGCATTGAAGTTGAATCTGCGATTTTTCATTAATGAAAGGGTATTGTGTGTAATAAAAAAAATATATATATATCTTAGCATTGAATTTTGCTGTGAGACTTAGGCTTAGGGGAAAAGAAACATATTCTTATTTTTTTTATATTCCAAATGTATAAAAAAATGTACGTGGAATTATCAAGTTTGTATCTTTTCTAAAGGGGATAATAGATAAATTGTCAATTTGCACAGCTGTTTCATTGCAACGTCTGTTTTTTTTGTCTAAACTTTTATTTCACGTAGAT
>NC_051414.1:9771903-9772048 GCF_015228065.2 Penaeus monodon
ATAGATGCTAGAGCCCCGACGGAACAAATTTAGGCCAAAATTTAAAGGTCAGTATCTCTGAAACTACTCATGATACACATCTATAAACATGTTTGTAGCCTTTTTAGGTCACGACACAGACGCTGCTACAACATCATAAAAATCT
>NC_051414.1:9775143-9776110 GCF_015228065.2 Penaeus monodon
AGGATAATAGATGAGCATTTCGGAAAGTGTATTTCACCAGTTTATCGATTCGACCTCGTCAGAGAACACTGATGACATATTGTCCCACTCGCTTATTTTATGCATAATATGTTACGCACTGGACGATACGATACATTCCAATAATTCTTCTAGTATTAAACACAATTTGAATTAGCATTGTTCTTTTAAACAGTAGGATTACACAGTATTCTACGAGTTACAGTTGCTTATGTATAAATTAATTCAGAAATGTAGATATTGAACCTCGAAAGAAGAACGCAGATAGTTCAAACTCAACATCTCGTATTTTCTTTACATTTCAGGACATAATTTTTGGAGTACGAATAGTGAAAATGGTAGATACATTATTATCTACGAATTTATATTAGATTCATTTAAATAATGATAATATCATTATCTTATATGATTATGATATCAATACTATTCGTTGTAATAAAAAATGATATTTTGTGTAAACATATATAAATAATTATATATCTATTTTGCATATTATATTTATTATCATCATATTATTTTACTATTATCTGATTTTTTATCATCATTTATTTAATATACTTTTCATACTTACGTATATTATGTATACGTTTTTATAATGTGTGCAGTGGTATTCACGACCTCTACAAAAACACAGGACCTAGATTATGATGAAGAGTATAGTCATATCGAGTATGAACACTACATCACGCGGGCGCGCCTTTCAATACGTCATTATTATGATATTTTAGCGGGATAATGCGATATATCACATTCAAAACCGACCAGGAAAAAGTCAACGTTACCATCATGATTAGTTATATTTGCTGGTATCATCACTATATCATCTTATGTTATGTAGGTTATTATTAGTGTGGTGTGTGTGTATCGTGATTATTTGTATCATTTGGAAATTTCTGTTGTTTTCATTATCTTTATTATAATTGCGAATTCAGAATCCTGTTATAACGAC
>NC_051414.1:9776238-9776941 GCF_015228065.2 Penaeus monodon
CACCATTTTGCAATACGCATTTGTTTATCATCTTGTTTAACATCATTACTACTGGGATTAACACGATAATGACTGCGATCGTATTATCAGTATTGGCGTTGTAACTCCTGTTGCCTTTATGGAAAAGGGAACACGCAGGTAGATGGAAAGATGATAGTGGCGTAATCTCTCGCCATTGCAAAGAAAAAGAAAACGCAATTGGTAGTTATTTTTTTCAACATGCTGCCAGTAATTTTTTTCTTTTAATTTCAAGTAGATATTTCATCTTCTTTACTGATGTATGTATTATGTGTTAACATTTTTTGTATATATATTTTTTCTAGTAACCTTTTCGTTACCGCATTTCTTTTAAAAATAGATATATATCGATTATACTGCATAGTCTGTATCTTCCGCTACTCGAACGCAGTCACTCTCTTTGTTTAAAAAAACGTCCGATGTTTTATGTTCTTGTCTGTTGAAAGCAGATGTTCGACTTTTATGTGAGTGACCTCGACGTATGATTAAGCTCTTATCTTGGGTGACGCACAGGTTATCGAAAACCTTTCTTCGAAATCGACGCGAGGGAAGCGCCTCTGTTTGGCCTTCGAGCGAGAAGCCTTTGTCGTGGAAACTACGTCATTATTATGATATTTTCAGTGGTTGTGAGTGTGAGTTTTGACAGGTGCGAGTAGGTATTCACGATTCAACAACCGGACCGATG
>NC_051414.1:9777140-9777364 GCF_015228065.2 Penaeus monodon
ATTTCATCTTCCTACTCAATGTGTACTCGAACACGCTTAATGGATTTACGTAGGATTGAACACAGAAAGAAAAATAATAGACAGGTATTGTGGCACAACCTTCCCGAAACTGGAACAGATAAAGTATCTTTTCCACAGGTAGATACTTGTGAGAGAGTGTACGGAAACAATACTTCTGAATGGCTTAACGTACTCATTAAGCAAGTTACCTGCGTGGTGATACA
>NC_051414.1:9777535-9777607 GCF_015228065.2 Penaeus monodon
CAGGGCATCATTTGGGGAAGTTTGGGGGGATTTTTGCTCCCCTAGACTCTGTTTGCCCCCCTAAGAGTCACA
>NC_051414.1:9777648-9777754 GCF_015228065.2 Penaeus monodon
TTTACTAATCTATATATATCCGGTTATAGCTTAAGAATACCCCTAGTATAGATATTTTTTCTTATTTTTTGCTCACCTTTTGAAATGTATAATACTTTTAATATTT
>NC_051414.1:9778676-9778823 GCF_015228065.2 Penaeus monodon
AAACACACACACAGTGTTATGGATCTATCTCAAGATGACACCTGAGTGAGGACACCAAGAAGCCATACCTGTTTGGCGGCAACTGCATTCAAATAAGTCACACAGCATAACTTTTCAATGCCTTTGTGTAAATCGTAAAGACTGCCA
>NC_051414.1:9778918-9779788 GCF_015228065.2 Penaeus monodon
GCTCTAGCAAACATCTATGTGTGATTAACCCTATGACTGCGTTCGGCGTCTGTAGCCATTATTCTGAACTATTATTCAAAACAGGTTTGGCCTTACGGGAAAAAAATAAAATGTATTCCTGGGTAGTGGTCTATATGCCCTCCAACTGTTCTGCCCAAGAGGTAGTCGTTTGTATAATGTCACGTTTTGAGGAGTACTACACAACTAAGATATAAAAAAGTGTAATTGTTTGTGAAATGTAATTGGTTGTTAAAAAAACAACAAAGCTTTATCAAACTGAAATAAAAGAGAATATTTATCTTGTTTTCTCTGGGTAAGAGGATGGCGTGTTATGATAATCCGGTCTTCAGACATCATCATACTTTAGAACAATGTCTTGGTGAACTGTGGGTAATTATAATTGCTTTTTGGATGCAAAGGTAGACATAAAATTAATTATTTTTCAAAAATAAAGCTACATTGTTCGTATAAAACCGCTTTTTAAAGCAGTCATACATTCAAACCTGGAATCTTCAACGTCTTTTCCAAGAAAAGCAACAACATTGTTCAAGACGACACCTGAGTGAGAACACCAGGAAGTCATATCTGTCTGGCGGTAACTGCATTCAAATAAGTCACACAGCATAATTTTTCAGTGCCTTTGTGTAAATCGTAGAAACTGCAGAAAGACGCGTACAGAGAAATAGTTATGGGATCCTGGGCCGCGATCAAAGGGTTAAAACACTCCTAGAGTTTCGGACAGGTAGATTCTCGATGAACGCTAGCTTTTAGAGATATAAATGACACGTATCATCAAATGGCCGGTTAAAGAGGACGGTCTATATATTAGAAAAACTGTCCTTGCGTTTCCTCTCATCTTGTGAATTAAAC
>NC_051414.1:9779815-9780615 GCF_015228065.2 Penaeus monodon
AATGAATGAATGAATGTACCTATTGAAGAAAGTGAGGAAATTGAGGATAGTTTTTATTGCAAATCATCAAAAAATCATATCGAATTCCTCTTCCCGCTTGGTAAATTCGTTATCATAAATTTTACAGGTTCTAGGGATTACTTATACCCTTTTAAACTGTCCATGTAAAACTTTCCGAGCAATATAAACTAATTAAAGAAAAATATGGATGTTAATTTTGATTTATGCTTGTAGTCCAAATTTTACAAATTATATATTAATGGTGAAAATGCATATATAATTTTGAGGAGGTCAGCTTCAAATCAGTCATTCGCGGACACCGTGAATGATTGTTCGAACCCGTGTCATTCGATTCGTCAAATCAAACATGCTTATTAATGCAAAATTAGAGTTGAAAGAAATGGAGACAATAAAAGATGCAGTATCAATATAATTCAGTAGTATCATAAAATATATGTAAATATGACAAAAAAAAAACGTAGTCTCAGTGTGTAAAATGAAGTTAAAGGTCGTTCCAAAAGGCGAAGAAAATTACCGTCAGATCGCACTTTGATAGTTTTTTTTTTTTCAGACCCCCCCCCTAAAAAAAAAAAGACAAATTATGTTATCTATGGGAAATATGAAAAGAAAATAAGTACGTTAAAAGCATTGCTTTTTTACATGCAAATTAGGTTAACTGTTAAATTACATATTTGGTTGCAAATGCATTATATTCTACATTACATTCTCCTGAAATTCTAATTGCATATTTTGAAAATGTTCTAATTATTTTAGTGATAATACAAAAAAAAACTCATTAG
>NC_051414.1:9783012-9783078 GCF_015228065.2 Penaeus monodon
GGCCACTTTACGACCACTTGGCACCGTGCCGTTATAAAGTGGCTCCCGGCACTCTAGGGATTAAAG
>NC_051414.1:9783425-9783584 GCF_015228065.2 Penaeus monodon
CCGGCTGTGAAGATCGTCCTTGAAATGAATGACTTCACTGAATCAGTTCATCAAAATAGGGATTTTCTCCAGAGATGCAGAAAGATTCCTTCATAAGGAGGGAATCAATATGCAGTCTAACCAATTGCACGCCGAGAATTGACCAATTTCTCAGTAGAT
>NC_051414.1:9783730-9784226 GCF_015228065.2 Penaeus monodon
TGAGTTTACATTTGAGACATCCAAAAATTGGATTTGGGCTTTTTTCAGTAATACGTTTAAAGTTCTTTGACGCAATGACCCTGTAAAAGTGGGAGTAAGGGTTAAACCATAGTTCCTGGTAATTCATGCTGCCCTTGATCTACACAGACTACTTAATCCAAAACCACAATGTTGGTGCTTTTATCAAAATGTCTGAATTGCATGGAATAACTTAATTAACAGCTAGAAAGGGCTTCGGGGCCGACCATTAATACAAATCAAAAATGGGATTTATTCAGACCATGTTAGATGGCGAAAATAACCTTAAACCAGAAGATTTATTTTCAAAGCTGGAAGTGTCTATGATTAAACGATCGAGACCGAATCAGCGAACGAGGAAAATAAAGATTAGTAAGTTTATTATGGCGGAATGCAAATGTTAGGTTTCGAGCGGAGACTGAACGCTACGAGAGACATCTTATCCAAACTGTGGGCTAAGGTGTCCTCTGCCATTATT
>NC_051414.1:9784597-9785030 GCF_015228065.2 Penaeus monodon
GGGGGTAAAATCACAGAACATAACAGAAACAGAAGAGAGTAAAGTCTGTTCTATTATTTCCCATAACATGTTTAGGAACGGTTGACAGCGCTTGAGAGAATTACACCCTCCATTAAAGTGACAGAATGAAGAGGATGAAGACAGGCGAAGAACAATCGATTGTGTGTACAGTCCACTCGACGCTGTTTACCTAGGATGCTACAAACAAAGAGAATTGCACACCCATGTTTGAATAAACTCCTTCCTAAAACAACGACAGTCTGCCAGTAAACTATGCATTTTTTGATGATTGTTTCAATAGGCTCTTCATAATATCGGGCGATTAAAAACCCATGTGTAAGTATAGGCTACTTACTCCATTTGCAAGTATGCTCCTTACTGCTATTATCATTATCTACATTGTCGCAGACATCTGTACTACCGAAAATATTCC
>NC_051414.1:9786606-9786876 GCF_015228065.2 Penaeus monodon
GAGTGAGGGAGAAACCTCTTAATAACTCAAAGGTCCACACTCACAGTCCGAAATGAATTGCTTGCAAGTAACAGCTCAAAATGCGTGTTTAGAGATGCGTTACATCGAAGTCATTTGCGTGAAAGTCGAGGAGCAATGACATGACACAAGTCGCTCGCCAGTATCTTTGGTATGTGACGTGACGAAAGTAATTATGAATTTAAAGCCCGTAAAATGAGTATAGAAGTTATAATATTAACAAAATGTGTATACGTGCTGCCAACTGAAGTG
>NC_051414.1:9787041-9787405 GCF_015228065.2 Penaeus monodon
TTTACATGTTTAGGTTACGTTCTCTATATCGCTGACCATCCTCATTTACGGAGTCGAAAAATATACGACTGAATTAATATCGTTTTATTTCAAAGCAAAATGAGGGTAAAGTGGTTGACAACGCTGTCCATGTTAAGACAGGTCCGTCAGATGCTTCGCTTCATTTCACATTTGAGAAGCAAATCAAATGTTTGTGTCATTTTATACATATGTAAAAATATAATTATGCGGTAAAAGTATTTAATTGTGATGTTTTTCTTAACATGTTTGTTTCCAGCCTTGCCGAGTAGTATAAAAAATAATATAACTATATTTTTTTCTTTTCTTTCTTTCCGCCTAATCATTATATTGTCGGTTGCGTGAT
>NC_051414.1:9787453-9787524 GCF_015228065.2 Penaeus monodon
TCCTTTCCTTTCTGCAAAACTACAGTTGCCAATTTACTTTGCCACTTAACGACTTCCTGGTTGACAGCGGC
>NC_051414.1:9787584-9788240 GCF_015228065.2 Penaeus monodon
TCAGCCTTCTTCATACCCAAGTGTCTCCTTATCTAGCAGTTGTTTATCCAGAACTCTGGTCTCAACGTGTGTCTTACTATCTGATGGGGTTACTAGTTCAGCCATTGGTACCCTGAAATGCTTTCCTACATTCGCGACACAAGTTCCCGTGGTTTTCCAATTTGCTTTCGACAGTAATTGCCAAGTTGTCTGGGTGTGAGACTTCGAATTGCAAAATCATTAGTCCTGTTATCCGGGGACAGTTCAGAAATCCTTATCGTAAGCTAATTATGGCTTATATATCTAGGTGTTTTGATGGCTAAATGTTAATGCTTCTGCTTTCATTCTCCTCTGGCAGACATGAATAATATATTCATGACTTTACCAGTAAGACTTATTAGGCATGTCATATCAGCCGTTTTCCACAGACAACTCTAAATAAACAGGTTACTTTAGATTTACTGATATACCGCATACTTCCATGTTTCAAAACCTGCCACTTTTCATAATAGCTCTCTAGCTACACATTGCCGTCGCTGCATTTCTGAAGCCCGCATGATCGAAAATGCTCTGGGTATGTTGTGTGTACACTAAAAAGAGAAATTATGTATTTGTTTACCTTCACTTTATACGTGTTTAGGATAGCTCCTTTAGCTTGTATTATTCTTTCCATTTAT
>NC_051414.1:9788971-9789261 GCF_015228065.2 Penaeus monodon
CGACAAATATCACTTAAATGCTCTGTGCTCTTTGAAACGAAATCTCCACTTCCCATTCATTATCGAACGCTAGATATCACAGAGTCGTTATCATCAACACAGTATCACCATTTTTTATTAAGGATAACTAAAAAGCTGCATTTGTTTTGTATTTGTGTGTGTGTGTTGTCGTTATAAGTTAGATTTTGAGAAAAATACATTAAGATGCGTTTGGCTTTGTGTTATTCATTTGAATAAGCAACGATTTTTTTTTACCTTTACTCCAAGGAGTGCGAAAGTACATACGATGA
>NC_051414.1:9789435-9789646 GCF_015228065.2 Penaeus monodon
TTAAATCGACGCACGGGAAATTCCCTCCCTTTCTACGCCAGCAAAAACCAATACATTTTCGTCCGATCTGAACCCAGAGGCCGATCTCAGACATTCACAACTCACGTTCCTCACCTTTTTCCTTCTCCGTAACCGCACCTCTGGCTTCGTCTACGAGATCTCCATTCTCACCTGTGCTCCTGTGTCTTCACTGTGGCTACAAATCTTGCCG
>NC_051414.1:9793495-9793666 GCF_015228065.2 Penaeus monodon
ACGCTAGAATAATGTGAAAGGAAAATGTAATAAAGAGCAACTGTGACTTATGCGCCATGAAGTAATTTCAAGGTCGTTTTACATGTTACACGCAGGAGGATCTGCACTTTTCAAGGATTTTCTGTCTTATTAGCAAACGACAGTGATTGCAAAGGCTTCTTTCTTTGTTTC
>NC_051414.1:9793703-9793950 GCF_015228065.2 Penaeus monodon
CATTAAACCATTGCCTATGTTTTAAAAGTTTATTTACAAACATTCTTTACAAAGATCTATTTGGTCACAGACTTTATAAGATATTGCCTACATTAAGTCGAATACATTAAGCTGGTCAATTCTTTAACCTGTTCCCATTACTGAAATATGAGAAAGTGTAATAACGATTTTTTTTTTTTTTTATTACAATGATCAAAGTGACTTTATGTAAATAGAATAATCACATTGGTATATTTAATTGTATAGA
>NC_051414.1:9793995-9794109 GCF_015228065.2 Penaeus monodon
AAACAAAAGAGCTACATTTCCCGTAAGAAAATAAAGTTATTGTTTTGATATTTACTTAGAAGATCATGATATACCGTTTCTTGCATAGTGCCATGAAACAAAAGTAATGTCGTG
>NC_051414.1:9794478-9794732 GCF_015228065.2 Penaeus monodon
GTAATGTCGTGATTTTCCTAAAATATATAATCTTCCCTGACTGCGTACTACACGCACATGAAATAAGCGTAAACAGTTTCACTTCTGTACAAAAGGCAGCAGTTCGATGAACGGCTGGAGCACCTTCCTTGTTTTCGTCAGGTTCTTGGTTTTCCTTCAGAATATTTGCATACCCGTCTAGACAAAGCGTGGAGCATCGCATGCATGATCCGGCGTGTCTTTGATGGAGGTCTCGGCTTCATTTCGCTGCGGAG
>NC_051414.1:9794830-9795287 GCF_015228065.2 Penaeus monodon
TACTCATGAACGTGAAATACGGTAGTCGTATAATGAAAATCAGATGGTAGAGAGAATTAGTGCATCTTCAATACCAATACTACAAATCGATTAAATTAGCATATTACTCATACATAACTACTTTCTCTAATTTAGTCAGTTCACAAAAGGTGTTTCTTCAATTTAGATCTGCTTTAGGGGAAAAGGGGAGGGGAAAGGAGAGGAAATGGGAGAGCCGAGCCCAAATATTGTTCTCGTCGATATTCAGGAACAGCTTTCCAAGTATACGGAGAACTTTAAAAAAATGTTTCTGTATTATTTCACAATATGTTATATGGGCTTTCCAGCGTATATACATCATTTAATAAAAGAGATAAAAATATGTATAATGAAAGCAATGGATTGAAATACATTCCAGGCCTCATGAGAAGACGCACTGCGAAGAAGGGTATTGGGCAATGTACGATCAGGAAAACAT
>NC_051414.1:9795342-9795947 GCF_015228065.2 Penaeus monodon
GTGAAGGATATATAATAAAAAAAAGAAAACTAGGTGCCGAAATCGAGCCTTTTCGAGTGCATGGCTTAAAGATGTCGTGTGTCTTTTAGCACATTCCATTTGAGAGGTAATAGCATTTATAAGAGGATTGCCATCAGGGCGAACTAAGATGCCATTTTATACCAAGAACATTTTTGAAGCAGCACCAGTGTGTGTTCACCGCCGAAAAAAGAAAAATTCTAAGACATTGATGGTTTTAGTTGTCCAAAATGTACACTGTACTGCCAGTGATTCTATACATAATTTTTGGTAATGTAAAAAGTGAACCTGTTTTGACTTAGAGACCTTGTGTGTTGCCTTTCATTTCTAGAAGTTATAGCTAGTTAGGAAAACCTTATGATGTAAATTCATTAATTAATATGTATGTGTGATAATTCCATTTTATACCTTCGAAAATATACAATTCAGAAGATCTATAACACGAATAGAAATTAGAAAAAAATAATGTATAACGAACGAACCTAAACCATTTTCAAAATCTCTTAAAAGGGGTATCAGCATTTACATGTTTTATTTTGAAGTTGCTGTTTTGCGATCTATCCGCTAAGTATACGAGGTAGCTACTG
>NC_051414.1:9796140-9797545 GCF_015228065.2 Penaeus monodon
GAAAAGGTGACCGACTCCATGAGTAAAGTGCAAGATAGTCACCCTTACGTAACAACTATCTTAAAAGGATTAGTAAGATTAGTTTTCTTTTTGCATTTTTCTACAGTCAAATAACTTTCTACAGTCAAATGACTTCCGCGTCTGTAACCTCGAGTTTTACTGGCATGTTTAACAAAGACGGTTTGGAATACAAATACCTTGAGATGTCGTGTACCTTCACTTCAATTTCTCTGGATAAGCTTAATGCCAGACACACGTGAAAAAAACGACAAAAAAATAAATATCAAGGTAGGGAGAGAGAGAGATAACATAGATAACAATGTTATCTTGTAAATTAATGGATGTCGTAACTGTGGCCTATAAATCAAGAGCTTTCAAAGTGAAAATGAGATATAAACGCAGTTCTCAAGCCACAGAATAATTTTTCTGTGCTTATTTTTTTCCCCTCCTTTTTCGTGGTGAACACATGAAGATTTCTCAGTGAACATTAAATGATTTTGCAAGGAATACAGAAGGGATTATTAAATGAACAAAAAGGGATTTTTTTTTTTTGTGAATACATTTTTTTTCAGTGACCCAAAAAAGAATACATTTTCTGATCTCTCAGAAAATATGAAATATTTATCAGTGAATACAAAATAATTTCTTGATGGATAAAAAGAAAATTATCATTAAAAAAAAAAATGTAACTAATTGCTCAACGAATAAAAAAGATTTATTTGTGAAACTTTCTATTGAATCTAAAAGTACTGCTCATCGAATACTATAGCAAAGTATTGTACAGTGAATACTTTCCTTGGGCCGTAATAAACAGCCGTAATAACTAGGCATATATAATTCAACTAGAAAAAAATAATGGCCCTCATTCATAGATTGCTGCACCAACACAGGAATATGACTTCTCGATAAGGAACTATATATGTTACAGAAAAAAAGAACATGATTACTTGTGTGATTTACACTCGTGGAAGTAATGTGAGAATCAGCGGCTTGCTGAGAAATAGGAATAAGACGTGGGAGCAAAGCTAAACAGAGGTGACTGATTTATTAAGCAGCACTTCATGAGCTCTCATTTCGTATCATGTGCGGACTACGACGACGCAGCGCTCCGGACCACTTGATACCATCGCTATCCATCCACTACCAGCCCCGACAGATGGTTTTCTGCAACGGGAGAAATTAAGCACACATTGGTGCGTACATTATGGAAGGTCTGTGTCCCAGCACTCTGGCCGTCCGACAGAGCTAAAAATCTTTCATCCTTGAAAACCATCAAGAAGGTAAGATTGATTATTCAAAGCTACCGGATACCACACAAGATTTTGAAGTGCCAGCATCCCGCCACTGTACTGCTGTCCCTACTAATGATGCCTCGTCCACCATCAACCGATGGTGGGCGGGGCAT
>NC_051414.1:9798196-9799175 GCF_015228065.2 Penaeus monodon
TTGCTGCTAGTGCCACCATTGCTGCCTATGTCATTCTACTGCTGTCAGTTCCACCACTGCCTTCACTGTCTCAGCCACCAGGGACATCCCAAATGACAAGAAAATGGAGCTTAGCAGTCAAAGCATTAAAGCAGCCATATTAAAACATTTCTTCAAAGTGACGCGGACTAGTCAGTCAATTACATTTTAGATATGGCTGCTTCCGGTGATCAGTTTTATAATTGCAGTAAGGATAAACAATTAGGAATTTTACTTTGTGTTTTGCATATCGAACTGTATGGCTATAGAATATCGTTTTATTAAATAATGATGTTCACATGAAACAGTATAACCAAGAAATGGTTTTCTTCTAATGTCTCGGTTACAGCAAAAATATTTATTCACACCTGGGGCCTTTATGATATGTATTCCTTGTCCCAGATGTATTCGAGATAAAATCTAACACTAAGATAAACATAATTCGTTGTAGTATCAACAAAATATCCTTAAATCTAAGTTAACCTTTAAATATGACATGGACCCTAAAGGTTTTCATATTGAGAATTTCTGTTTTCACCAAAATATCGCAACCTCAAAATGACATGAAACATTAAGATGTAGCAATTATACCAGGGCATAAGTGAGTGGCTATATGGGTGAAAGATTTACTATTAATTAACGATTAACGATGGCGAGCAACGGGAGCTTTCACTAATAAAACGTGGCGTCCCTGAAGGATCTAATGTAGGACCTTAAGTGTTTTTATTTAATATCAGTGATATGCCAGATTCAGTGCCCTGGTAAAGAGAGAAAAAAATGTACAGTATGTACATAAATTTGTTTATATATATGTAATGAACATATACTTAATAATATTGTATACATGTACATTTTTACACATCATCTCAGTCTAAGCTGCAGACTTTGTAAATGACTATATTCATACAATAAACATTTACATTGTAATCGTCGATGCATATAATGTCAAGACTTCCAGGAT
>NC_051414.1:9799590-9800108 GCF_015228065.2 Penaeus monodon
GTATAGTTATCGGTCACTTTTACATTAAAAATTCCAACTCACGTTCTTTTACGTTTTTACTTCAACGTTCTCGCTCCGTGTAAGAATTTAGTGACATTTCTCATGCAACATAAAAATGTATAAAATAGGAAAAGATAAATATCCTAATAAAAAGACGGCGTAACAGATCAATGATAACCTAAAAGCGAATAACCTTACGTGCACGCGTTATATTTACGTGCAAAATGCATAAACGTGGTTTATTTAAATACGAAATATATAGTCGGGTCTGTTTTATTGTAATCATGCAGTCTGTAATAAACAGCATAATCTTAATTTATTCGAGGACATTCAAATCGTCTTCTTTTCTCTTTTTCGTTTTCTTTTTATCATGTCATGTTTCTTCTACGTAGTAAAAGTGATTACATGTAGAAATCAGGGAACGCTACATTATCTTTTCAATCCAGTAACACTTGAGGATTTCAAAGAACGTTGACTCTACGAATTCATATAATTTCTGCTGTAAGTACACGCACGCA
>NC_051414.1:9810263-9810840 GCF_015228065.2 Penaeus monodon
AATATACTGATAAAACGACCATCTTTGCATTTTCTGTATGACAACTAATATAATGGCGAGGGAGAGACAGATGAAAGGACAGAAATCTTGAAGAATTCATCCAAACCGGAAGGTACATACCAATAAAAAGGAAGTGGAGAAAGTGGCAGATTTCATGGCACTGAATAACCTTCTGACGTGGCCTCTAGAATCTAATGATTGCTTGCACACATCTGTATAATTTCCTATCCTACACAAGCATATAAAAAAAACTTCCCACGCCAGTACACCTACACACAAGACGCCAACATTCGGATAAACAATGTAACTGGCTGTTGTTTTCATACGTGTGCAATTATGATATAACTCTGAGGTCGAATGAATTATACGTTGTCAGAAAAGAGGAGTGGCTAAAGGTGTTCGCTCCAGAAAGAATGTATGACGCAATAGTAAATATGAGATGTGTTGTGTGTTTGTGTATATATACACACTTGTGTTTAGACGTCAAATACGCACCCAGAGAAATGGAGAGAGATAGAAAATTATAGAAAGAGAAGTGAATAAAGATTAGTATCTTTGTTATTTCAATTTATGCAAT
>NC_051414.1:9810874-9811203 GCF_015228065.2 Penaeus monodon
GAGCGCGCGCTCACGCAGATAGACAAGCAAAAACAGAGAAACATTGACAGCATCGATAACAAAGCATTGAAAAAAACTCACGCACTTCGTAGTTTAAACCCAACAGAGTAGTTTCTAAGGCTGCAGGGTTAAGATAATTACAATTTTATCAGTTGGAGCAGCTGTAAAGCCGCTAGGTAATCATTATATCCCCTCTTGTTGGATCGGATCACATACTGTGGCTGTAATTCATTCCACCTTGATCTAGACTTGGCACTCTGCTGAACGCGCTTGTCGTCTCGTGATTAAGAAACTGAAGTCTGTTTTTTTATTTATTTATTAATATTCTT
>NC_051414.1:9812282-9812689 GCF_015228065.2 Penaeus monodon
TATCCATCTGAAAACCACATAACAAATTATTGGGTATCAAATGTTCGAAACGAACGAAAGGGCATATGACTTCAGAGGTGAACGCCCGAGGAGAAAAAAAAAACAAACTAAGAAAGAACGAAAGAACGAATAAAGTTAGGTAGAAGAGAGAGTAACAGCAGGAGAGATCGAAGAACAGGCGCTAACCAGCACGCACGACCTGATGCGGATGCGTTTAACATGGCCTTCGTTGGTCTCTGCGTCCCACGGGGTCGCCGCCGCTTTTTAGACTTTCTGTTGTTATCTGTGTTATGGTTTCTATAATTGTTATTGTTATAGCACTGTAACTATGCTTATTTTATCATTCTATAACATCTGTCATTATTATCATTATACATTGACATCATTACTAATGTACCATTATTTGT
>NC_051414.1:9816534-9817909 GCF_015228065.2 Penaeus monodon
CTTTAGATAATTCTAAATACTTTTCCTAGCATTGTGTCTTTATGAAATTGTGCCTCAGCAGGCCAGGAAGACAGGAGGACCTATGTAAATTATATAAAAGCTGCAAAAGCCGTGGCGTAGCGAAGCGAACACCTTCGCGTGGTAAGCTAAATTAACTTAAGGACTGGTGAAATATAAGATGCAAAGGTGCAAGGATAAGAACGTAGTAGAAGAACAGTTGCAACAGATCAGCCAAGAATATGCGAAGATTCATAACGATGCAGACTTCCTTTCGAAACGAGGCCAAAGCTCAGCACACCTCTGCCCTGGATTTCAGTTCTCGTGTCGATAAAACGCGGATAAAGTCAGCTCGATGTGTTCAGTACATGGCCGGCCTTATCTGTTATCACCCTCAAAGAGCAAAGTGTGTGTGATACGCATTTTGAAAACGATTCATTTCCGAGCAGCAGGTATTCTTGAGACGAGGGTTTCTCAAAAAAGGTGGATAATCAGCTACCCAGTTTTAGCTTATCCATAAGAATAAGCCTTTATTAGGTAGGGTATGTGTCATTGAAAAAAATATTGTCAGACTTCATTCTCTCATCATCTCTTTTATAAATATAAATGAAAAAAAACTAATAATAGATGAAATTGATATATAAAACAAAAAATAAATAGTGAATAAAAAAGAAGACGAAAAAACTACATGTCAGTGAACTATACAATATAACATGTCTGGAGGATGATTGATCGAAACTTTCTTTATTTTTTAGCATTAGCTAGACCTTTGTATAGACGTGGCTAGGTGAGGTAATCACCACTGAAAACAGACACTTAACGTTCTGCTTAATTGACAGTGCTTGTTGGAGAGATCTGTTACGAAATTGACATTTCAAAACATTCCCCGACACTGCGTAGCAGTACAACAGCAATGCAGTAAACTGATGTATTTGGCGCCGGCGATGAGAAAATGGTACAGAGGATAAAGCAGGAGAGAGCGACTCAACCCCTGATAATATATATCTGATCATGATCTAACAGTAGGCCTTGCTCCTCATGGCACCCGTCCCTTCAGCCCACTCTTGGATTCATCCGTGAGGGAATTTTTGGGCAGTGCATGGAGGCCGTGGACGAGGGATCTGTCGCTAGTTCCTCCTTACGCGGGGTATTTCCGAAGGCGACGGCGACGATGGCGGGCGAAGAACAAGCCAAAGAACCAACGGCGGCAAAAGCATGGTTAGAGATCGGAGAGTTTATGATACAGGAAAGAGTGAAGTTGAAAAAAATTGGAAGCGATTCACAACACGAGCGATAAATGATATCACGTACTCAAAGAATGTGACGTGTGTTACAAGCACGTTCACGCTTACACAACGCAGACATATAATCCCCCACC
>NC_051414.1:9818511-9818919 GCF_015228065.2 Penaeus monodon
CATTCGGGGAAAGTGAGTTGACCAGTGTATAGTATTTACATTCAGACTTATTCATCATTTTATGTTGTTCCATATTCACTGTCATCTTTCTAAACCACTGAATCTTCAACCGTAAGAAAAATAAAACAGCAGCGGAAATACGACTTTTTTATTTTTATTTTTTTAGTTTAGTGATTTTACTGTCTTCGAAACCTTGCTTAAAACTTCTCTGTGTCATGCTTCGATATCTGGTTTGCATGTGTTCCCTGAGCTAAAGGACCTGCCACACGAGAGCAAATTATCGCGAGGCTTAACCTATACTCGCGAATGTAAACACAGAATGGCGCACGCTGGCCAGTCGCAGATTACTACCTTTACTGTAAGTCTTGCCTTAGCTCAAAAGAGGAGCAAGAAGAAGCCTCGAAGCGG
>NC_051414.1:9818976-9819372 GCF_015228065.2 Penaeus monodon
TTTGTATTGGTGATAGAGTTACCCTTTCTATGACGAAAAAAGTTTTGGGTCCGTTCTTGAAGATAGACTAAAGATAGTTTCAAGCACAGTCCCTAATACAGCTGCGTATTTCTAGGCAAGAAACCAAAGCGAGGAGAGCCATATCCATGTCCCCTCTCCAGAGAATCTTGCGTAAAGACCTGGTGAGCGTTTAAGGGTCAGGCGTCGAGACGGAGCGAGGTATTAACATTGGAACAAGTGAGCGTCGATGTTATTTTCGTATGAACAGCATTTGGTAGTCATTCATGCAAATTTATATGACTTGTTCTGTTATGATTCATGGAAAGTACGGAATAGACGTGCAAAAGATACAAAGTACATGTTAATTTGCCCTATTAGTTGTACCTGATATATATC
>NC_051414.1:9819657-9820607 GCF_015228065.2 Penaeus monodon
AAAAAATTCGAAATAGTCACTGTGTAGACCGTTTTCTGTAATGAAGTTTTAAGTCCCGTTTTTTTCAACAGAACATCTGGATAACTACATTAGTTATAAGCAAGTAATACGGTTTCTGATATTGTGTCTCGGTACCATTTTCTTTTTGAATCTCAGCTGATAAAAGAAGATATTCATGATTTCTAAATGATTTTATGCGTGTCTGTATACTGAAAATGTACGTATATAATACCTACATATAACAGGCATTGTTGTCTTATAAAAACAATTTTTACTCATATGTAAAGCAAAAATAACTTAACGTAAATCACAAATTTTACATTTTTATTCACCTTCCTCTTCTCTCACAATCTTTCATTTTCCCACATTCCTATTTTCAAACAAAGAACGAAATAAAGTGAGGTATTAAACGCAGTCCGATCACGTAACAGCGAATAGCGGCAGACAGCATGGCGCCACGAAATACGATGATTCCCACATTTTCTCACTGTATTCTGTAAAGGGATTTATAACATATCGGGGCCTCCAATAGGGATATACGGCGATCGATTGAGGGTATGGGTACCAAGCCTCAGGAGGTTTTGGGTACACAGGGCGATGTTTGTGGATTCTCAAAAGGGGATGGAGTAAGAGAGAGGTCAATTTATAAACGATTACTAACACTTTCTTTAATATAATTTACAATAGAAAACAACAAGAGGTTAACGCATAATATAATATAAACAACTGAAACCAGAAATAATAACTGAGAGATGATGACGAGGCTGATATATATAGGGGGATGTGGTTCGCCATGGAAATGAACCGGATACTTTACTGCAGGGAATCCGCTATGGTCGAATATGGGTGCAATTGAGTGAGTGACGTGTTTTTTATTCCGCAGACGGAAAAAAACATCGTATTTCGCCGACATCGTATGAATTTGTTTAGATGGCTGATATTGATAATGA
>NC_051414.1:9820653-9820910 GCF_015228065.2 Penaeus monodon
TGGAGAATTAATGGGCGGCAACACTCAAATTTATTCATACAACTACAGTCAACCGTAATTTGGTTAATTCTGATATTCCTCATAGAGTGGGTAACACGTAAAACGAATTAGTTAAGTCGCATTTAAAACTAACAAAAAACACGTCAGCTTTGTGGAGAAATAAAATTAACATTCTCCGATGATACAATCAATGTCATGCGAAAATTTTAGTTTATATCAAAATCATGCGAAAAATGCTAGTTTATTAACTGGCCTCA
>NC_051414.1:9821440-9821653 GCF_015228065.2 Penaeus monodon
GGCGCTCGTCTCCTTAGCCTCCCGCATCCCTGCGACGGCGGGCATCCAACAATCCGTTTGCTTTCCCGCTCTGAGAAGCCACCTTTTAGTGTACCGGTCGCCGCTTGCCGTTTCTCCCGCATCTTTGTTATACTTTCGCGGATTTTTTTCCGATCTTTATTCACGGTTTTGGGGAGGTTTAGGTTTCTTTTAGTTACACCCGTTTGGGTCTGG
>NC_051414.1:9821903-9822104 GCF_015228065.2 Penaeus monodon
CTGAACTGCAGCCGGCTTCAGCGAACAACGGAGTCCGCCCGATACTTCAGGGAGACAAAAGTCACGGGCGTCTTGACAGTTCTTACTTTTATCAATTAGGAGCTGGACTAACATAATTTATATAATGATAATTTCAGTAAATGGTCGTAATTTTCGTATTGCGACTCATTTTGGTACTATTTTCTATATCCATTTTTAGTG
>NC_051414.1:9822399-9822724 GCF_015228065.2 Penaeus monodon
GATGGCCTCACTAGTTTGTCAATAAGGATTTTAGTTATATACTATGTTCTTCACTATCATTATTGGCAAACGCGTTTTAGTGGTGGCGATATTAAATCAGTATAATACTGATATTATCAACAATGCTGCCATCCCCCAGAGCGCGACTTGGATCACACAACCATTTCCCACGTCAAGAGGGGCAGGCATAGCTCTTCTTCGTGGTGCTCTTGCAATCATGATCATCAGACCCTTCGCCCTCATTTCCATGCATACTTGTTGGCACCCTTCATATTTTACCACACTTTATCTATGTTGCTCTTCATGTCTTCATGGGTTGCAGGCA
>NC_051414.1:9823123-9823397 GCF_015228065.2 Penaeus monodon
AGGCTGTTATATATCATCATTAAGGCAGACGTATGCATGTCAGATATAATATATCACAGCGATCGTGATTTTTAATCCAATAACCACGGATAATTGCACAATCCACTGTAGATTTACTTTTTAATTTTTGTTTACACTTAGATTTCCAAGTAGCCAGTCTGTATACCCTGCGTGACTTTGCTAGATTTTGCCCTTTTTCGACAATGGTGTGTTTCTTACTTTTAACCTTTTTCATTTCAAATAAATATTTTTGTTATTATCATTATTTTCGGTA
>NC_051414.1:9823583-9823851 GCF_015228065.2 Penaeus monodon
CAATGGTCTATCACACCAGGGCAAATTACCATGTACTTTGTATCTTTTCTAGTTTGTTTTTTATACGTATACGTTAAGTAAATTTATATAGATTAGTGCGTGTCCACGAAAATGACCAGTGACCCATTTAATCTGCACATTTTGCAAAAGACAGATGCAGAGCTTTGGTGTAAATATTGAAGAAAATATTTTGTTTTACATTGTTTTACTGAAATATCATTAATCATAATAGTACAAGTTCAAGCATGTAACCTCGCGTAAATTGTTT
>NC_051414.1:9823999-9824379 GCF_015228065.2 Penaeus monodon
CGAAGAGAACGTCGACGCTCATTTGTTCCAATGCTAAGGGACATGGACATGACACCCCTCACGTTGGTGCATTGCCCAGAAATACGCATAAATCTACCTATTCTTCAAGAACTGCCTGAAACTTTACTCATCCTAAAGGGATTATTCTCTCACTAATTAAAAAAGAATACAATTGTTCTGTTCTAGGAAGTCATCGTCGACTCTTGCGTAGAAGCAGGGAGAGGGAGCGGGCGAAAGAGAGAAAGGAAGGGAAGAGAGAAAGGGGAGAGGAGGAAAATGGTTTAGAGAGGAGGAGGAGGAGGAGGAGCAGGAGGGGGGCAAGGAAGAGACTGAGGAAGGAGAGGAGGAGAGACAGGAAGAGGAGGAAGGATAGGAGAAGC
>NC_051414.1:9824416-9824834 GCF_015228065.2 Penaeus monodon
ATGAACATGAAGAAGAAAGGATCTATTACCGAAATGCGGTCGTAATAAGATACATCAGCTTAGAAATCTTATGAATGATCTACATTTGTTGCAATGAATACGCTTCACGATTTAACAAATTCCTTATAAAAAGAAAAGAAACAAGAAGCTACATGCACCTTCCTCCAAAATAACTGATGAAATAAGTCAATAATAATAGACGGAGACTATTACATTCTTTAAAAGTTTACCCTTAACTTCTTCCATTTTCGAAGAATGGCCGGTACGGTTTTCTATACGAAGGTTTTATGGTTAACTATAGTATACGAGAATAGGTATCATGATACTAGCGAGTATTTTCTGTTTACAGGTTGACCAGCATATGTCAATCAGGTATTTCATTCTCATGTCACAGTTCTTACCTTTGTTTTATCAATAC
>NC_051414.1:9826072-9826379 GCF_015228065.2 Penaeus monodon
CCACGATCTTATCTCAGGTCTCTTGCCAAGAAATCTTCAATCGCAGCCGAAGATACGCAACATAGCCTCTCATTCACAAGCTAATGATGTTTGAATGAGAATGAAAAAGTATTATAAGGAAACTTTCGTACTCATTGCTGTTATATCCATGAAGCGTATTTCGTTATTTTGCATTGTTTCTTTGTATTAAGCTTTCGTATAATTGATATGATATGTATTTTGATTATATGAGGTAAGTAGTTCTGTTGTAAACAAATTATATTAGGGATGTGTGTGTGTGCGCGCGTATATTTTATGGATTATGTTA
>NC_051414.1:9827080-9827551 GCF_015228065.2 Penaeus monodon
ATTGATCCCGTTCTGACGAAGTCTGTGGAGGTTGCGAGGGTGTTGGCTTTGAGCGTGGCCGGCGTCGGACACGGCCTCTGGCTGGCACTCCCTCTCATCCTCACTGACAGGTTATCAGACGCTTCCCGAACTCATCTCACTTATATTCAAATTCCGATAATGCCGATAGCGGGCCTGCTCGGACGGCCGCCGCTGAGCGAGTTTAGACTTTGAGGTGTGAATGATAAAGGTCGAAATTCTGGGGCGGGCGACGGCGAGCGATGCGACTTTGTTTAGGCAGCGCGAGAACAACGTGTTGACTCTCCCAAACAATGATTAACTGGGTGCAGGTTTAAACACGTGCTATTTTCGATAGGGGGATCTTTCCTCGTTGGCTTTTGTGTGAAAATAGGGTGATGAGAAGGGCCTTTCCCAAAAATTAATACATCGACGGAGGCCCATGTATATTTAGCTATGTAGAGACTGGACGAT
>NC_051414.1:9827987-9828277 GCF_015228065.2 Penaeus monodon
CGCGGAAAGTACAGGATAACAGCCCCTATAGCTATGCAAAAGGCTTGTATTTTTGTTCGAAACCATGGTAAAAAATTATCGACTTCTCCTCACTCGCTGAAGTAAGCTCTCTCTCCTCACTGACTTTCGTGAGGGCGGTTGAGCATAATGAGGGTATTGATTAGGAAGGATAAAGACGACTTGAAGATATTCGGATAATTTTGCATAGTGGTGAATTTAATGATA
Source organism: Penaeus monodon (assembly GCF_015228065.2). Taxonomy (NCBI): domain Eukaryota; kingdom Metazoa; phylum Arthropoda; class Malacostraca; order Decapoda; family Penaeidae; genus Penaeus; species Penaeus monodon. The sequence goes on from NC_051414.1 coordinate 9,828,213, forward strand.
GATGATAAGAGGTATTAGGAGTTTTATCATGTTGATAATAGTAAGGAGGGATGGTGTTGAATCTC
>NC_051414.1:9833928-9834646 GCF_015228065.2 Penaeus monodon
GCGTCGTCAACAATACAGAAGTCTCAAGAAGTGATCTTGTTACAGGAATCTTTACTATATCACAAGCAAATCGGCGAAATGAATACAATTCCAATCCTCCTTGGTGGAAATTGAATCACCCATCTATTAGCGTCACCATTACGGTTTCTTTACATACGTTTCCCCCGGCAGAGTACTCCGACCCTTACTCCGCCTCTCCGTAAGCATTTCTTTCCCTTGGCAACGGCGCTTACAGCATCCCCAAGTTGATTAACATCCATGAAAGGAAGGGATTCTTTGCTGTATAAAAATCACATCACGTAATTAACCTCTTTTGAAGACTCAAAAGAATTCGGCAGACCTACCGCCATTGACGGAGGAGGAGCGCGCGCCGCCCGTAAGCCCCTTATTCATAGAGGCCACACTCGCATCACCCGTGTTAAGATCGCGCAGGGGTGTGTTAGGGGAATCTAGCACCAAGGCGCTTGGGGAGGAGGGGCGGCGCTCACCTGGAAATCTCCCTCCTGACGTTACTAGATACCCGAGGTGACGAAAAGGACCCCGCCGGGAGTCTTTCCAATGGTATCGCAGAATTGAAAAAAAAAAAAATGATGCTCCGCCTTAAAAGGAGTATTAATTATGTCATAGTGACTTGGGGGTATGGAGCCATCTTTTTCCCTCTGATGCTTCTCGCACCTCTTCACGCGCTAATCTCTCAAACAACGTTCCTGTCGCAGTG
>NC_051414.1:9834869-9835208 GCF_015228065.2 Penaeus monodon
TACTGGTAAAAACTGGTATGAAATAGTGTGTTGTGCGGTGAGGAAAAATAGGTGGCAGCGCATCAAAATGTGTTTCATTACGTTCTCTCTCATTTCTCACAGAACAGGACTGATTATGTAGGCTGAATCTTTATTTGAAAGGGAATATGATGGTTCTTTGTTAATATAAATTCCATTTTCACCTGCAAAATACAGAAGAAAAATATAATGGTGTAAAAAGGGGTGTAGTTCTTTATAAACTAAAGGCTTGATGCAGAATAATTTTATTATGAAAAGTGACGAGCGCCGTTATCCAGACACGAATTCCTTGTCATTTAGCTGTATTTGATACGATATTGA
>NC_051414.1:9835253-9835515 GCF_015228065.2 Penaeus monodon
CACATCAACATTTTTTCATTGGGCATAAAGAGGCTTCCACTTAGAGGAATATTACGGCAAATTAGAACAGCAAGTTAGAACATTATTGGGTTTATTGAAGTCATTTGTATGGCCTTTGATGCAAGCAATGTTGTCATTATGAATATTCACTCTGCTGTTGAGGTTTGATTTGATTTCGGGACGTCGGATTATGAGGCCATTAGTATTCATAAAGCATAGTAGAACGGCAAGTTCAGTTTTATTAATAGTCAACTAAACTTTC
>NC_051414.1:9842621-9842952 GCF_015228065.2 Penaeus monodon
AAATCTCAAATAAATCAGGGCCTGAACCAACTGATCGAGACACTGCCGATAGAGTTACAAGGAGAATTCAAACCTTCCTTTCGGAGAATTAAAACCCTTTTAACGTATAAGTGTGTTGTGATTCCCTTGACTACGTAAATAATTATTTGTCTTATAAACCCAAGTGAAAAAGAACGTTTGAAAGAAAGTAAATAAAGAAGATGAAGAAAAACGGAAAAAGAGAAATAGAGAAATAGGTAAATAAATAGGATATATAGAGAAATAAATAAATAGATATGTTAATACGAAGGGGGGAAAGAAACGAGGACAAGGAGAAACGGATAAATCAATA
>NC_051414.1:9843014-9843231 GCF_015228065.2 Penaeus monodon
ACAACACCTTGAAACCATAACAGTTTGTGTTACCTCAAGAAGAGAGAATTATATATGTATGGCATCTACCTCCGCTACTTCACAGACCATAGAAATGACAACTCTTCCTTCTTCTATAGTAAGTGACCACTTGAACGCTTTCCTGACCTGTCTCAGAGGGGGCCACGTCACAAGAAATGACCACGCAGCAAATCCATCCCGTTTGTGAGGCTTCTCG
>NC_051414.1:9843282-9843408 GCF_015228065.2 Penaeus monodon
TCGTTTGGTTTAGCCTCAGCCTAATTGTTTATTGAGGCGTGCAACCTGACAAGCTTATTGCAGTGCTCAGTTATGTGGACAAAGACCGTAGGGCTTCTGAGCGTTTTTTCAAGTGGCGTTGAGGAC
>NC_051414.1:9845466-9846492 GCF_015228065.2 Penaeus monodon
TGCTGAAAAAAGGTACGTATCCCCCCGTTTGAGCGCGCGTGAGACGGGAGAAACAGGTGACACACGAAGAGCGCCGAAGGTTTAGTCATTCTAGAATATTTTGAGAGGCTTCACAAGTTACTAAGAAGATTGTCGTAGAAGTAATTAGAGGGAAGGGCTTTTTAATTACTTACAGTCGAGAATGTTGCCTCTTAGAAGGTATAAAGACAAAAAAAGAGGGGATGGGAGGGTGGGAGCGAAGGGTGATGGTAGTGTGGGGAGGGGAAGGGGGGGGGGAGGAAGTCACAAAAAAATGTCGGGAAATTAAAAAGTGATTGAGGTACATTGGCTTCTAACGTGGAGCCGGAGTGTGTGTGGTCGGTGTTCTGTTCTTGATGACGGATTGTTATTTGGGACCTCATTATGTTGTTTATGTTGATGTTAAACTTATATATTTTTAATAAAGCGATGTTAAACTTATATATTTTTTATAAAGTGATGTTTACGTCATGTTGACTGTATTGATGTTGGGTTCTGATGCGTTTTGGTTCATGTTGTGTTTCTCTTTTTAGTTTTGTTGTCGAAATTATCTACTGGAGTTGATTTTTATGTTGCCATGTTGATGTTATGTTTCTTGCGCTAATTTTGATGTTATATACATAGATTGTTTTAATGCCCATGATACTGATATTAATATTTCTGTTTTACTGTGTGTGTGGAAGCTGATGTTGTTATATTAATGATGAATTTACTATTTATATATTATGCAGGTTTATCGGTGATAAAGTTGCTATTTATATATTATTGCCGTTATGTTGGCACTAATGTTAAATCCTATACATTTCTCCATTTATGTTGTGTACATGTTGATGTTACTAAGCTTGTGATAATATTAGTGTTGCAATTCGTATGTTGATGTTTAAGGTGATGCCGTTATGTTTGCGTTGATGATAATATTGACGTTATGATGCCAATGTTGCTACGTTGAGCTTCGTTATATCATGACACACTATCCACGTTCTTCTTGCAATTCATTCGTTTTCAGGA
>NC_051414.1:9846539-9846882 GCF_015228065.2 Penaeus monodon
TTTGAAAAGTTTCTTTTAAGTGTCCATAATGGAAGACCTTCTTAAGAGGAAATATAGTTTTTTTTTATGCAACTTTAAAACTTTACTAAATCTAGTGAAAGAATAAAACACAAATTTATGTTGAAAATAATAAACTAGACGGAGAATATTACTTTTTTTTCAGATCAAAACGTTATATCTGAACAGATAAGTTCATTTTGGATGTTCAAAAATCTCTTTGTATTAAGCCTGTGGTCTCTAGAACTAAGTGCGATGCGAGTTTGTTTTAAGTTTTTCGTTTAGTCAAAAAAGACTTGAAATATGGTTCCTAACATAAAAAAAAAGTTAGATTATGCGAATTAGT
>NC_051414.1:9846934-9847003 GCF_015228065.2 Penaeus monodon
TGAGAAAGATCTGAAATGAGATCTTGTAAATCTCTACCTAAAGATCTTTACGTAAATGTGTTTATATCT
>NC_051414.1:9849071-9849323 GCF_015228065.2 Penaeus monodon
CCATATCCAGAGGGAATGACTTCCAACGCCATGACAAGACTCTGCTCTGGTTGTGTGTTATTTTCAGCACTGTCGATTTCGCGAATTCTTTTCTCAGCCAACGGAGTCACTGGTTCTGCTGACGTCTGAAGTGCAAAACATGAAAAAAGAATGTTTGGTTTTCCCCTTTTTTTAGAATTTATTTTGGGAATTCTTTTCATCCTTAAAACATATAAATCTCGCTCTCTCTCAACAAAAATCACACGCTGGCAC
>NC_051414.1:9849352-9849457 GCF_015228065.2 Penaeus monodon
ACACACATATATTATAATTCTTTATGATAAACACACCTGTACGCAAATATAAAAAAAGAAAAGAACCACAATAAGAAATTATATTAAATCTTTTTCCTTTCCATG
>NC_051414.1:9849595-9849671 GCF_015228065.2 Penaeus monodon
AGAGGTGGCATAACTCAGCTGTAAAGCGATGGCCTTGAAACCGCATGGTCATACGTTCGCGCCCGGCCGCCCCTCT
>NC_051414.1:9849751-9849822 GCF_015228065.2 Penaeus monodon
CCGTCCTACCGCATCTCGCTGCTTAGTAAGCATGTCTCCTACGTCCACTTGGGTATAGGACAAACTTTGGG
>NC_051414.1:9850020-9850131 GCF_015228065.2 Penaeus monodon
GGCCTATTTTCACACAACAAACTGCATCCACCACAGCAAAGAAAACTCAGGCTCAGCCCAAGCTCCATGTCATCCTGGGTAAGAAACACACACACACGAGGGAGACAAAGT
>NC_051414.1:9850217-9850411 GCF_015228065.2 Penaeus monodon
GCATTGGCGAGACTAGAAGCAAGAATTCCCGACCGCCACTTACTCCGTAACATGGAGAGTGCGGTCTGTCTCCATTCCTGTAGCCACGGGCTTGCAAACCATTGTGGCTCTCAAACTCTTGCCATTCTCTCTCTGATTGGGAAAGTTTCGAGGGAATTGGAAATCTTTTGGTGTCCGCTGGGCTTGGAAAAACT
>NC_051414.1:9850882-9851133 GCF_015228065.2 Penaeus monodon
CCTGCCCTCCCCTCCTCACCCTTGTCTGTTCCATGACACACCCCGTTGTCGATGTTGTTTGTGGATTCTAAACCCTGTATAATTGTTATGGTGTATTTGTGACAGCGCACTGTGAAGCTGGGGTGGATTTACTATGTATGAAATGGCGGTTGTTGCAGGATTTTTGATAGCGTATTGCGTTGCTACTATATCAACATTTTCAATTGGATTCATGTGTTATTCTTCATTCGGTTCAGACGATTATATGTACG
>NC_051414.1:9856530-9857027 GCF_015228065.2 Penaeus monodon
AGAGGGAGGGAGGAAAGAGCAGGAGGGGGGCGAAGGAAGAGGGACGGAGAAGGAAGAGGAGGGGGAGAAAATGGTTAGACAGGAAGAGGAGGAAGGGAAGGAGAAGCAAGAGGAAATAGAAAAGAGGAGAAAAAAACACGAAGAAGAAAGGATTTATTACCTAATGCGGTCGTAATAAGATACATCAGCGTAGAAATCTTATGAATGATCTACATTTGTTGCAATGAATACGCTTCACGATATAACAAATTCCTTATAAAAAGAAAAGAAACAAGAAGCTACATGCACCTTCCTCCAAAATAACTGAAGAAATAAGTCAATAATAATAGACGAAGACTATTACATTCTTGAAAAGTTTACCCTTAAATTCTTCCATTTTCGAAGAATGGCCGGTACGGTTTTCTATACGAAGGTTTTACGGTTAACTATAGTATACGAGAATAGGCATGATACTAGCGAGTATTTCCTGTTTACAGGTTGACCAGCATATGTCAATC
>NC_051414.1:9858001-9858357 GCF_015228065.2 Penaeus monodon
TGTGTGTGTATGTGGACTGCATGCTCCAATGAGCTACATTGTAGAAAATTCGTAACCGTAGGTCTGCTGACGGCTGCCCCATGCATTAGCTTGTTGGTGATTTTGGGCGATTTTATGGATTTTGGCTCACGAAGGGATGAAGAGCCATTCCTGAAAAAGCAGTTTTTTCATAGCAGTATACTATGTAATGCTCCTGGACTATATGAGAGTAAACACCATATAAGGAAACTTATTAAGCTGGTAACACTGGTATTTTACAAGGAAAATTGGCACAAGTGGCATATTAATGAGAGATCAGAACTTAAGCGTCAACAGTGCTAAAAGCCAGCAGGTCAAAAGCAATACATTTCGATTCA
>NC_051414.1:9859517-9859595 GCF_015228065.2 Penaeus monodon
GTTGAACTCGCAGCAAATAGCGATCCTGGGTTTCGACGAGAGCGACGTGATGTGGAATGCTCATGGAGCTCGACATGG
>NC_051414.1:9859701-9859914 GCF_015228065.2 Penaeus monodon
AAAGGAGGGCAGACTGGCCCTCCGCGCCTAAGCCGACGTTCCCTATTTGGCCAAACCCTTGGCTACAGTGAGCATTAACAAGGAAGACACAGACGTGTTCCGTCGCCACAGGATGCTCAGGATGGATACAGGCTCTCTGCGTCTGGCCAGGAAGCTCAACTTGCCTCTGGTCTCCAAGGGCATGCCAGTCATGAAAGGAGACAGTTACTCCTG
>NC_051414.1:9860321-9860386 GCF_015228065.2 Penaeus monodon
CGATCATTCGAAATGAATCAGGATTTGGAGGAAATATGCCTCGAAAACTGATTAGAAAATTATAT
>NC_051414.1:9861574-9861720 GCF_015228065.2 Penaeus monodon
TCTCAGGTCTCTTCCCAAGAAATCTTCAATCGCAGCCGAAGATACGCAACATAGCCTCTCATTCACAAGCTAATGATGTTTGAATGAGAATGAAAAAGTATTATAAAGGGAAAATTTCTATCATTTTTGTTATACCATGAAGCGTA
>NC_051414.1:9861752-9861884 GCF_015228065.2 Penaeus monodon
AAGCTTTTGTAAATTTATATGATATGTATTTGATTATATGAGGTAAGTAGTTCTGTTTAAAAAAAAATTATATTAGGGATGTGTGTGTGTGCGCGCGGTTATTTTTGGGTTAGTTATTTTATTTTAAATTAA
>NC_051414.1:9866099-9866314 GCF_015228065.2 Penaeus monodon
TAGTAATGATGTCAATGTATAATGATAAAATGACAGATGTTATAGAATGATAAAATAAGCATAGTTACAGTGCTATAACAATAAAAATTTATAGAAACCATAACACAGATAACAACAGAAAGTCTAAAAAGCGGCGGGGACCCGTGGGGCGCAGAGACCAACGAAGGCCATGTTAAACGCATCCGCATCAGGTCGTGCGTGCTGGTTCGCGCCTG
>NC_051414.1:9866399-9866485 GCF_015228065.2 Penaeus monodon
CCTCGGGCGTTCACCTCTGAAGTCATATGCCCTTTCGTTCGTTTCGAACATTTGATACCCAATAATTTTGTTATGTGGTTTTGCAG
>NC_051414.1:9867925-9868246 GCF_015228065.2 Penaeus monodon
CGCGCTTCTTGCTTTAAAGAATATTGATAAATAAATAAAAAAACAGACTTCAGTTCCATAATCACGAGACGACAAGCGCGTTCAGCAGAGTGCCAAGTCTAGATCAAGGTGGAATGAATTACAGCCACAGTATGTGATTTCCCATCCAACAAGAGGGGATATAATGATTACCTAGCGGCTTTAACAGCTGCCCAACTGATAAAATTGTAATTATCTTAACCCTGCAGCCTTAAAACTACTCTGTTGGGTTTAAACTACGAAGTGCGTGAGTTTTTTTCAATGCTTTGTTATCGATGCTGTCAATGTTTCTCTGTTTTTACT
>NC_051414.1:9868305-9868898 GCF_015228065.2 Penaeus monodon
ATTGCATAAATTGAAATAACAAAGATACTAATCTTTATTCACTTCTCTTTCTATAATTATGTATCTCTCTCCATTTCTCTGGGTGCGTATTTGACGTCTAAACACAAGTGTGTATATATACAAAAACACACAAACAATCTCATATTTTTCTATTGCGTCATACATTCTTCTGGAGCGAACACCTTTAGCCACTCCTCTTTTCTGACAACGTATAATTCATTCGACCTCAGAGTTTTTATCATAATTGCACACGTATGAAAACAAACAGCCATTTACATTTGTTTATCCGAATGTTGGCGTCTTGTGTGTAGGTGTACTGGCGTGGGGAAATTTTTTTTTTTATGCTGTGTAGGATAGGAAATTATACAGATGTGTGCAAGCAATCATAGATTCTAGAGGCCACGTCAGAAGGTTATTCAGTGCCATGAAATTGCCACTTTCTCCGCTTCCTTTTTATTGGTATGTACCTTCCGGTTTGGATGAATTCTTCAATTTCTGTCCTTTCATCTGTCTCTCCCCCCGCTATTATATTAGTTGTCTTACAGAAAATGCAAAGATGGTCGTTTTAAAACAGTATATTATTCCTTTGCGTG
>NC_051414.1:9869706-9870686 GCF_015228065.2 Penaeus monodon
TAATTTTATATCATTATAGCTACCCCGAAAAGGATGAATATACTGATAAAACGACCATCTTTGCATTTTCTGTAAGAAAACTAAATAAAGCGAGGGAGAGACAGATAAAAGGGACAGAAATCTTAAAGAATTCACCCAAAACCGGAAGGTAAAACCCAAAAAAAAGGGGAAGCGGGGGAAAGTGGCAAATTTCTGGCACTGAATAACCTTCTGACGGGGCCCTCTAGAATCTAATGATTGCTTTGACACATCTGTAAAATTTCCCCATCCTACACAAGCATAAAAAAAAAATTTCCCCACCCCCATACACCTACCAAAAGACCCCAACATTGGGATAAACAATGTAAGGGGCTGTTGTTTCATACGTGTGCAATTATGATAAACTCTGAGGTCGAATGAATTATCTTTGTCAGAAAAGGGGAGGGGTAAAGGGTTCGCTCCAGAAAGAATGTATGACGCAAAGTAAATATGAGATGTTTTGTGTTTTTGTGTATATTACACACTTGTTTTTAACGTCAATACGCACCCAAGAAATGGAGGAGATACAAAATTTATAGAAAAGAGTGAAAAAAGATTAGTTCTTTGTTATTTCAATTTTGAAATACACATTAACAAATAGCACCCACACCATACAGCGCGCGCGACACAGACAGAAAATAAAAAAGAAAAACATTGACAGCATCGATAACAAGCATTGAAAAAAACTCACGCACTTCGATTTAAAACCCAACAGAGTTTTTTCAAAGGGCTGCAGGGTTAAGAAATTAAAATTTTACATTGGGAGCAGCTGTAAAGCCGCTGGTAATCTTTAACCCCCCTCTTTTTTGGATCGGATCACATACTGTGGTTTAATTCTCCACCTTTGATCTGATTGGCACTCTCTGAACGCGTTTGTCGTCCGTGATTAGGAACTAAAGTCTGTTTTTTAAAAATTTTTTTTTAAATATTCTTTAAACAAAAAGCGCTTTGACTTTTTGTGC
>NC_051414.1:9871640-9871727 GCF_015228065.2 Penaeus monodon
GTGTTGTGTGTGTGTCTACATACAACATACACACGCAGCCAATCAAAAACACCATTGTTTTTAATATCACAAAAAAACCTCACATAC
>NC_051414.1:9871918-9872047 GCF_015228065.2 Penaeus monodon
GTGCGTGCGTTTAGTATGTATGCATTTTATTAACATTATCCATCTGAAAAACCAATAACAATTTTGGGGTATCAAATGTTCGAAACGAACGAAAGGGCATATGACTTCAGGGGTGAAGGGGCCCGAGGG
>NC_051414.1:9872087-9872220 GCF_015228065.2 Penaeus monodon
GTTAGGTAGAAGAGAGGAACAGATGAGAATCGAAGAACAGGCCAAACCCAGCACGCACGACCTGATCGGATGCGTTTAACTGCCTTCGTTGGTCTCTGCGCCCCACGGGGTCGCCGCCGCTTTTTGATTTTCG
>NC_051414.1:9872262-9872369 GCF_015228065.2 Penaeus monodon
AGCACTGTACTATGCTTATTTTTTTATTCTATAACATCTTCATTATTATCATTATACATTGACATCATTATAAGTCCATTATTTGTCAAATTGAAAGCGGTTTACCC
>NC_051414.1:9874047-9874123 GCF_015228065.2 Penaeus monodon
GGGTTTAGATAGAAACTTTTTTTTTAATTTTTTTCAGTCCCTTTTTTGTTTTGTTTTTCCTCTTCCCTTTTTTTTG
>NC_051414.1:9874252-9874328 GCF_015228065.2 Penaeus monodon
AAAATTTTTAAAATTTTAAAATTTACTTTATTTTTTAAAAATTTTTTTTTCTTTAAATTTTTAGATTTAATTTTTA
>NC_051414.1:9874842-9874957 GCF_015228065.2 Penaeus monodon
CCCAGCTTTTCAATTTCTCTCTCTGGATGGTTGTTCCCAAACAAAATTTTCCCCAAAAAACCTTCAAATTTTTTTTCACGATTTTTCAAAATTTTCCTTGTTTGGGGTGTGTGTG
>NC_051414.1:9875030-9875108 GCF_015228065.2 Penaeus monodon
TAATATAATAACACTACGCGGGTGTGTTGTGTGTGGGGATATAGATATGATAAGATATTTATTATACATATCCATACA
>NC_051414.1:9875595-9875674 GCF_015228065.2 Penaeus monodon
TTGGGGGTTTTATACAATAAAAACACATTACTATCTATCTGTCTATCGTTACCTATCTCAAAACACACACAAAAACACA
>NC_051414.1:9876289-9876375 GCF_015228065.2 Penaeus monodon
GCACACTCCGCCATCACGCCTGGCGACAGAAGGGGGGGGGGGCGCCGAGGACCCAGTGAGTTTGGACCTTGCCCCTGAAGGGCTTT
>NC_051414.1:9876447-9876519 GCF_015228065.2 Penaeus monodon
CAAGGAAGGATGAGAGGAAGCACGGGAGGGAAGGGTATGTGATAGATTAAATAACAAATAAATATAATTTTT
>NC_051414.1:9879076-9879166 GCF_015228065.2 Penaeus monodon
AAATATTTCCCCCCTTCTCTCTTTCCTTCTTCCCCCTTTTTGAAAATATATTATAATATATATTAATATTTATATATATATTAATATTAA
>NC_051414.1:9882989-9884483 GCF_015228065.2 Penaeus monodon
AATTTGTGTTTGAAAAATAGATATGGAAAGGGACCAAATAGGGAATAGGGTTTTTAGATAATTTGGCATATTTTTTTTCTATGTGGTTTTTGCCTTTCCCTTTTTGTTTACCCGAAATTTTGAATAATGCCTTTTAAGACAAAAATCCCTTGAGCGATTTCAAATTGAGAAACACCGAGCGTCAAGTTATGGCGAGGAGGGGCGCCGGCGAGGGTCTCCACAGCGGCCACACAGATAACGCGCTTGTACACATGGCCGGCCCGACACCCGGCTTCTCCCCTCGAGTTCTTGTGGGAGGAGCCAGTAAACATCGCCCTTGCGGTTTTAGTCGATATCACGGGCGACGCAACCCCAGGAGAAAAAAAATATATATAGCTTTAACGAATTATGGTAGTTTCGTTACTGCGCCTCGCTTTCGACGAACACGCTCCGTCCGGAATGTAAATACGTAACGTCCCTGTGCGATTCCTTGTCAGACGAGGACTAAGTTGAGGCCAGGGTCCGGCGCAGGGATTCGCAGACGGGGTGACGCACCAATCCCGTGGCTGCGTGGTCCATTATATGCCCTCGGGGACCTCCAAACTGCGGCCGCCCGAAAAACTAATTTCATGCTGAGGAACCCAACGCACTTTTTTTCAAATTTCAACAAACTCGTTCACGTCAAGCATGAAAGTTGAAGGTTCCTCCGCGCAGGGAGGTCGCCCATGGCCTCTACATCAGCGTATTATAAGGATCAGAATTCCACCTTGTCCTAGGAGGCTTTTCCGTCCCTCTGGCGGCAAACCACATAACTATGAGTGCTCGCAAGATGCCCGCGGGACACTTGGCGGTATAATATTTGTGCTCTTGCTGTGTTGAAGAATAAGGAACGATTCATAAAACAAAGAGGAGGTAGCTTGCTTCTTGGGATTTGATGACACCGGCCGAAAGAGTCCTATCCCCCAACGAGGTCCTGCGGCGTGTATAGGCTTTACAGATAACGATCACAAGGTCCGGATGGCGGGGCAGCGAGAGGTGTTGGCTCGACCCCGATGGCGGCCGCAGGAGTGCTCGCGAGACCGAGTCGTTTTCAGTGTGACCGCTAGAGGGCTAAATGAGGGCTTTACCCACGAAATTACTTCGCGGTTTTGCTCACAGTTAACTCTAAGCGCTTAGAGGCGACATCTTGGCCTTTACTTCTGATGAAGGGATGAACTCAAGGAAAGGGAGACGCGGAAGGAAAAGTCTCGTGGCATTGTAGACAATCTGGGATGATGCTCCGAGATGGAGGGGCTTTGCCGCGGGACAATGGGCTCGCGAACAAGGTCCATTTAAGCAATTAATATGTAGACAAAAATACAGAAGGAAACCCTAAACGCGTCATTTTTTTCCCCCTTTTTCCTTCCCTTTCTTCTCACTTGGCAAGGGGAATCGTTTTTCTTTTTTTTCATTTATTTAGAGAGGATATTCTTATATACGAAATCATCGAAGAATTGATTGCCCTAATGGTCAAGG
>NC_051414.1:9884538-9885193 GCF_015228065.2 Penaeus monodon
TCAAATGTATGTCTACGGAAATTCACGACCATCCTTGTTATGAATAAACCACCAACACGCCAAAATATATATAAATAAATTGAAAAACAACAACAACAACGTAACTTTCGTCTGAATCTACAGCCAACCTAATTTCACAAACATCAAAATAACATGACACAAAGAAGGCTCAGAAGCAGAGATGTCTCAGCTATGTAAGTCTCCTCAACACAGATAACGTGGCACTCGATATCCACCTCGCCTGGCACTGGCACTGGCACTTCACCCATCAGTTCAACTTAACACCCGTCTGGTTCCGTAACACAACTAGATTGCGCTTCATAACACGTACTTGTATTTTCTTGTGTAACGCCAAACTCGATGTAGTTTGACTTCATTCTCTGTAAAGCTGCTGATATGCCGCTGAGTCACATGATGTTAGTTTTATTGTGTGGGAAAAAGGGTAATAATTCATGCTGAAATGATATTTAACTTTTATTTCGTGCATATTGCATGTTTGAATGTTGTCTCTCATTGCTTGTATGTCTGTCTCTTTCTGCTTTGCCCACTTTATGGATCTAGTGATTTCTTTGTCTCTCCTCCACTGCCACTGTCTGTTTGTTTCTTCTCTCCGTCTGCTTTTCTAAATACTTATGTTTTATGTGTCTCTTTTTTT
>NC_051414.1:9885358-9885518 GCF_015228065.2 Penaeus monodon
AGAATAGCCTCGTGTCAACCTAAATCAGCCTCGCTATCTCCTCACGCAGCATCACCGCATCTATAATGAGGATAGAGTTAATTCCCTCACTGGTGGGACGCTTGCTATCGCCTCTCTATTAGTTCACTATTACGAGGGGGAACGGGGAGGTGAGAGAGGG
>NC_051414.1:9886276-9886720 GCF_015228065.2 Penaeus monodon
CTTCACTCTGTGCTACTCGAGGAGCCCCTTCCATAAGTCTCGAATATGAGACGTGAAATCATGAAACAATTTCCCCGTGAAACGTGTGGGCGGGATAAGATACAAAACCTTTCAGAAGGCGGATGGGTTTCCATTTAAACAGCCAATGGACGCTCATTCCCGAAGAGGATACGACATTCTCTGCTTTCCTCACCCTCTGGAATACTTATGAGGCAACATGACGCAATATGTCGCAACATGAAGTGGCCTCAATGGGCTTTGCATGGCGACTGTAACGTGTGCATATCATGAGATACAAAGGCAGAGTCGGGAGCCAAACCAGATCTTCGTGAGGCAATAATAGCTTCAAGTTCTAAAGTCATTGGAAAACATCTTTTGGATAACATTATTTTCCATTTCTATCGACATTTTCATACATACGTAAAGAAAGGTAGATTATGTGTG
>NC_051414.1:9886980-9887195 GCF_015228065.2 Penaeus monodon
ATATCATATGCATATACACTCCCTTGCCGATTCCTTCTCACATACAAACACACTCCCTCTCCTACACAAACATATACATACATAAACGACCACGACAGAATTTTTGATAGACACCATCACACAACACATGAATACATACATACACGCACATAGCGGCCGACAAAGGGGATGTGCGTATGGCTGTGTTGTCGGCGTGTCTTCACACACACAAACCT
>NC_051414.1:9887224-9888260 GCF_015228065.2 Penaeus monodon
CGCGCACCTCTATATGGCCGGTCTCGACTGTTTGCTGACAGCACATCATCTCGGATCATCTTTCTTCTTCTTTCCTCTGAGACACAGACGTGCAGCTTCCATTTTCCCCAGTAAAAGCTTTCGCCCAATTTTCTCGCGTGTTTTTCCCACACCCTGCCTTTCACAATAGTAATCCGGCTAAAAGCCAAAATTTAGCCGATTTGGAGCCGGGATCTCGTCTTTCGGCCACAATATTCAGCGACCAAAGCCTGTAATTCCACTTCCAGACCCGTGTTTCACGCTAGATTTAGCCCTATGACACCCCGCTGTAGGTGTCATGTAGCCGTCCATACTTCCCGTAACTCAATACTCACAAGCAGATTTGGCTCATTTTCACCCTGCGCGGCGAGGGGACGCGACTCTCGCCCTTCCGCGCGAGGAGACGGAAGGGCGGAAATGGAATCTCCGAGAGGGCCACTTCCAGGACGTTTGTCTTCCGTGAGTGGGGCTGGAGACCCGCCGGTGTTACAAGAATGGACTCAGGTAAATGGATTTTTGTGTCTTGTCCAGTCAGGCCGCTTAGGAGCTGCAAGTCGGGTATAGTGCACGCCGGGCCTCATTGCAGTGTCACCCGGATGTAGCAACCCACTCCGTCTCCTTTCCCTTCGAGGTGCAACGCGATACCCACGCGAGGAAAGGGACCCGCGCCCGTAATTGCAACATGAACGCAGTAGCAACTCCTTAGAAGAACGCTGATGACGCCTGCAACAGTTCGACTTAGAGAGGTCTAGTCCCGAGGCAGAGTGAAGAGATGTACTCACCCTGGCGGAGATAGAGAGGTACTTGGCTGGCATTATGTCTCCAGTTTATTCTACGGAAAAGTCAGCGTCGCAGGAGACAGTATTATTCCTTTCCTTGCGCCACAGGACTCGACTCTTGCTTCGCATGTCCAGGAAACCCAAAACAAACACCAAGAAATGAGAAAATTAACATGTAATGAACAAATAATAAACTCCAACTACCTCACAGAAAAGAACCTGTACATACAAAGCGATCG
>NC_051414.1:9888288-9888552 GCF_015228065.2 Penaeus monodon
TACTTTTACTAACCGTCTGATCGACCTATTACACACAGACGTAGACGCCGTTTATACAAGGCGAAATCTCGTCATGATATATTCGCGACCTCCTTGTGTAGGACACGCCATAAAGTGTGCTCCCCGTCCCTCCCTCGTCGGGCGCCCTCACAATCTTTACTTCTCGCGCTCTGGACTCTGCTAACGGATGCCATCTGCTCCGGCATCAGGAACATCACATTAAACAGGATGGATGCCATATTTTAATTTTCCTGTCGATGCCGA
>NC_051414.1:9888593-9888729 GCF_015228065.2 Penaeus monodon
TGAAAGCGGAGGAGCAGAACTCTACGGGAATTAAAAGAATATTTCACTATCGTTAATACGACTTACCTTCGTTATTTTCCTCTCTCAGTTATTTAATTCTTTCTTATCTGGTAATCAAATAGGCTCAGGTACTTAT
>NC_051414.1:9892029-9892099 GCF_015228065.2 Penaeus monodon
CTTCGTATGACAGTACAAGCTTCGACATCGTGTAGTGAAGTAACCACGGGACAACATCAAATAATGTATG
>NC_051414.1:9894198-9895602 GCF_015228065.2 Penaeus monodon
GGTTTAGCGTGTCCGTGTGTTCACCTGAATGTCTGAATAATGCCTTGTAAGACAACAGTCCTTGAGCGATTGCAACTTGAGAAACACCGAGCGTCAATGATTATGGCGAGGAGGAGGCGCCGGCGAGCTCTCCACAGCGGCCACACAGATAACGCGCTTGTACACATGGCCGGCCCGACACCCGGCTTCTCCCCTCGAGTTCTTGTGGGAGGAGCCAGTAAACATCGCCCTTGCGGTTTTAGTCGATATCACGGGCGACGCAACCCCAGGAGAAAAAATATATATAGCTTTAACGAATTATGGTAGTTTCGTTACTGCGCCTCGCTTTCGACGAACACGCTCCGTCCGGAATGTAAATACGTAACGTCCCTGTGCGATTCCTTGTCAGACGAGGACTAAGTTGAGGCCAGGGTCCGGCGCAGGGATTCGCAGACGGGGTGACGCACCAATCCCGTGGCTGCGTGGTCCATTATATGCCCTCGGGGACCTCCAAACTGCGGCCGCCCGAAAAACTAATTTCATGCTGAGGAACCCAACGCACTTTCTTTCAACTTTCAACAACTCGTTCACGTCAAGCATGAAAGTTGAAGGTTCCTCCGCGCAGGGAGGTCGCCCATGGCCTCTACATCAGCGTATTATAAGGATCAGAATTCCACCTTGTCCTAGGAGGCTTTTCCGTCCCTCTGGCGGCAAACCACATAACTATGAGTGCTCGCAAGATGCCCGCGGGACACTTGGCGGTATAATATTTGTGCTCTTGCTGTGTTGAAGAATAAGGAACGATTCATAAAACAAAGAGGAGGTAGCTTGCTTCTTGGGATTTGATGACACCGGCCGAAAGAGTCCTATCCCCCAACGAGGTCCTGCGGCGTGTATAGGCTTTACAGATAACGATCACAAGGTCCGGATGGCGGGGCAGCGAGAGGTGTTGGCTCGACCCCGATGGCGGCCGCAGGAGTGCTCGCGAGACCGAGTCGTTTTCAGTGTGACCGCTAGAGGGCTAAATGAGGGCTTTACCCACGAAATTACTTCGCGGTTTTGCTCACAGTTAACTCTAAGCGCTTAGAGGCGACATCTTGGCCTTTACTTCTGATGAAGGGATGAACTCAAGGAAAGGGAGACGCGGAAGGAAAAGTCTCGTGGCATTGTAGACAATCTGGGATGATGCTCCGAGATGGAGGGGCTTTACCGCGGGACAATGGGCTCGCGAACAAGGTCCATTTAAGCAATTAATATGTAGACAAAAATACAGAAGGAAACCCTAAACGCGTCATTTTTTTCCCCTTTTTTCCTTCCCTTTCTTCTCACTTGGCAAGGGGAATCGTTTTTCTTTTTTTCATTTATTTAGAGAGGATATTCTTATATACTAAATCATCGAAGAATTGATTGCCCTAATGGTCAAGG
>NC_051414.1:9895657-9896311 GCF_015228065.2 Penaeus monodon
TCAAATGTATGTCTACGGAAATTCACGACCATCCTTGTTATGAATAAACCACCAACACGCCAAAATATATATAAATAAATTGAAAAACAACAACAACAACGTAACTTTCGTCTGAATCTACAGCCAACCTAATTTCACAAACATCAAAATAACATGACACAAAGAAGGCTCAGAAGCAGAGATGTCTCAGCTATGTAAGTCTCCTCAACACAGATAACGTGGCACTCGATATCCACCTCGCCTGGCACTGGCACTGGCACTTCACCCATCAGTTCAACTTAAAAGCTGTCTTGTTCCGTAACACAACTAGATTGCGCTTCATAACACGTACTTGTATTTTCTTGTGTAACGCCAAATTCGATGTAGTTTGACTTCATTCTCGGTAAAGCTGCTGATATGCCGCTGAGTCACATGATGTTAGTTTTATTGTGTGGGAAAAAGGGTAATAATTCATGATGAAATGATATTCAACTTTTATTTCGTGCATATTGCATGTTTGAATGTTGTCTCTCATTGCTTGTATGTCTGTCTCTTTCTGCTTTGCCCACTTTATGGATCTAGTGATTTCTTTGTCTCTCCTCCACTGCCACTGTCTGTTTGTTTCTTCTCTCCGTCTGCTTTTCTAAATACTTATGTTTTATGTGTCTCTTTTTT
>NC_051414.1:9896510-9896927 GCF_015228065.2 Penaeus monodon
CAGAATAGCCTCGTGTCAACCTAAATCAGCCTCGCTATCTCCTCACGCAGCATCACCGCATCTATAATGAGGATAGAGTTAATTCCCTCACTGGTGGAGACGCTTGCCTATCGCCTCTCTATTAGTTCACTATTACGAGGGGGCAACGGGGAAGGGAGAGAGGGAGGGAAGGAGGGGGATAGGAAAGGGAGAGAGGTAGGGAGGGAAGGAGGGAGGGAAGAGAGCGAAGGGAAAGGGGGGAAGGAGAGAGGGAAGGAAGGAAGGGGGAGGGAGGAGGATAGGGAAGGGAGAGAGGGAAGGGAGAGATGAGAGAGAGGGAAGAAGGGAAAGGGGGAAATGAGAGAGGGAAGGAGGAGGAAAGGGAAGGAAGGAAAGAGGAAGGAGGAAAGAAAAGGAGAGAGGGAGGGAGAAAAGGAG
>NC_051414.1:9896957-9897396 GCF_015228065.2 Penaeus monodon
GGGAAAGGGGAGACGGTAGATGGTTGTCAGAGTGTGAGAGGGAGACAGATAACGAGAGTAGTAGAAGAAAGGAGGGAAGGAGGAATGAAGAAAGAAGGAGAAAGGAGGAGGGAGATGGTGGAGGGAGGGAAAGAAGGGTGTAGGGATGTAGGGAAAAGAGAGAGGAATGGAAAACTAGAGAATTCAGAAAAGAGAAAGAGGGGGGCGGGGAGACGGGGGAACAGACCAAGTGGAAGAGAAAAAGGGAGAGGGGGCAAGAGGGAGGAGGTCGGAAGGAGAGGCAGGGGAGAGGGGGAGAGGGAGTGTCTCTTGCCCTGCTCAGGGTCGGGCTCACATCTCTCCAAATGAGAATGGATGGACCTGCTGATGAAAATGGCGGCGGCTAAGTGATCACAGAGGAAATTCTTATTCTCTGGCGTCATAACCGGCTTGAGTCAGC
>NC_051414.1:9897446-9897695 GCF_015228065.2 Penaeus monodon
TTCATTTATTCCCTCTCTTCCTCTCACCATCCCCTCCTCACCTTACTCTTCCTCCCTCATTCACTCCCTCTCTTTACCTATTACTCTCACTCTCTCTCCTCTCCTCCTCTCTTTCTCTCCCATATCCCCGAGTTAATAGGCTCTCATTAATTTACATAATGACGCAACACTCATCCGGGTAACCACTTTAACCTCTCACGATTCGCCTTGATTTTGCGGGTGTTGAACTCTACGGTCTTTGTCGCCCGG
>NC_051414.1:9897745-9897865 GCF_015228065.2 Penaeus monodon
TCATTGTTATTATTAGTTACCGTTGTCTAGTTACTGTAAGATATACTAGTTTAGTTGTTTTATTTAACGATATAAATCAAATCCATTTTGATGATAATTGGCTTAATTTATATGTCAAAA
>NC_051414.1:9900564-9900805 GCF_015228065.2 Penaeus monodon
TGTTAACAACTATAAAAACACGAAAATCAAAGGAATAAAAGCAAACAAACAGACAGTAAAAAACAAACAAAACAAAAACAAAAAGCAGACGAAACAAACTGAAGAAGAAAAAGCAGAGACAGAGCTAGCAACAGAACCTTTTCGCTGAATGTTACTACACACGGCACCACCAGCTTAAGGTATCCCTGAGGTTGTGGGGGTGGGGGATGGGGGGGAGGGAGGGCGGAATGCGTGTCTGCAG
>NC_051414.1:9901262-9901333 GCF_015228065.2 Penaeus monodon
AAAAGGTATAAAAATGGCGTCTTATGGTGAAAAGGGTTAAAGACAGTGTGAGCCTTGGTCCGCACACGATT
>NC_051414.1:9901365-9901431 GCF_015228065.2 Penaeus monodon
ATACAGGAGAAGATAAAAGGGTAGGGGGAGAGGAAGGTAGGATGATGTAGGGGAAGGCGGGAAGGA
>NC_051414.1:9901501-9901730 GCF_015228065.2 Penaeus monodon
GTTAAAGCAAGGGAAATGCAAGGCAGAATGGAGGAGGAAGATGTAAGGAACATGGAGGTAAGGGAGAGGAAAGGAGGAAGTGGGAAATGGGAAGATGGACGTAAGAAAAGAGAGAATCTGGAAGACGGAAGAGAGTAGGAGGAGAGGGAAGAGGAGGAAGGAGGAAGAGGGGACGGGGGGGGGGGGCAGGGAATATCCCACACAACACGGCCGAGCTTTAGAGCCTTCG
>NC_051414.1:9901778-9902215 GCF_015228065.2 Penaeus monodon
TTTGTGGTTGACCGCATGTGCAGCTCCCGTGTCGCTGTGTGATTGCGTGTGGTTGTATGTGATTGTTTTAATGTATAATTTTGTGTGGTTGTATGGATTGTTTAATGTATAATGTATAATTTTGTGTGGTTGTATGTGGTTGTTTAATGTATAATGATGTATGAGTTTTGTGATTCTATGACACAGGTTAACTGCTTGTATGCGACTGATTTAGAAGAGTAATTGCATATACGTGTGTGATTGTGGGTTCGTATGTTTGTCAGTGATTATGTGACAGTGCTTGACAGTATGTGTTTGGATATGATAGTATCGAGATTGCATTCTTGGTACAAATTTGATATTGTGATATAAGTATGTTATTTCTGGTCGTAGGAAATATTGTATTTTTTTTTTTTAATGTGAATTCTTATGCTGACATTCAAGTTCCATCCTTATCA
>NC_051414.1:9902238-9902694 GCF_015228065.2 Penaeus monodon
AAGAGATCCCTGTTAACTGTACCATATTTTCCCTTCAGACAGTTTTTTAGTGCACAGTTTATTGGGCTTAGTCTAGGTGTATTCAGCCTTTAAAATATGATAAATTGCCAAAGAATAAAGATCGGAGTGTTGCCTCTTCCCTAAAGTAGAAGACCAATCATTACGTTGCGATATAAACAATGAAATATTTTCGTTGATATCACCCAGTTGTTTATATCAAATAGATTCAAATTTTCGTGAAATATAATGCATTCACTCATCACTTATCAAATATCAAATAATGTATAAGCACCCGGGATATATTGCCTGCTGAGTTTAGCAATTGCAACTCAGGCAGTTCAACCAAATTGTTGTAAAACGATTAAAAAAGGTGATTGAAGTATAAACTTTCATAAAACACTTATTATGAATCGATACTAAGCGTGCAATTGAGAAAGCCAAAAATACTTTTAGGTG
>NC_051414.1:9902747-9902865 GCF_015228065.2 Penaeus monodon
GCGTAATAGAATAAAAATATCCACAAACCTAACTGATAACTGCCAATGACTGTGGTCGACATGAACTTTACATGATCATCATACATAAACACACAAAGCTTATGGCTATCTGTTAACT
>NC_051414.1:9903012-9903208 GCF_015228065.2 Penaeus monodon
TTTCAATATCTCTTAAATACAAAACAGCTAAATCAAAGACAAAAGACACACTAATTACTCGGTACCATCGACGTACTAATATATATTGGCTTTTATAAAAAAAGAGTGATATCTGCCTGAATATATTCTAGTCGTAGCCACACCAGAACTAAATAATTCTGTAGTAATACGTAGGAGGCCTATTTCGTTAACATCT
>NC_051414.1:9903912-9904129 GCF_015228065.2 Penaeus monodon
CAAAACAAGACCTGATTCGCAAAGCGTTCCTCGCTTCTAAGACTTCCTTCTACGCGAAGCCTGCCACACCGCCCTTCCGCGAAAGTCTCTTTAACAAGTGCGTGCGAAGTGTGAAAAGTATTTCCTTCCCTCGCTGGCTTCGGGCTCAAAAGGTCACGCACTTCCCGTCGCCATAAAGGTCGGTCGTCCTGCCGGCGCGGGGAAGTTACAGCCGTCG
>NC_051414.1:9906961-9907123 GCF_015228065.2 Penaeus monodon
AGAAGGCACAGGTCGATATTCAATATTCCAGCATGTTCTTAGCACCTCTGCCTGCCCCCTCCCCTCCCCCCTTCTCTATATGTCCTTATTCTCACCAGTGACAATTTTACATATGAAGCGCGGTCGGCATTGGCTGCCTGATAGAGCTCTATGAAGGAGGGG
>NC_051414.1:9907395-9908331 GCF_015228065.2 Penaeus monodon
TTCCCCGCTTTGATCTTATTTAAATGCATCACTCTGGCCGGATAAAATGGGCGCCATCCGAACATAATGCCATAAAGGACTGGAAATCCGACCTTCGTGTAAGGCTTAGTGACGAAACTCGATTGCCTTTCGGGGCAAGAGAGAGAGAGGGAGGGGAGGGAGGGGAGGGAGGGAGGGAGAGGGAGGGAAGGAAGGGAGGGGAGGATGGGAGGGAGGCAAGGGAAGGGAAGGGGAGGATGGGAGGGAGGCAAGGAAGGAAGGGAAAGGGGAGGAAGGGAAGGAAAAGGCGACAATGAACGGGTAATAGAATGGAAGAGGAAGGAAGGGAGGAAAAGGAGGAGGGAGAGAAAGAGTGAGAGAGGGGGAGGGCAAACAAAGAAAGGGAAGGGAGGAGGAGGAGGAGGAGGGAAGAGAGGCGACAATGAAGCGGCCAACGGAAGGGAGGAAGGGAAGGGGAAGGAAGAGAGAGGGAAGGGAAGGGAGAAAGAGGAGGGAATAGTAGAAGAAAATGAAGCGACAATGAGGGGGGTAAAAGGGCGACCAAGGAGAAAAGGGAGGGAGGAAAGGGAAGGAAAGGAAGGGGGAGGAAGGGAAAGGGGGAAGAAGGGAGAGAGAGGAAGGAAGAGAAATGGAGGAGAAAGAGAGGAAGAGAAAAGGAGGAGAAAGGGAAAGGGGGAGGAGGGGAAAGGGTGAAGAAGGGAGAGAAGGAGGGGGAGGGAAGAAAAGGGAAGGGAGGAGTAGGAGGAGGAGGTGGGAAGAGTGGGGGGGGGAAGGGTGGCTAAGAAGAAAGGGAGGGACGGAAGGGAAGGGAGGAAGGTAGGAAAGGGAAGAAGGGAGGGAAAAGAGGGAATTTCAAGGAAGGAAAGGGAAGGGAGGAAGAGGAGGGAGATTTGGAAGGAAAAAAGACGACAATAATAATGGCAGACGTAAAATGGC
>NC_051414.1:9908417-9908821 GCF_015228065.2 Penaeus monodon
TGTTTGAGGAAGAGGAAGGGGACACGTAAAAGGGCCACCAAGGGAGAGAAGGAGGAAGAAAGGGAGAGAGGGAGGCAAAGAAAGACGAGAAAGGACGGCAAGGGAAACCCAAAGAGCGGCCGAGGAGCTAAGGGAGGAACCGGACGACATTAAGGCAGTTCCAAAGGGAGCTGAAACGAAGGGAGGAAAGTGGGAGGGGGTGGAAAGAGGGGGGGAGGAAGAAGGGCGGAAGGCAAAGAAAGGAAAGAGAGATGAAAATGAAGGAGGGGAAGCAAGAAGCGAGCTAAGAGAAGGTCGCAAAGGGCTTATACACTGGCCATCGAAGTGGAAAGAACAGACCCACTAGTTACAGTCACCTGCTCGAGACCTGAAGCTCCACCAGGTCACTTCTTCTGGTTAACTTG
>NC_051414.1:9909069-9909411 GCF_015228065.2 Penaeus monodon
GTTTCCGGTCCCCGTTTTCGACTGCCTTGCTGCCCCTTCCTACTCGTCTTGAGGGTCTTCCAGTGACGATACGAGGGAAAAATATCCGGATTATTGTATAACAAGAACTACTAATATGTTCTTCATTTTTCCACAGCGCGGGAGGTTTGTATAACCGATCTATTTATAATTCTCATTTTCTTCCTTAACCCGGGAGTTTTTTTTTCTCTTTTCAGATTCAAGGAGAATAAACGGAGAAGGAATTTCACAATAAATAGAAGAAAAAGAAAGATTCCATGTCCCTAGCATCCTTACTATGAAATACGACACATGCATTGTATATCAATACATTATATAAAAAAA
>NC_051414.1:9909894-9910077 GCF_015228065.2 Penaeus monodon
TTTCCTACTCACATATAATCTTATACACCTACACACACTAAGAATACTCCAGGTTGCAGAATGTTACATTACATACACACACTCAACCAGCCAGCTACTTTCCTACCCATCCTCACACTACACAAACACAAGCCCACAATACACAGAAACGACCTCCTCCTTTCCAACCCACTCCACCCCCCC
>NC_051414.1:9910197-9910492 GCF_015228065.2 Penaeus monodon
CTCTCTACACCACCTCCAGATTGCTTCAGTCGAATCGAAGTTGCCAAACACACACACACACACCCAAACTAATCCACCCAAACACTCACACCCTCTCCTACACACCCACACCCTCCCCTACACACCCACGCCCTCCCCTACACACCCACACCCTCCTCTACGCACTCACCCACACCCTCCCATACGCACAGACCTCCAGTCTGCTTCAGAGACTTCATTTCGAGCTGAATCGAAGTAACCAAGTGAGACGTGTTTTTGGAACCCACGCCCCCCTTCCCCCCCCCCAAAAAAAAAA
>NC_051414.1:9910553-9910813 GCF_015228065.2 Penaeus monodon
ATCTCTCTACACCACCTCCAGGCCTGCTTCAGAGACCTCATTCCGAGACCGAATCGAAGCAGCCAAGCGAGACGTGTTTTGGAACCCACGCGCGACTCTTCCGTAATTACCTGGAGAATCGTATGATTAATTAAAAAATCGGATTTTCAAGATTGCGCTCGAACCTAATATTCAGATTTGATTAATAGCGGGGTATGATCCGTGAACATAATATTTCTGTTCATTATTTCTGATTTGCAGGAATGAGAAGTATTAAAGAG
>NC_051414.1:9914290-9914678 GCF_015228065.2 Penaeus monodon
GAACATAGGCTGTTGTATTGCATAAAAAAAATCGTAGGCCTAATTTCTTTGTAACTGATTATACATATTTTGAAGGTTGAAGATATTTGAAAGTTATATTCATATCTATAGTTAAGTTTCCAACTTAATGACTCCTACATGGACGTATTTCTTACTTATCTTGTTATTATTTTGTATTTATTCTGATGAATAAATAGAAAAGCGAGAGAACACACGTGTAGAGAAGAGGAATGATTATTTTTGAAAACTCTGTTTCATAAGAAAGAGAGGAATACTTACAAGAACAGCTTTAAGTTAAATAGTGAAGAAAAGGCTAACCTTTATGTAAATTCATCTATTCGTTTGGTGGTTCGTGTAAGTATGTCTTGGGGATGTCTGTTTATATATG
>NC_051414.1:9914943-9915434 GCF_015228065.2 Penaeus monodon
TTGTAGTTTATTTTTGTCCAATAATCTGCACGTGACTCTACTTAAAGCGATGACTCTACTAAAATTATGACTACCAAGGCTACGACTCTACCAAAGCTATATTTCTCCCAAAGCTATAACTCTTCTTGAGCTGTGACTCTGCTAAGCCTCTGACTGCACTAATGCTACTAAATATATATATTTTTATTGGGGTTATTACTCTCCTAACGCCATGACTCTACTAAAGAACATGCCTCCGCTAAAGCTATAACTCTACTAGAACTTTGTCTTTACTATAAAACCCTACTGAACCTAAATACAAGAAGACGGAATTAGCTTCATATACATAATCATCATCCCAAAACCAAGACAGCGTTCTACAAGCCACTAAACAGGGCCTCCCAACGTGGCACTCGTGAACTGTGCTCTCGGCAGGCCTGGCACGCTCCTCCACGGGGACTAGAATCTTCGTAGGCCTATCTGTCCTGTTTTTATTCTCCTGGAAGACCAAA
>NC_051414.1:9915788-9916010 GCF_015228065.2 Penaeus monodon
TTTTTTGTCCGCTTACTAATTGGACTGCTTCACAGTTCGCAAACCATGAAATAACAGGAGTGATCTCACATTTATCCGGACAACACGTGGGTGCTCACCAGCTTAAAAAGGTCAGGAACTCGTGTACTAAATCACAATCATACAACAACGTAACATAACAACGTTGACCATATTATATAGTGCTAAGAAGCGACTATAATACCACTATATCGGGGAGAGAAT
>NC_051414.1:9916079-9917394 GCF_015228065.2 Penaeus monodon
CAAACCTAAAAATCTAAATTAAATAGAAATAACTGTGAGAAGTAGAAATAACGAAAATAATGCCCCCAAATAACAGCAAAACACAGCGTAACGTACACAACAATGTCACAACATTACACGCCATTGACACAACAACCCATCCACAAGAGGTGTTCGCAACCCCCCCCCACCTCCCCACCCCATGCTTGCCCCCCCCCGTAGGAGCCCCTCCTAAACATCTGGTCAGAACTCCTTACTCCCTTCTCCTCCTATCCCAATGCAACCCTAGTTTAATCCTCCCCACTCCCCACGCATCTCTCCACTCCCCATGCACCTCCCCACTCCCCACCTTAACAGAGAAATGCCACACCCTAATCCCTTCTCCTCCTCCTCCTCATTATCATCATCATCGTCCCTCTTCCCCACACACACTTCCTCATCCCTCGCCATTCCCCTTTTCCCCATACTTCCCCATTCCCTACGCCGCACCATCCCTCGCCCATACCCACAACTTCCCTTACCCTTACTTCCCCACCCCCTCCCTCTTCCCTACACCTCACCCCCCCCCTCTTCCCTACACCCCATCCCCTCCCTCTTCCCTACACCCCACCCCCTCCCTCTTCTCTACACCCCACCCCCTCCCTCCTCCCTACTCCACTCCACCCTCTATCCTCCTCCCCACCCACACCTCCCCCCTCAACTCCTCCACCCCCACCCCACCCCCCCTCCCCATCCCAGACACCCCACCCGCTCCCCCATCCCGGACACCCCATCATGAACCCTACGACGAACCCCCTCGAGCCATTATGATCTGTGTACATTACCCCTCGTAATGGGGGAGCCTCTCTCATGGCCCATTTGGTGGTCAGCGCCTCTAAATGGATTTGAAACGAGGACCATTACCTTCTAACACAGGCCTATCACCCTCCTCCGCCGCCGCCTCCTCAGACATCAAGGGTATCATCCTCTTCCTTATCTGGGGAGGGGAAAGAGGGGAGGGGAAGGGGGGTGATGGGAAGGGGAAAGGGAGAGAGGGGGAGACGGGGAAAAGAAGGGGTGGGCGGTGAAGGGAGGGGATGGGGGGAGGGTTAAGGGTGGGAGTGCTGTTTCTTTCCTTGCGTATAGATATATATATATAAAAGGTATAAATGAGAATGGATGATTCTCATAATGTGTGATGTTAGCTTGTGATTTTGATGAGGTGGGGAAATTATACTGACTTCATTTTGGGAAAAAAAATCCTTCCTAATCGTATTTCCCTTCTTTTCCATATGTCACAAAGAATTCTGTTTTCTATTCTTGCCTGCGGTCTGGCAACACTGCATGGATCAGCTGA
>NC_051414.1:9917423-9917998 GCF_015228065.2 Penaeus monodon
AACCTCGCGCGCGTCCGACCGCCGTCGATAGAGCTGAGCCTCACACGTTAAACCAAGGGGATTATCGACCATGTTGCCGCCCGTAGGATTATCGCGGGGTCGCCGGTGCTTGAAATATGTCCCGGTCTGGAAGAGAAGATTATCATCATAATTCTATCACAAACGTGCGTAGAGAGACCGGCTCGTACGCCACGGGAACAGCGGGTGAATTTGTGTAGTTTTGTGTAGGGGTCTGTGGCCATTCTTAGTGGGGGATTTGGAATGTTAATTTTTGTTGTTGTTGTTTTAATCAAACGCGGGTTTAACAGTTGTGTTTATTTATACGAGATTTTTGAAATGAACAAAACTGTTTCAAGTTAGAATATATTATTATTTCATAAGTGTATGTTAAGCTGAAGTAGCCATTTCGTTGAAGTCTATGGATATCAGCCTTTTATTCTTAAAAAAAAAAAGGTAATGAAAATTGTAGCGCTGTCATTTGACATCAGTACTCACTACATCCACTTTTTTTGTAAGAGGATAAGAAAAAGTGAATGACATCTGGCGCAAATGCAAAACTTATACAAATCGTACTA
>NC_051414.1:9918242-9918521 GCF_015228065.2 Penaeus monodon
TCAGTGCCATAAATAAGCTTACAAGAGTGCCCGGGCTGATCTCCTGAGTGACAGCCGGTGTCAGGATGGCCAGTGGTCAGGCAGAGGGGGGCGGGGGGTGGGCGGTAAGAGGGAAGGAGAGGGGGAGAGGGGAAAAAGAGGGGAGAAAGAGAGGGAGACAGGGAGGGATGCGCCCTGATTGGTGTCACGCGAGAAATAGTCACATCCGGCGTATGTTAACGTCACTGCGTCGTTGTCGCTTCCCCCTCGTCATAAAATAACCTTACGACATTCCCCCCA
>NC_051414.1:9918570-9918857 GCF_015228065.2 Penaeus monodon
CGACCCCCACGTGAAACAAAACAAAAACAAAAACCAGAAAAAAAAAAAACCGAACCACGGGAAGCGCAACGGTGATAATAATAATAGCAACGCCCCCTGTCGACAACAGCGGTCGGATACATCTCATTTAATCTGATTGGCTCTTTGGCGGCCGGGTAATTAGATTCACACGAGGCAGATGGCGCTAATAGCTCGCGAAACACGAGACCCATCTCGTTATCGGCGAGATCCATGGTTTCGTCACCTGGATTTCTCTGACTGCAATCCGCCGGGTCTCGGTGCCTGCC
>NC_051414.1:9919256-9919505 GCF_015228065.2 Penaeus monodon
GAATAAGGTCGTACGGATGGAAAAATAGGAATAAAGAGGGAAGGGAGGAATAGAAGAATACGAAAGGAGGAGAAGGGGAGAGGGAATTAATAATCATTTGCCTTATTACCTAATTGGACGGTCGTTGCCAATGAGCCTTTTTTTCTGCGAGATTTAATGGTGACATGCATCCCATTATTATTCTTTTTTTATTATTGTTATTATTTTTTTAAAAATAAAGAATCTCTCGACAAATGTCAAGTATATATT
>NC_051414.1:9919818-9919898 GCF_015228065.2 Penaeus monodon
CCCTGAAAACACAGTAGAGATTCCAAATCAATAATGAGCACTAACATCAAACTCTGAGGGTCGAGCGAGCAGGGAGAGAG
>NC_051414.1:9919938-9920143 GCF_015228065.2 Penaeus monodon
GGAATATCCCCCCCCCAAAAAAAAAAAAGAGAGAAAGAGAGAATTTGAAAGATTTGAAGGGAGCATCCGCTACAAACTGGAAAATATGCGCAAGGGGGTATCGGGCTGATCATTTTAGAGATAGGATTATTCAAGATCAATATCAATCCTCATAATGAGTCAGGGTTAGGGTGTAACATCAAACAATTTACTTAAGAGAGCGTCG
>NC_051414.1:9920824-9921157 GCF_015228065.2 Penaeus monodon
AGGGGAAAGACAGAATCCTTAAGAATCCTATCTCCTTATCTTATTTTTTTATCCGCTACAATTCCTACGGAGATCTGTTCCTAATGGTATGGTTATTTGCGTACGAGTTTGGGGAAGGAGGGAGGGGGGGAGAAGGGGGGGAGAAGGGGGGGAAGAAGGGGAGGGGGAAGGTTGTGCAGGAAGTATGCAAATACGAAGAGCATTGAGGGTTCTGGACGCCAATCATGTCGAGATCATGTTGATGACGTGTTATCAAATATCCCGTATCTTGTAACAATGATATTTTTCTCTCGGTCAGACCTTCACATCACGAAGCGAAAATAGAGCAAAGCG
>NC_051414.1:9921430-9921643 GCF_015228065.2 Penaeus monodon
CACACGCGCGGCCGACCGATCCCTGCGCCAGACGAACTATCGGCCGCGACATCGGCGTCTCCTCTCTTTGCCGTGTTATTTAAATCGATTTTAATTCGTAATGGAACCTTTCAAGTTGCTCGACAAACGGGGCGAAGGCTTGCTTTGGTCCAAGGCTGACATCTGACATCTTATTATTTGGAGAATTTGAAAAGGAGTGGATATTTCACTGGA
>NC_051414.1:9922099-9922527 GCF_015228065.2 Penaeus monodon
AGGGATAATAGCATGTGGTCGAAGTCAACAGCCAGGGCAAGGTATCGGACGCGGGGGGCCGTAATCCACCCTTAATTAGGTTCGTAATAGCTTGAGAGTTGTTTGTGTTCGTGGTGCAAATGTCGATGTGTTGATGGGGGGGAAAATGCGTGTTTTTCTAGTAGCTGGATATTTGCCGGTGAGAGAAGGGGGGAAAATTATATGTATTTTTCCCTCTCTCTCTTTTCCATTTTTTTTAGGGGGGGGGGCGCGGGGGAATTTTTATTATTCTTTCTCGACAGCGTGAATATTATGAATTTGGAGAGTTGGGGATACGTATATATATTTTTTCTTTTTTTTCTGGTGTAGTTTTGTGTTGTCATTGTGATTATTGATATGTCTATTTCGCTATTTTCGGGAAGCCAAAAAATAATGATGAAACGTTTCTG
>NC_051414.1:9922548-9922991 GCF_015228065.2 Penaeus monodon
TGTGGTGATAACCTGGTTAAAGTGAGACGGTGAGAATATAAATAGTTATGAATTTCAGCGGCTTTGTTTTAGGGGAATATTGCTATTATCTCGTTACCCGTCAATGCCACCATAATTTGATTATTATCCCATTCATAAAAGTTGCGAAAAATGAATATATGATATATATTTTTTTCAAATTACGATCTCACTTTACCTAACTATGAATATATATCAAGTGAACAATATTATTATCGTTATCTTTATCGCTATCACCGCGAGAATTTCACAAAATATCAGCAGTTGCTTGATTTTTTTTCTTCTTTCTTCAATCCATTAATTAAATCGTTAGCAAATTAACATTGCAAAGGTTATCTATCACAAGGAAAACTATTTTATCTCTTCTTGGAGACCATTCGCGAACCATATTCATTAAGCTGGATATCATATCCGTTATCATAACC
>NC_051414.1:9923012-9923097 GCF_015228065.2 Penaeus monodon
TTAAACCCACCATAATGTAGTTTATCGTGTCTCATTGTTAATATTTTCTTCTTATACGTTTTTTTCTTATTTTTATATTTATCTA
>NC_051414.1:9923347-9923428 GCF_015228065.2 Penaeus monodon
TAAATAGCTACGTTTTTCTGTATCGATGTCATTAATCATCAGTATTACCAATATATATCCCAACCTAGAAACATATCTTAT
>NC_051414.1:9925057-9926852 GCF_015228065.2 Penaeus monodon
ACGGCGAGATCCATGTTAGCATCTGCATCAAAAATCAACCTCACCAAGTCATGCAAAATGCAACATTCTTCATTTGCAAAAGCGGAATACATTTGCCTCGATGGAACAGATAGCCGTCATTTCCTCTCTTCCTTTCTCTTATTACAAAAACACAAAGCAGTATGACATCGTTCCTGCAAAAGCGAGGATCAGTGAAGTCAGATTTCGATGCTGACGATGTTGTATTATCTATATAACATGTAAATTGTGGAATGTGATAAAATACGTTTTGGAGTGTTTATTTTAATCTACAGTTTCCATAAACTTGATTCTGAGAGTGAAATGTGTAATTTGCTTAATATATCTCTTATTTGTAGTCACATATCAGTTCTCAAAGTAAATGTACAATCGTATATCATGAAAGTCCCATAGTACTGAGTGTGCGTGTGCTCAGTGTTTACTATTTCGTGGTTTCTGTGAATCCATTAATTAATTTTCGTGTTATTCACAGAACCAGGTAAGGATTTTAACTTTTAAGTACTTGTTATGCAGCTTTTTGCCTTTATAGTTTTTTTCGACGCTTGGATCTTCTGTGAAGTTGAGGGTGAGGATATTAGTAAGAGAATACACATTTTTTCAAGAAATTGAAAAACAAAATAATCACGTTGTAAGCTATCTGCTCTGGAAAAAATACACCATAATAATAACTCGGAAAACTCGTGTGTAGATTCCGTAAATGAACCTGACGATAACCAATGTAACTTACCCTCTGTACAGTATCACAACAGCTCATAGTATTCATCTGTACCGATTATTTTACATTCCCCGTGAGTGAAGGATAAGTCTTATCTTAAACTGGGGATAGGTCTTCTCTCTTATACAATTTTTACCTTAAAGAGGAACAAAAGGAAAGTTTAATTTTAATTTTGATTTTGTTTTTCTTTCGTTTCGCATCCCAAACTGCAGCAGATTCTTTTTCTAAATCGCACTTTCATATAGAGAGATAAGTAGATAGACAAATAAACAGATATACGTAGATAACAGATTCCCTTCGCTTCTTAAACTGCAACAGTAGTAAGGAAGTCTTTTAACCTATTAAGTAAGTGGCTATTACATCGGAGCTGAATAAGATATCACATTACACGCTATTGGCACTGAACAATAATAGTAAACACTGATGGAAGTAACGTGATCTTTTGTAATCTTTCTTTGCATTATCTTCAATGACTCGAGGATTCTTTCTCGAGGTTTTTCTTGAAAGTGATTACATGGGGAACATAAAAGCTCCTTGCGTGGGTTACAGGGTGCCAGTTACGCTGTGTGGATTCCTGCTATTTAAGACTTACTCTAATGATGCTGTTGATGATTCTACCTGAAGCAACACTGGTAATAAAACTGCTATCTCTTCCATATATCGAGACTTTAGGGGTAATTCCAAACTCTACTGTGGAATCAAAATATACCTATCTATAATTCTAATTTCAGAAAATCACCTCCTGATCCGAAGTCCTGGAATATATCACGATACACCATCAACAGCAGAAAATAGTAAATAATGGTAATAACAAGTTCATCTAATACAAACTTTGGGACTTAAAACTTGCTCATTGATCAAGGAATTCCCAAATGATGTCTAGATCATTTAGTCTGGGAACAGGATAGTTTGAGTGAATACATTCTATCTAAACATACCCCAAAAAACAGAGAGATGGGGGAAAACGCCTAAAACATGGTAGGCAGGTGAAAATGTAACACGAAATCTGTTATTGCTGTCGACGATATGATATCCTGGAAGGCACTGTATTGCCGAACTTTG
>NC_051414.1:9926876-9927209 GCF_015228065.2 Penaeus monodon
TCTCCTTCGGCCAAACAATATCTCCAATATCTGTGACGAACATTCAACATTTATGATAGGGTTTAAGCTAATCTGGTATCGATAATATAAAAATGATAATCACGCGATCTCATGACGATGAACACATCAGAACATTTGAAAATACACCCAAGAATGTTAAAAAATAAACATGATAATAACTGCTAGTCGTAATTAGCATAAACTATGCAAGAGTCAAGTTGAAAATTCGATATGGTTATAATAATAACAACAAACCAATAATAGCGTAATTAATCCTTAGAAACAACAGTAGTTATCACACTAATTCTATCACACTAATTTTACTTCCGTTTT
>NC_051414.1:9928415-9928596 GCF_015228065.2 Penaeus monodon
CCCAAATACTCCTAACATTCATTACATTTCAATATATTCCGTTATTAATACAATTTTCATACTAATTTCTCGGCTCCGTCGTCTTCCCCAAGCTTATCAGATTATATAAGATGATATTTTAGAAAGTATTATAAGAGACAGATGAAATTGCATAAGCTGATATTGTGAGAAGCTAATAACG
>NC_051414.1:9928713-9929161 GCF_015228065.2 Penaeus monodon
GAAGTACAGGTTAAGAGGATAAAAGATAGATGATGTTTCCTGTAAGATAAAACGAAACGTATGACTTATTAACATCATAAAAAAAACAAATCCTAATTCATCAAAAAAAGAAAAAAAGTGCAAGCTATTCCCAGAAAAAAAAGACGATCAAACACCAAGAAAGAACAAAAGAGCATCACGACCGACGCACGAGCGCATTCATCTCCCCACGACGCATGGCAAACGAAGAACTAGAAGCGCAAGGACAGAAGGTGCATTCTAGCTTAGCCAATCGACATCTCTCGGCCAATCAAGGATTCAGGACCACAAAATGAGATTGGCATTTCTTCCAATATGAGTGGCAGATTAACTGTCACACAAAGGTTCCACTCTGCCAGCTCCATATGTGTTCCTGCGCTGCAACACCTGCGCTTCCATCTTCGGTGCCTGGCTTTGGGTAGGATTTGGA
>NC_051414.1:9930789-9931962 GCF_015228065.2 Penaeus monodon
ATTTGAATATAGATACCTTTAGCACTCGAGTTGTTAAAACGAACATATCTATTGGGTTAAAGCAGTATATGTTATTAATACTTCTTTTCGTGCCACATTTTCTATCACAACAGTTGGTATTACGGATAATATTGGCTATAACTATATCTGCTATAACTATATTTTCCTTAGGCACTGCTATGTCTACTTATATCATTGCTGATATCAAAAATATAAATATTATTTGTTGTCTTTGTTGATTCTATGTACTACATTTTCTCAATTTGTGTTTTATGCCACGGGTTATTATTAATTTCTATTTCGTTTTATTTTCTTGCCCTGTACGATACTCCTATTCAGCGAAATACGCCCGATATGGCAATCTTATGCTGTATCTCTGAAGCAGAACTCAATTTCAAGCCACTAATACTCGATCATTTTAGAACCATGTAATTCCCGCACTATATTTTTTGTGCCATCTACGTTAAAGGATTTTTTATTTCGCCTTATTCATCATCCCCTCGCTCAGTCTCCACCAAAGTCCATTAAAATTTACGGTTTCGGAGCAACCATTGTGATTTTCGTGAGTATGTGCTCACCCTTACATCAGGCAAATATACTTAAATACATAGTACTCTCTCTCAGACAAATATAACTACCTACATATTACTCCATCGTAGAGGACCAGATAAACCTACATACAGACTGTTCCTTTGTAGACAACGAGCTACGCCTTCATACATACTACATATGATCTCTCAGATGGTCAATCTTTAGCCGCCTTTATACCATGGGTTTCCTCCGTACCTAATGAAAACGGGAGGGCGAAGCCGTAGACTTCATCACGTAATCTGATTGGCAATGATTAGTAATTCGATAATATTTCTCTTGTCTTACTCGGGACAATCTCGCTCCTCTGATGGTTCGTGGTTTTCCCGGAGTGCTGCAGGAAGGGAAAAGGGAATGATTTGGCTGTAATTAATGTGATGTGATGCATTTGAATAAGAAAAGGAAATGTGTTTCTTGCGTGTTATTTCAGATAGTTCATGTTATTTAATTTGCCTTTTATTTATGTCAGAAGAACAGTAATAACAGTTTTACTGATGATGATAATATGAACACGATAAAGCTAATTATACTTAAGGAAACGATATGACTTAGAAAGACGTACTCAAAATACATAGGAACACGGAT
>NC_051414.1:9932265-9932707 GCF_015228065.2 Penaeus monodon
AAAATATCCGCGCGAATCCCAACGGAGAGAGCACCTTTAAACTTATTTCTGACAGCACTCAGCACCGGAGCTCCTTGTCCCTTCACCCCCCCCTTGCCCAACCCCTACCATTACCCCTCCATACCCTCTGCACATGCCCCCCACCCTTCCCCCCTTTTTTTACACTATTCCCCTTCCCTTTACCCATCTCTTTCTCTCATTTACATTTGCATCCCTTAACTTCAACATCAATCCCCCCCCCCACTCTTTCCCTTTACATACCTTATCCCTGTCTACTGTCTCTCTTAACGATGCTTCCTTCCCCTATCATTGCACTGTAAGCACCCTCAATTTCATCCACGTTCCTTGTATACCAAAACCCTTTCTTCTCTTGTGTATATTACCCCCTAAAACTTTACTCAGCTTCTTCCCATTCTATGCTGACTCCATCTTCTCAATCTAG
>NC_051414.1:9932778-9933433 GCF_015228065.2 Penaeus monodon
GTACTAGCTCCCCCCACCGTTCATCCATTCTCCTCTCCGAACAATCATCTACCTCTTTCTCTCTATATTCACCCTATACCTTTATACACATCCCGTCGACATCTACATTAACTCCCCCCTTCACCCAACGTCCCCTTCTATACAACGTCCCACCCGCACACCCATCCCTTACCCCTTTATTATAGCCCCAGTACCCTCTGACCTTCCCCCCTTACACCCCTAATCCCCCTTAACCCCCCCCCCTTCTCATCGCTCCATGTAAACATCCTTCTCCTCTTAGCGAACGAGGGAAAAAATCACTCACTTTAACACTTTAGCGAGGCACTCTTAACTCTACTACGTAACGTGCTTTAAGTGGTTCAAGCAATACCTCAGCCCTCACTCCTGGTCTATCTTTCGATCTCTTACTATCTATTTCACTTATTCTTCGTCTTCCTCAAGTTTTGTGGAAGAGACAATCTTGATCGATGTTGCTCGTTCGTGACAGATCTTGAACTTGAGAGACTGACGGATCCTGTGATTGAGTGATTGATTGATGCCTGAGTATAGGTCACTGTCCTCTCTCGCTCTTCTTTCTATGGTGATTTAGTGCTGGTTTTCACTGAACTGCGTATTAGCGTGTTCGGTGATCTCTGGCTTCGTATGCGCCATATCC
>NC_051414.1:9938026-9938766 GCF_015228065.2 Penaeus monodon
TGACTTTATCATCCCTCCCCCCCCAAATAATACTTACCCTCGGCAACAAGTCATCTCACAGTCTTTATGTTGTCACACCACGGCATATATGTCATGCTCACAAGTCATTAGTGTCTGTACATCCACGGCAACAGTCAATGTTCTACGTCATTAGTATCGTCACACCCGGCAAGCAAGGTCATGTCAATGTCTATTTAGTGTCTGTTACACACCACACGGCAACAAGTTCCCTGCTCAGTCATAGGCTGAATGTCACACCGCAAGCAAGTCATGCCACAGTCATCCTGTACATGAACCACGGCAGCAGGTCAGTCACAGTCTTAGTCTGTCACAGCCCTCGCACACAGGTCAGATCACGTCATTAGTGACTGTCACAACGGCTCGGCAGCAAGGTCAGCTCCAGTCATAGTGTCCTTCCACACCCTCGCAGCAGGTACTGTACAGTCATAGTGTCTGCCAGCCTCGCAAGCAGGTCATGCTCCGTCATTAGTGTTGTACAACCCTGGAATAGCAAGTCATGCACATAAAATAGTGTCTGTCACACCACGCAAGCAGGTTCCAGCTCACAGTCTTTGTTGTCACACTCGAAGCAGGTCATGTCACATCTAGTGTCTGTCCAGACACCTCGGCAAGAAGTCATAGCCACAGTCATTTGCAGTCAATCCACGCAAGCAAGTCATGCTCACAGTCATTGTCCTGTCACCCCTCGCAAGCAGGTCATCCACAGTCATTAGTGTCTG
>NC_051414.1:9939635-9940155 GCF_015228065.2 Penaeus monodon
TATGGCTGATTGTAATTGACGTACTGTCGTTTGTTGGTCTTATTTTGTTTTAGATATTCTGAACCAGAACCTTTATTTCATTCTGATTTCGTACGCTTCATTTCCTGTATTATAATTTACTCATTTGCATGATTACTGTGCATGTGAACAAAGCCTTCCTTGTAACCCAATTTTACTTATTAAGAAATTGCAATAATAACAAAATTGCACGTGTGATCTTCAACGTATCAATAGTGATAAGGATAATGATGATATTGGTAACGTTATCGGTAAACAAATTAGACTATACTCGAAATGATAATAATTACACATTATCTCTTTAAACTTACTATTCCACACACTTTTAATAAAATATAAGGAAAGTGATGGAGTCTATAAAGAGAAATGGCAGTTGTATAAGCTACTAAAAATAGACCTTGAACAATAACAACACAAGAGAGGGATACGTGCTTAGCTAACATCAATCCACACACATCAATATCTATGATACTTCTTTTTTAGTGAGGGAGGGAGTATATTT
>NC_051414.1:9940189-9940457 GCF_015228065.2 Penaeus monodon
CATCCTCACACACATCAACATCAATTCTCGGCCATAAATTGTCTGTCGAGAGTAAAAAAATCTGTGCGGGCGCGGGAAGGCTAAAATGTTGGAGGTGCTGTTGGTCCCGCGCTCTCTTGCTAATTGACGAAGTGGCCGCCAGGGACACATCATGGAGGACGCGCGCTTCGGCCAGCTGATGGCGGCGGTGTCGTCGCTTTTACCCCTCGTCCTCCTAGGAGAGTCTTTTCCCGATAAATGTTTAGGGTGAGGTCAGACTTCGAAATTG
>NC_051414.1:9940695-9940948 GCF_015228065.2 Penaeus monodon
AACAAGATCGAGAAAAAAGGAGGAAAAAAAATTGTTTCTGTGTCATTCATTTAAAAGAGGAATTTTCTCGAAAGGCTGTCCGGCCATTTTACTATTTTTCCCTCCATCCCCTCCCTTCTCTCTTCTCTTCGGCGGTCATCTTAAGAGCTCTGTCGACCCGAAGAGGAGTTACTCCCCACAGCAATCAAAGAGATACAGAAGACATTACCGCGAGGCTATAACTCCTGCCACAGAGATAACCTGGAAGAGCAAT
>NC_051414.1:9941477-9941559 GCF_015228065.2 Penaeus monodon
CAAAGGTTAAAGTTCAGCGTCGACCTGTGGCCACAAAGACATAAGGGAGGAACAGACTGGGGCGATTAGGGGGAAGCGAGGT
>NC_051414.1:9941871-9942147 GCF_015228065.2 Penaeus monodon
CTTTTCCTTTCAGCGTGACCCTCCGTACACGTGTGTATCTAACCCGATGTGTATGAGTGTGCCTATACTCCTCAGAGCGTGAGTGTATCCAGGTCGATAGCCAACCCCGACAGTGCATTAGCCAAAGATTGAGCACCGAGGGGATGGCACCCAGAAGCATCGTTGTCTCGCGCTGGGTAACCGATCTGACATAAATATCTTAATCTGTGGCCGTAATAGGTGCTTGTGACACCCTGGCACCCCTAACCCTGCCTTTTCCTCTTCCCCTTGAATGTC
>NC_051414.1:9942265-9942868 GCF_015228065.2 Penaeus monodon
GGATCGAACAGCTACTAGAAGAGGGCGGTTACCGGTGAGGGGAGGAGAGTAGGGGGAGGTAACAGCCGGTAGGGAGGGGCGGTTACTGGGTGTGGGGAAGAGAGTAGGGGGAGGTAACAGCCTCTAGGGGTGGTTACTGGGTGAGGGGCGGATGGCAGGGGGAAGTAAGAGCCGCTAGGGGGAGGGGCTGTTGCCGGGCCAGGGGAGGAGGGCTGGGGGAGGTAACAGCCGCCGCCGTTTTATAGCAATGGCTGCCGACATAAACCCGCTCTGGAGGTGCTTGAAATGTGAGCGGAAATGGGCCCGAGGATTGAAAGTAAAAGAGGAATGCTGATGGAAGTACTCGCGCGGCGGCTCTGGATAGCGGAGTTTTATGATCGACAGTCTGCTGGCGACCCGAAGGAAGGCGTGGCAGCGGCGGTAAGGGAAACAGAGATTGAAAAGGGGCGAATGATTAAAACTGATATGGCGCGATTTTTTATTTTTTCCTTTGGGGATTCTGGCTTCCATTTCGATTTTGTTTCGATCATTCAGTTGTTATTGTTCGTGGAGCTAGGGACACTTTTGTTGTCGCCTGTAATATCATCATATCACTAGAACTGG
>NC_051414.1:9944483-9944844 GCF_015228065.2 Penaeus monodon
TCTTGAATCTCAGATACACTGTATTTCATCCCCTCTTATACATTTGCATTTTCACGTCACCCATGTGCGATTTTTTCCTCGCGTAGCCTTCAGAAAATCTACTTGAAAACGGCGGAGCTTGGTGACCTTGCCGCGACCTTTCCCGAGACGCTGCAGAAGGTCTATATATCCAAATCTACAAATTCTTGGGAGAAAGTGAAAAATGATTTCGCATTTTCTAAGACGCTCAGAAATCGCTTGGCACTTTTATGCGTTCAACTTTATTGCGCTCTTGTCTCGTTTCAGGGTCTGTCTATATCTATTTTGAGTTTTTATTTTGAATTATCATTATCTATCTGCGTTTCTGTTGCTTAGTCGTGTT
>NC_051414.1:9946767-9946974 GCF_015228065.2 Penaeus monodon
ATACTATTGTAAAAAACTAACTTCTCTTTAATCAGTAACAGCCAAGCATCATTTAGTGAACTGAATGTGGCCTGTTAATTCCATTATGAGCAAATGCATTAACTGATGTGCCTTCATGATGCTCTGACTCAATGTTAATCAACTGCATATTTTGCATACTATCATTCGAATATAAATGGGGGCAATTATCACAGATTGATGAATGCT
>NC_051414.1:9947526-9947679 GCF_015228065.2 Penaeus monodon
ATAATGTCTTTATTGTATCAAATACCTCTCTAAATACGTTTTTTCTTCTTTCTAACTCTGTTTAACTCTGCTGTGGGTGGACCTTGGTTTGGCCTCGTGCCCCCCCCCCGTCTTTGTCTATTCCTTTGTGGGCCTTCGTGTGTTTTAATTACG
>NC_051414.1:9948240-9948382 GCF_015228065.2 Penaeus monodon
CGCCCTCCGCACCCGCTTAATGAAGTTGTCTGTCATATAGTGGGCAATTACCCGTAACCCCCCCTCACTCCTGCCCCCCACCCCCTGCCCGCTCTTTCCCTTCATACTCCATATGTTGATCTTTTGTACATGGAAAACCAAC
>NC_051414.1:9948717-9948785 GCF_015228065.2 Penaeus monodon
AAACGGAAGAGCATCCCTCCCTCACACGCAAGTTAGACTTTTTCGTCGAAATCTGTCTACTGGGTATA
>NC_051414.1:9949054-9949508 GCF_015228065.2 Penaeus monodon
TGCTATGTACATCTGTATGTGTGCACTTTATATATACGCACCAAACTATATATACATATGAGCGTTCATCCTCATTGTGCGTGTTATTTGATGGTATGCGTATATATACACACAATTACATGTGCGTCTGTGTTTGTAAATAAAGCAGGATGTGTGTGCAGTACGTTATATATACACCCTCATTAATTTATCGAATTTATCGAACTTCCGCACTTGTGTTTATATTCTCAATATGAGTTTGTTTTCTTCTTCAATATGATTATGATTATCACATCCTCGTTTCTAATAGATATTTTACTAAAAACAGCATTGTTTTTCTTAAGCAGTAATACGACTACAATCTAAGTTTAACAGAATCATATTTTATTTATATTTTTAGCGTTAGAATTTCTGGTTTTCCGTAACGGATGTTAGAACATTGTTCTCGTAAATTTCATGGTGTGATATTACTGTT
>NC_051414.1:9949900-9950015 GCF_015228065.2 Penaeus monodon
TATTGAAACAGTATAAAAATATATATACATATTTCATCGCTTCTTTATCTACATATTCATCCGTTTGTCGGCCCCTCCCCTATTTCCTCGCGAGGCTGGCGGCTTATCGTGTCAC
>NC_051414.1:9950342-9950570 GCF_015228065.2 Penaeus monodon
AACAGAGGGAAATTTAATGGGGTTTAGTAAGAGCACCAAGTCTCTAAAACTTAGCTGTTTGTGAAATTTACTTACAAAATAAACTACTACCTGTACAAGTGTACATCGCCCTTCTGTGCACCATCTGTAAACGCCTCCTCTCCACCCCCCCCCTCCCTGTACATCATCATCCCGGCCCCCCCTTGGCACACGCCCTTTCAGTGTTGCCAAAGGCTAGTCTGGAGGGAA
>NC_051414.1:9951795-9952337 GCF_015228065.2 Penaeus monodon
AGGGAGCAGCGTCGGGAATCAGCGTTATCAATCCCGCGGCACTAAGCGGGGTGAAGGTGTCGGATTGGAACGCTACACGTCACCAACTTCTAGCAGACAGAGAGCGGTTAAGACCCAAAGTTGTCGCTATTCTGGAAGTAATCTTGGGGAAACGGTGACATGGGGGGGTGGGGGAGGGCGGTTGGGGGCCAGAAGGGGGAGGGGAGCAGGCAGTTGGGGAGGGAAGAGGAATGGGTAGGGTAATGGGGGGAGGGGGAAGAGAGAGGTTATGGGGAGGAAAGCGAGGGAGACGAAGGGAAACGCTGACATGGGGAGGGGGGTGGAGGAGGGGGATTGGGGACCAGGAGGAAAGGTGGGGGGGGGATGGGGAGGTAAGGGGAGTGGCTGGAAAGGGGGGGGGAGGAAAGGGGAAGTAATTTTGGAGAGATGGTGAGGTTGGGGGAGTGAGTGGGTGGGGAAAGGGGGGGGTAGGAGTGAAGGGAAATGGGGACATGGGTGGTGCAGGAGGGGGTGGGGGATGGGGAAGTAAAGGGGGTGAATCT
>NC_051414.1:9952951-9953638 GCF_015228065.2 Penaeus monodon
AATTTTTATTATTCTTTCTCGACAGTGGGAATATTATGAATTTGGAGTTGGGGATATGTATATATAATTTTTTTTCTGGTGTAGTTTTGTGTTGTCGTTGTGATTATTGATATGTCTATTTCGCTATTTTCGGGAAGCCAAAAATAATGATGAATCGTTTCTGAAAAAAAAAAAAAATGTGGTGATAACGTGGTTAAAGTGAGACGGTGAGAATATAAATAGTTATGAATTTCAGCGGCTTTGTTTTAGGGGAATATTGCTATTATCTCGTTACCCGTCAATGCCACCATAATTTAATTATTATCCCATTCATAAAAGTTGCGAAAAATGAATATATGATATATTTTTTTTTCAAATTACGATCTCACTTTACCTAACTATGAATATATATCAAGTGAACAATATTATTATCGTTATCTTTATCGCTATCACCGCGAGAATTTCACAAAATATCATCAGTTGCTTGATTTTCTTTTCTTTCTTCAATCCATTAATAAAATCGTTAGTAACTTAACATTGCAAAGGTTATCTATCACAAGGAAAACTATTTTATCTCTTCTTGGAGACCATTCGCGAACCATATTCATTAAGCTGGATATCATATCCGTTATCATAACCAAAAAAATATATTAAACCCAACATAATGTAGTTTATCGTGTCTCATTGTTAATATTTTCTTCTTATACG
>NC_051414.1:9953935-9954013 GCF_015228065.2 Penaeus monodon
AATAGCTACGTTTTTCTGTATCGATGTCATTAATCATCAGTATTACCAATATATATCCCAACCTAGAAACATATCTTA
>NC_051414.1:9955420-9956391 GCF_015228065.2 Penaeus monodon
ACGGCGAGATCCATGTTAGCATCTGCATCAAAAATCAACCTCACCAAGTCATGCAAAATGCAACATTCTTCATTTGCAAAAGCGGAATACATTTGCCTCGATGGAACAGATAGCCGTCATTTCCTCTCTTCCTTTCTCTTATTACAAAAACACAAAGCAGTATGACATCGTTCCTGCAAAAGCGAGGATCAGTGAAGTCAGATTTCGATGCTGACGATGTTGTATTATCTATATAACATGTAAATTGTGGAATGTGATAAAATACGTTTTGGAGTGTTTATTTTAATCTACAGTTTCCATAAACTTGATTCTGAGAGTGAAATGTGTAATTTGCTTAATATATCTCTATTTGTAGTCACATATCAGTTCTCAAAGTAAATGTACAATCGTATATCATGAAAGTCCTATAGTACTGAGTGTGCGTGTGCTCAGTGTTTACTATTTCGTGGTTTCTGTGAATCCATTAATTAATTTTCGTGTTATTCACAGAACCAGGTAAGGATTTTAACTTTTAAGTACTTGTTATGTAGCTTTTTGCCTTTATAGTTTTTTTCGACGCTTGGATCTTCTGTGAAGTTGAGGGTGAGGATATTAGTAAGAGAATACACATTTTTTCCAGAAATTGCAAAACAAAATAATCACGTTGTACGCTATCTGCTCTTGAAAAAATACACATAATAATAACTCAAAACCTCGTGTGGTCGATTCCGTAAATGAACCTGACAATAACCAATGTAACTAACCCTCTGTACATATCATAACCCTCCCTAGTAGTCATCTGTACCGATTATTTTACATTCCCTGCGTGAGAGAAGGTAAGTCCTTATCTTAAACTGGGGATAGGTCCCTTCTCTCTATACATTTTTACCTTAAAGAGGAACAAAAGGACAGTTAATTTTAATTTTGATTTGTTTTTCTTCGTTTCGCATCCACAACTGCAGCAGATTCTTTTTCTAAATCGCACTTTCATA
>NC_051414.1:9956433-9957205 GCF_015228065.2 Penaeus monodon
ACCGATTCCCTTCGCTTCCTTAAACTGCCAACCGTAGTAGGAAGTCTTTTTACCTTTAAAATTAAGTGGCTATTACATCGGAGTTCTGAATAAGATATCACGTTACACGCTAATTGGCACTGAACAATCATAGTAACACTGATGGAAGTAACGTGATCTTTTGTAATCTTCTTTGCATTATCTTCAACAATGCCTCGAGGATTCTTTCTCGAGGTTTTTCTTGAAGTGATTACTGGGGAACATAAAGCTCCTTGCGTGGGTTACAGGGTGCCCGTTTACAGCTGTGTGGATCCTGCTATTTAAACTTACTGGAATGATGCTGTTGAATGATTATACCTGAAGCAACACTGTACTACAACTGCTATCTCTTCCATATTCGAGACTTTTAGGGTAATCCCAACTCTACTGTGGATCAAAATATACCTATCTATAATTCTAATTTCAGAAAATCCCTCCTGATCCGAAGTCTGGAATATATCACGAACCACACAACAGCAGAAAATATTAAATAATGGTACTAACAAGTTCATCTAATCAAACTTTGGGAACTTAAACCTTGCTCATTTGATCAAGGAATTGTCCAAATGATGTCTATCTTTAAGTCTGGGAACAGGATAGTTTGAGTGTGAATCCTTCCTATCTACACATACCCCAAAAACAGAGAGAGTTGGGGCACACGCCTCACCATGGTAGCAGTTGAAAATGTAACACGAAATCTGTTAGTGCTGTCGACGATATGATATCCTGGAAGGCACTGTATTGCCGAACTTTG
>NC_051414.1:9957228-9957579 GCF_015228065.2 Penaeus monodon
TCTCCTTCGGCCAAACAATATCTCCAATAAGCTTGACGAACATTCACATTTATGATAGGGTTTAAGCTAATCTGGTATCGATAATCTAAAATGATATCACGACGCGATCTCATGAGAATAACCACATATCAGAACATTTGAAAATACACCCAATAATGTTAAAAAATAAACATGATATACTGCTATTCGTAATTAGCATAAACTATCAGAGTCAAGTTGAAAATTCGATATGGTTATAAATAAACAATAAAAACAACCACCCAATAATAGACAATAATACATTAAAGCGCCTTAAATACAACAGTAGTTATCAGCACTAATTCTATCATACTAATTTACTATCCGTTTTTA
>NC_051414.1:9959275-9959598 GCF_015228065.2 Penaeus monodon
ATCTAAATATTATCATAGCAATACATAAAGTAGTATTCAAATGTAGAGTAGTAATAAACAGTTGTTGTTGTTGTGTTGTTGTTGTTGTAGAAGGGAGTATCACCATCATCCTCTTTGTTTTTATATTAGCTTATATATATTTCCCACATACTCCTAACATTCATTACATTCATATATTCCGTTATTATACATTTTCATACTAATTAATAACTCCGGACTCCGTCGCGTCTTCCCAAGCTTATCAGTTATATAAGATGAGATTTTAGAAGTATTAAAGAACAGATGAAATTGCATAAGCTGAATATTGTGAGAAGCTAATAACG
>NC_051414.1:9959714-9960163 GCF_015228065.2 Penaeus monodon
GAAGTACAGAGGTTAAGAGATAAGATGATGATGTTTCCTGTAAGATAAACGAAACGATGACTTTTAACATCATAAAAAAACACATCCTAATTCATCAAAAAAAGAGAAAAAGTGCTAAGCTATTCCAGAAAAAAAAGAACGATCAAACACCAATAAAGACACAGAGTCATCACGACCGACGCCTAGCGCATTCACTCCCCACGACGCATGGCAAACGAAGAACTAGAAGCGCAAGGACAGAATGTGATTCTAGCTTAGCCAATCGCCATCTCTCGGCCATCAGGATTCAGGACCATAAAAATGAGATTGGCATTTCTTCCATTGAGTGGCAGATTAACTGTCACACAAAGTTCCACTCCTGCCAGCTCCATATGTTTCCTGCGCTGCAACACCTGCGGCTTCATCTTCGTTGCCTGCTTTGGGTAGGATTTTGGATACCATTATCACCT
>NC_051414.1:9962781-9964167 GCF_015228065.2 Penaeus monodon
GGTTCACTCGTGCCTATCAACATTTCTATAACTATCATCATTTGAATATAGATACTCCAGTTTAGGCACTCGAGTTGTAAAACGAATACATATCTTATTGGTTTAAAGTCAGTAGAGGTGTTATTAATACTATCTTTCAGTGCCACTATTTCTATCATCCAGTTGGTATTACGGAGTAGATTTGGCTATAACTATGATCTGCTATAACTATGTATTTTCGCTTAGGGGCAGAGAGTGCTCGCTATGGTCTAGCTTATATCATTGCTGTTAGTCAAAATATAAATATTATTTGTTGTCTATTGTTGATTCATATGTTTCTGACATTTTCTCAATTTGTGTTTTATGCCACGGGTTATTATTAATTTTGCTATTTTTCGTTTTATTTCTTGGCGCCTGTACGATACTCCTATTCACGCGAAGACGCCAGTATCATGGCATCTTATGCTGTATCTCTAGAAGCAGAACTCCAATTTCTAATTCAAGCCCTAATACTAGATGCATTTTGAAAGCGATGTAATTCCGCGGCACTATATTTTTGTGCCATTTACAGGTTACAAGGATTTTTTAAATTTCGCCTTATTCAGTCATCCCCTTCTGCTCAGGTCTCCACAAGTCCATTAAGAGTTAGGCGGTTTCGGAGCACTTTAAAAAAATAGCAACTCATTAGTGATTTTCCGTGAGTATGGTGCTCGAACCGCTTACATCAGGCAAATATAACTTAAATACTATATTGTACTCTCTCTTCAGACAAATTTAACTACCTACTATATTACATATACCCCTCGTAGAGGACGCAGTATAGAACCCTACATACAGACTGTTCTTTGTATACAAACGGCTAGACGCCTTCATACCTACTAACTATATGATCTCTCAGATGGTCAAGTCTTTTAGCCGCCTTATACCATTGGTTTCTCCGTACCTAATGAATACGGGAGGGGTGGGGGGGGGGCGAGCCGTGACTTCATCATCGTAATCTTAAAAGCTAGATTGCAATGATTAGTATTCGATTTAATATTTGCTCTTGTCTTACTTCGGGAACATATTCTCGCTCCTCTGTATGGTTCTGGTTTTCGCCGGAGTTGCTGCAGGAAGGAAAAGGGATGATTTGGCCTGTAATTAATGTGATGTGATGCATTTGAATAAGATAAAGAAGAATGTGTTTCTTGCAGTGTATTTCAGATAGCTCATGTTATGTTAAATTTGCCACGTGGTGTATTTATATCTAGAAGGACAGTAATAAGACAGTTTACTGATGGATGATAATATGAACTACGATAGAGCTAATTATAAGCTTAAAGGTAAGCGATATGATTCGAAAGACGTACTCAAAATTACTAGGGAACACGGATGACAGGCGATAGAAAGTATGATAAGTGAAGGTAT
>NC_051414.1:9964472-9965007 GCF_015228065.2 Penaeus monodon
ATCGTACTTCATAGAAGGAAAATACTCCGGCGCGAATCCCAACGGAGAGAGCGTAGCTTTAAAAGACTTATTTGCTGACTAGCAGCTCAGCACTCTGGGCTCCTTGTCCACTTCACCACTCCTCCCTCTGTGCCAACA
This sequence comes from Penaeus monodon, assembly GCF_015228065.2. Lineage (NCBI taxonomy): Eukaryota > Metazoa > Arthropoda > Malacostraca > Decapoda > Penaeidae > Penaeus > Penaeus monodon. The sequence continues at coordinate 9,964,611 of NC_051414.1, forward strand.
ACCTCCTACCATTACTGGTCCGCTTGCCATACCGCTCGTGCACATGTCATGCCCCGCACACTTGCCCCGCCATTTTTTTACGCTATTTCCGGCCTTACCCTTTAACCCATCGTCTTTCAATCTCCTTTAGTCATTTGCATCGCCTTAACTTTCTACATTCAAGCTCCCCCCCCTCTACTCTTTCCCTTTACATATCCTATATCCCTGTCTACTGTCTCTACTATAACGATGCTTCCTTCCCCTGATCATTGCACTGGTAAGACTAATTTATAAGAGTTCGCTTGTATAGCCGTCAAAACGCGCTGTTCTTCTCTTGTGTATATTACCTGGACCGCTAAAACTTAGCTCAGCTCTTTCTTGCTCATTCTATGGCTGACTCCATTTTCTCATGGGAGAG
>NC_051414.1:9965082-9965909 GCF_015228065.2 Penaeus monodon
GTACAGCTCCCCCGACCGTTCATCCATTCTTGCAAGATCGCGAATAAAAATAACAATCATCTACCTCTTTCTCTCTATAGTTCACGGCCCTATACCATTTATAGCACATCGCGCGTGCGATCATCTTACAATTAACTGCCCGCCCTTCACCTCAACGTCCGCCTTCTATACAACGTCTTGCCACCGCACATCCTGCTATAGCCTTACCCCTTATTATAGCGTCCGCAGTACCACTCTGACGCTTCCCCCGCTTACACACTTTAATAACGCGTGCTGAATGCCTGCCCGATTAGACCCCGCACCCGCCTTCTCATCTCTCATGTAAACATCCTCTTCCTCTTTAGCGAAGCGAGGGAAAAAAATCACTCACTTAAGTCACTTTATGCGAGGCAAGGCTGCTTAACTCTTACTACGTAACGTGCTTTAAGTGGTTCGAGCAATTAGCTCCTCCGCCTCACGATCCTGTTCTATTCTTTCGATCGTCTTTACTATCTATTTGCAGCTTATTCTTCGTCTTCCTCAAGTTTTGTGTGAAAGAGACAATCTGATAGGGGAGGGGGGGGTGGTATGCGATTTGTTGCTCTTCGTGACAGATCTTGAATCTTGAGAGACTGACGATCCTGTGATTGAGTGATTGATGATGCCTGTAGTATGAGGTCACTGTCCTCTCTCGCTCTTCTTTCTATGGTGATTTAGTGTGCTAGTGTTTCACTGAACTGGCGTACATTAAGCGTGTTCGGTATCTCTGGCTCGTATGCGCCATAATCGCTCTCTCACTCTAATTATTTATTATCATCCCTACATACTACTAACAAACTACTGCTTGA
>NC_051414.1:9968406-9968789 GCF_015228065.2 Penaeus monodon
TTTTCCTCAGGCTTTTCTTATGTCTTTTTCCTCTGCAATACTTTGCTATTATTATTACTGATCAAGCTTTATACTCAAAATATAATGTATTTTAGAATTTTTCTGTGGCTTTAGATATTAAGGAAGAAACCGGATTAGTGATGATATAATGATATAATAGAGCATAACTTATATTTTGAGCCATGTTACTGTTTATGATAACTGCATGAGAGTTATTATAATGATGGGGAAAAGAGAACTAAAAACCCTGAAAATCAAGGAGACGATGATAATTATGATTAATGGATAAAACGATATATAAAGATGTATGACGTTAAGTAACTAGTAATGTAATATAATTGGCATATAAGGAGAGATGATAATTTGATGTATGATACAACAAC
>NC_051414.1:9971042-9971166 GCF_015228065.2 Penaeus monodon
AACTTTATATCAAAATATAAAAGTATTTTAGATTTTTTTGTGCTTTAGATATAAGGAAGAAACGGATTAGTGATGATTTAATGATAAATAACATAACTTATATTTTGACCATGTTACTGTTTTT
>NC_051414.1:9974234-9974309 GCF_015228065.2 Penaeus monodon
CCTCCCCCCCCCAAATAATACCTCCCCGGCAGCATCATTCACCGTATTTGTCACACCACAACAACACATAGCGCA
>NC_051414.1:9975128-9975260 GCF_015228065.2 Penaeus monodon
TATGCCACATAACAAAATACGCCACACAGCTAAAATAAATCTAAAATGACGAGAAAGAGAAAGGAAAAAAATGACTATAAGGAACAACCTTTCATCCCGTAATTCAAAAAAATTACTCACTCAACTTCAAAC
>NC_051414.1:9975326-9975563 GCF_015228065.2 Penaeus monodon
AAAGCCTCAACACGTGTTCACTATTTAAGGGTTTGTAATCTGTCTAAGAGGAAACAGCCCAGAACACTGAATTTGTTACTCTGCGGTTCACAAAAGGACAAGGGAGATTCGAATTTGTATATTAACATTGTATGTTAACACAACTTCGAATCGTTTTAACACAGAATCGAATCATTCTAACAGATTCGAATCACTCTAACAGATTCGAATCATTCTAATACAGATTCGAATCACTCA
>NC_051414.1:9975613-9975927 GCF_015228065.2 Penaeus monodon
TCATTCTAACACAGATTCACCCCTCTAAAAGATTCAAATCATATGAACACAGAGTCAAAGCATGTTAACACAGTTTTTGATGATTTTATAACGTATTCGAGTCATTAAAACACACGAGGTGCGAATTAGTTCATTACACGTTAACTTGGAGAGCTGGACAGATTCAGTTTATTTTGATACGCCTGGGATTCAAGTGTCGTGGAGATTCGAATAATGTTCATACAAGTTCGAATTATTACAATAGAGATGATATTAACAGAACCCTCCCTAAAAGTGGGGCTCTCCTTGATATCAATAATGATATTATTGTTGTC
>NC_051414.1:9976236-9976494 GCF_015228065.2 Penaeus monodon
TAAAATATTCAAATAATCCTAACACACGGGAAATCACATCTTTTAGTCGTCATATTTATCGCCATTAAACCCTCCAACAACAAACAAACAAAAGCAATTTACACCTTTCGTTTAAGCATAAACATTTCTCCAAACGAGGAAATTCAATAAAGCAAGTTAGAGTTATAAATATGTAGACACTTTCCCCCCACCCCCGAAAAGACCAGCTGTTAAGAACTACGGCTCTGCTTGCTAATAGGATCGAAGGGAGCTTTGGGC
>NC_051414.1:9977558-9977970 GCF_015228065.2 Penaeus monodon
TGGAAGCGAGCGCAGTGATCATAGAAGCTACAACAAGTGAGCACAACGAAATACCCAAGGATATAAAGTGATAGACTACAAGTCAACATACAAAATCACAATTAACAGAATAGATTTTTGTTATCATTGTTATCATTATCGTTAGTAGCAGTAGGAGTATTACTTATTGTATTATGCTACCAATAGCATATTCTGTGTTTTCAATACATAATATGTGTGTTATAGATATTATATTATAATACATTATTATTATTTTATATAGTATAATTATTAATATTATATGTCATAATGTTGGGTTTTATATTATTATGATTATAGATTGAGATATTATAGATATTGTATCATATCATTATGAGTGGATATATTTATTCTTGTTTATTATTATAATTATTAAATTATGATAATATACATA
>NC_051414.1:9978251-9978391 GCF_015228065.2 Penaeus monodon
CAATTGCGCCGCCCCTTTACGTGCTCCTAATTGCTGTTTTTTATCATTTCTTCCTGTCTATCCATCACGTGTCTTGCGTTTGTATTTAAGTACATTGATATCCGCTGCTTATTTGTGTTTTTTTTTCCGGGAATTGATTT
>NC_051414.1:9978726-9978962 GCF_015228065.2 Penaeus monodon
CTAATTGTTTTTGTAATTTGTTTTACTGTTTTGTCCTGTACCTATCACCGGTATTTACATAAAACATTTGACCTTATTTGGCGCCCGGTCACATTCGTAATTGGTTGCCCGCCCCTGTGACCTATTTTCTCCCCTCTGACCTGCTGTCTGAAGATTAAAGGATGCAAATGATGCAGGTAAATATTTTTCTTTTATGTGCATGTGTAGGTTTGTAAGTGAGAGAGGGCAGTGCGTGC
>NC_051414.1:9979067-9979377 GCF_015228065.2 Penaeus monodon
TTCCTTGTAACTGACACTAATTCAGACATAAATAAAAGAAAAAGGGAATTATCAAGGCACAGAAATAGACAAATAAATGAATCAGGAAAGAAACTGAAATGAACAGACCAAATGGAAATGAATTATAGGTCTCCATATCATATAAACTACAATAATACGATAATCTTAGATTCCCACGATTTGGGGTACATTCACACCATTTCCATTTAAACACATAATCTGCCGCCCCTTGTTTGACCTTACATGACACGAGGTCAGTCCGGGAATTGGTTCTCCGCCCATGTGACCTCTGCGCCGCCCCTTGGACCTC
>NC_051414.1:9979541-9979982 GCF_015228065.2 Penaeus monodon
TATACTTACATGAATATAGAATAGATTAATGTATGAACAGATAGTCACATCAAGTAAGCTGCAAGTTACATGCATACATTGTAGGTAGGCACGAGTATATACATAAAAAGTCAAATAGATATATACGTAAATTTACCAATGATTTATCAACTTATGAATGCACGTGAATTAAATCAGCTGATGAAAATACATATACATGTGTGATATCCTGACACAGCGATATAATGCTGATTAATATATTCTCACAAAGATAATTTTGTAGGGGGATAAGGTACATATAATCTACCGCCACATATTTGACCTTATCTAACACGAGGTCAAATTGGTTCCCCGCCCACGTGACCTCTTCCCCGCCCCTTGGACCTCTGGTTGTTAAGTATGTGTGTGGATGTGCATGTATATATGTCTGTCGGCTGGTTTGTTAAAATTGCGAGAATCCCG
>NC_051414.1:9981116-9981202 GCF_015228065.2 Penaeus monodon
CTGATCAAAAATGTAAACAAATGAACGCAAAGGACTAGTAAAATTTGATAATTAATGATAAGAAATAGTCAATTAATTGAAAGTTA
>NC_051414.1:9982384-9982769 GCF_015228065.2 Penaeus monodon
CATTTTCATTCGTATGCATCAGCTGTCTTTGTTTGACCTTGAGTGAGGAATTGGTTCTCCGCCCACGTGACCTCCTCCCCGCCCACGTGAACTCTTCTCCGCCCACGTGACCTCTTCCCCGCCCACGTGACCTCTTCCCCGCCCACGTGATCTCTTCCCCGCCCACGTGACCTCTTCCCCGCCCACGTGAACTCTTCTCCTCCCACGTGACCTCTTCCCCGCCCACGTGACCTCTTCCCCGCCCACGTGACCTCTTCCCCGCCCATCGTCTCCCGTGCGTGCGTGTGTGTGTTTCCTCGAAGATGAAATTGGTGTTTGAGAAAGATATTAAAGAAAGGAATATATATCAAGTATTGGTGAAATAAAGGTAGAAATATAAAAAAGA
>NC_051414.1:9983034-9983445 GCF_015228065.2 Penaeus monodon
TATCCTGACACATATAGGTATATGAATATATAAACTGATATTGACATAATTATCAACTGTTATGGATACATATCCGTATATATCAAGTTCATATTGGTATATGTATTGATAAATCTATATAAAAAAGGACATAAATAGATTTAGCAATGCATATAAGATGATTGATAATTAATAATAAGAATATATAATTCCATGTAAACAACAATTTTTTTTTTTAAGAAAATGGGAAAATTTTTGATTTCTATAAAACTGATATACTTTCGAAAATCTAAAGATCGTATAATTACGAATTTGAATAATAATGAATAATATTCAAGATTAAATGTTATTATATATTATATCGTTTTTATGACCTTACGCGACACGAGGTCAGATTTTGAATTGGTTCTCCGCCCATCGAACCTCCGAAAG
>NC_051414.1:9983635-9984102 GCF_015228065.2 Penaeus monodon
AAAAGAAGAAGGGGAAGAAAGAGTAAGAAAAGAAAAGAAAAAAAATAGAGAAAGAGACAACAAGAAAAAAAAAGAACAAGAAAGAACGATAAGAAAAAGGAAAAGAAAAAAAATCAACAATACCGAAAAAAAACAAAAAAAAAGAGAAAGAAAAAATGGAAAAAAAAAATGGATAAACAAAAAGAAGAATAGAGAAAGAGAAAAAAGAAACAGAAAAAAATACATAAAAAAATATGATCTACAAATCTTTCCCCCTTTGACGATGACCTAATGTGACACAAAGGTCAAGTCTGGACTCGATTACCGTCCCCTTTGACCTGATTAGAATATACAGTAATACACCTTTGCTTTTGGAAATATGTGGGACTAATACGATCATATAAAGATGATATAAATTAATCATTGGGTTAACCATATCTAACCATAAGAAAAACAACATAAAAAAAATCAAGTTTTTTTTTACACTA
>NC_051414.1:9984145-9984352 GCF_015228065.2 Penaeus monodon
TTTTGTTTTTTCTAATAATCTAATAAATAAAACAGAAGTTCAAGGCGTATACGAATTTAAAATCAGTTCTTACGCAGTTTTCCGATCCTCGTTTGACCCGACATGACATGAGGTCAAGCCGGGAATTGATTCTCCGCCCAAGTGACCTCTGCGCCGCCCCTTGATTGTTTGGCTTTGAGAGATGTTAATTAGTTGTATTTTGGAATA
>NC_051414.1:9984533-9984696 GCF_015228065.2 Penaeus monodon
TTTTCTGCGACATTTCTTTAGTAATTCTGCTCATTATTTGCAACTACGAACGGATGGGTCAGTCACCCTGTGCTGAACGTTGCAACACGCAGCACTCTGGTACGAACAAAAAAATGCGATTATGCAACTATTGTTTACCTTCGCATAGCTTAAGACTGTCCAA
>NC_051414.1:9984968-9985155 GCF_015228065.2 Penaeus monodon
AGATGATTAGTACGCCGCCACTCCCTGGGATGACCTAAGCTGACCTGATGGAAGAGGATTATACAAAACAGTTCTCCTCCCTCTTCTCCGCCCTCTCCCCCCCCCTCTCACCCCCTGCTGCTGCTGTGACCACCCGACTGAAGCCACGTTAGCCAGAAGAACAGAAAGACAGGAGGAGAAAATAGAA
>NC_051414.1:9985439-9985528 GCF_015228065.2 Penaeus monodon
CTAAGCTACGACATCGGTAAAGAAACCTATCTGCAGCAAGTGTAAATACTTACGAGTTTCGCAATCCTTTCCTTGAGTCACGCTGCGTC
>NC_051414.1:9985567-9985837 GCF_015228065.2 Penaeus monodon
CAACTGAAACAAGGTTACACGTTGACTTCTTTTGAAAGGTTACAAGGTACGGTACAGGTGTGAACAGACCAATGGGTATTTGTCTTTTTAAAATGCAGTGTAATCTATCTAGTTTAGTTGTTTACAGGCCGTTAACGTTATTACTGTGTGTGTGTGCTATTACCTTAACCACATAATTCGGTTGTTGCTCTGACATCATCATTATTCCTTGTTGTGTAATTTTGTTCTATGTTGCTATACCTGCTAAGCCTTTGGAAACTGAGTGACTTA
>NC_051414.1:9987004-9987509 GCF_015228065.2 Penaeus monodon
TATAGTAGCTACCACTGATATTTAAGACTAAACATAATACTTCAAAGAGACCTAACTCTGTACTAAACGTTCTTAATATATTATTGTCTAGGGAGGAAAACGGAGGCAGTGATATTATGAATAATGGACTATTTCTACTATAATCCCCTCTTTATCATTCATTACGGTTTATTTCTTTATTCGTTACTCTTATTTCTTTAGCGTGTATTGTCATATATATTGTGTTACTTGCTTAAACATTGAAAAACGTATGTATATCGTTATTTTAAGCTTTTGTTTTTAATCTCCAAAAGTTTCTTAACAGGATAGAACAGAAGTAACTTTTTTTTTTCATCGATTGCCTTCAAGTTATTATTTACACGTGATGTTTGTGGGTAATATAGATTAGGTGCCAAGTGGTGCATTCGTCACGCAAAATGTGTTCTGGTTGGGTCGGTTTCGCTTGTGGGTCTGATGGCTTACCGGCAGTCGTTTTGGTGGTGAGAGGTTTCGCCATTATACGCTC
>NC_051414.1:9988530-9988764 GCF_015228065.2 Penaeus monodon
ATCCTGAGAGATCTACTGCAAACGGCCAAGACAATGAGCCAAAAACGGGAGAGAGCAACAGGAAGACAGATAGACGGAACCCGAACGGCGACCCCAACGACCATCAGCATCTGCGTATCCGCTCGGCGCCTGGAGGCACCCAGATCTCCTTCGCCTGGAGGTTGACATTGCCAAGGATAACCCAGTAAACGTGTCTTGTGATAGAAAAGCACACCCGGCGTTGAGGTGAATATA
>NC_051414.1:9988851-9989636 GCF_015228065.2 Penaeus monodon
CCCTCCCCCACCCTTCTGGCGCTTTCTTCGCACAAGGGTATCATTCTCCGGGCCATCTTGACTCCGGGGCGCGCGCGCGTGTGTGTGTGATCCTCCATAAATTATTCAGAGATTGGGGCCCAATCCACCACGCCGTCAACTAAGGTGTCGCTTTCCACACTTACGTGCTGACTACACTTGTAACAGCGTGAAATTAACTTTGCCGCTCAGCCAATCAACGGGAGTATGATACTTCGGCACTCAAGTTGTTCGGCCAATCAGCGGTGAGGGGTGGTTAGATGGTCCCGCCCTACTCCTCCCGCCGGCCAATGGGAGGCCACCGGCGGAAAGCAGATCGAAGCCATTAGTCTTGTGGGCGGGGAAATGGCGTGTCCACTTGAGATAGTCGAATGCTCGCTTTTTCTCTGGGTCTATCGTCACTCTGCGTTCAGCTACGGACCAATAAGCTCAGTTTTCCACCTGCTCTCCTACCTGGTCAATTGCCTTGTACTTGGAACGCCTTCAAGACAGCAGTTGGGCAGCGTGGACGGTCCGGGACGTTGATTACCGATAGTGGTTTAGTTCGTTTAACTATTTGTACGCTCGTTTGACTCGGAAGCAAGTAAGCATTTGTAACAAGTGTGAAAAGTTGCAATTTGTGGACAGTTTGTTAATTAGTTTAAGAAAGCACGGAGGAAGAAGACACTTCGTGTCTTTGCAAAGACAGGATTGTCCGCCGCGTATCATGAGAGGCGCGACGGACGGCTCCTCAGCTTAAGTGCGAGAGAGACGTGGTCAGTGGGGCC
>NC_051414.1:9989780-9990268 GCF_015228065.2 Penaeus monodon
ACCACCGTGGGCGTCCTAGCCGACACGCGCAGGGCAGCAGCGACGCCCGAAATGTCCGCCCCGAGCGCCAGTCCCCCCGCCAGGAGCTCCGACAGTGGCGCGAGCTCCCCCAAGACGTCGTCGCCGCCCTCCCACAAGTCCTTCAGCATCTCCAGCATCCTCAGCCGGGATGACCCCAAGAAGGAGGTCTCGAGCGAGCCGCCCTTCGCCTTCAGCCACCAGCACGACGCCCTCGCAGCCAGGTATGTCCCCCGCAGCCCTTCGCCGCCTTCAGGTACTCCTTCCGCTAAGTAGAGGGTGAGTGTGACGCGTTGAAGCCACACGCGCGCACGGCCTGCCTCTTAAGCCACTTGGCCAGGAGCCCTTAAGTGGCCGCGCCGCCGGGCCTGCCAACCACGACTCGCGGCCGACAAGCTTGGCGTCCGAGCGCTTAGACTGACGCAAAAATGCTGGTCATGCAAACTCCTTCTGCGCGATTCATGCTGACG
>NC_051414.1:9992256-9992503 GCF_015228065.2 Penaeus monodon
CCTGAAGCGCGGGCGTTGCGGTTAGCATGAGCGAGGGAATAACGGCGGCCAAATCTGAGCAAACACAGCGACTAATATGATGAAAATCAGATTTTATAAGATTAGAGAAGATTATCGGCTGTAGAATCGGCAGAGCGCTCATGGCGGTCGCTCGCTCTTTCGGTCCTTGGGTCGGGGAATCGTGAATGAAAGTTACACGTGGTTGGCAAGGTTGTGATCTGGAATATTTAGGTCTTCGCGTTCTGTG
>NC_051414.1:9992751-9993139 GCF_015228065.2 Penaeus monodon
ATCAGATTTTTGCATGACACATCAATTTATTTCTAGCTAATAGGCACCGATTCTAATTACAAACGGTTCAGCTGCCCTCGCCTTGCTCTCGCTCAGCCCTCCCCGCCCGGACGCCCTGGTTCTATCACTGGCGGCCTTTGCGTTCACTCTCGCGCGCTGAAGGAACGCAGCCTCGCCCGCAGAAAACTTTCCTCCCATTCGCGTTTAATAAGACCTCTCGTTATGCACGCTCGACTTCGCGTTCTTCTCACACTCCCCTTCGCTTAATCGCTTCGAGGCGCCAACCGTCATTCTTGAGAAGGATTTTGACCGTTTTACATAAATTAATGGCGGCCGATTGAGGTTAACACTAACCGATTTGAGTAATGAGCACCGGCTGCGAATTTAG
>NC_051414.1:9993427-9994023 GCF_015228065.2 Penaeus monodon
CAAAAACAGAAAGAAAGAAACAACGTTAAGCTGAACCGCAAAAAATACATATTTCAATAAAAAAAAAAAGAAACAATAAAACTATACCTACGATATTTAACAATTTACTTGAATGTATGATACAAATAACACTACCTATTTAACATTTATGAATTTGGCTGATTTGATCCTGATATTAGTATTTGCAATATTGATCACAATTTACATATTTATTGAGAAATGACATAATTATTGCGAATTTAACACCGAAATCCGGACCACGAAGTAAATCATAGATTAATGACTGGCTTCGTTACAGCGATTTTAACACAATATAGAACCTTTACATCCCAAAATAACTTGTAATTTTCAAATATTAACAATTAACAATGACCACCAGCGCCAGATTAACATTAAGCTACCAAAAACAACTGATTTAACACGAACTCAACAAGGCGGAAGGATGAAAGGTTGCAATCAGATCGGAAAAAAATATATATAGTGATTTCTCCCTTTTTTGAGAAAGGGGGGGGCGATCGAGTGGGAGGAATGATATATATAAAATTTAAACATCCCAAAATTAATATTATTCTATTATTGTGGGGTTTGGCTTCTCC
>NC_051414.1:9994354-9994876 GCF_015228065.2 Penaeus monodon
CTACCGCTTTATATTATATTATATATAAACGCTTTTCGTCTTTAATCTTTATCGTTTGTAATAAAATTATGCTGTTGGGTTCCGTAGTCTTTTTTTACGGGACGTATGAACTGCAATACAATTATTATAAGTAGAAGGAATCCCATATAAAAGCCTGTGTACACAGATTATATGTGTATGTGCGTATATACAGATAGGGATATTGTGATTACTGTGTGTGTTTGTTTGTTTAGGGTTGAGTACGCGCACGTATGGTGGTGTATGTGTAGTATGGATTTGTTCATGTATTTGTTTGTATGAGTGTATATATATGTTACGATACGTCTGTATTTGTAAGAATATATCTATTATTTTTATTTAGATTATAAAAAAAACAAGAACTTTAGAAAATGTTGCATATTTTTCAGGCTAAAAGATATCACGTAAGTCACCGATGATTAAAATAATTCGTTGCATCAAATTTCCATGTATAATATTAAATGTTTGAACGTTGCGTATTTCGAATGACTCTCGGACGAACTC
>NC_051414.1:9994899-9995040 GCF_015228065.2 Penaeus monodon
GGATCAGAAAATCTCCATAAAACTACTAATTGTCCGCCATGATTTAAAACACAATTAAAATTTCAAGCATATTTGTGGGTCCTGCAGGCTATATCTTTTGCATTATTAGATGCATAATGATAATTTTTCCTCCCCTGAATC
>NC_051414.1:9995169-9995263 GCF_015228065.2 Penaeus monodon
CAAATAATTTATTTTGAAAGATTTCGCCGCGGATGGAAACGTTAGCGCGCGGTTCCATCATTTTGACATTTATATGATTAACATGAAGGAAATT
>NC_051414.1:9995972-9996099 GCF_015228065.2 Penaeus monodon
CAATTAAGTGATTATGAGAATGAGAGAGGAAGATATACGTCCACAATTAAAAATTTAATGAAAGAAATTGTCGCAAACCGCAGAATCGAGATTTTAGTTGTGTATCGGTACTGGAATTATTGTATAG
>NC_051414.1:9996300-9996403 GCF_015228065.2 Penaeus monodon
TTATATTTGTTCGGGAATTATCGTATTTGTTGGGTATTGTTGCCATTGCGTTCGGTGCAACTGCGCGGACTTTTAAGGTTTCAGATACGTAAAACAGTAGCGA
>NC_051414.1:9996486-9996584 GCF_015228065.2 Penaeus monodon
GGGTGAGTTTTTTTTTCGGGGGGGGGGGGCGTTTCTCTTAACCTCAAATTTCTCCTTTTCGTTTTCTCTCGCTTTTCGTTCTTACTTTATTTTCTTCT
>NC_051414.1:9996915-9997040 GCF_015228065.2 Penaeus monodon
TTCCTTCATTACGTCTTCACCCCTTTCAATCCTTCCCTCTTCGCATTTTTCTCCCTGTCTTCGCTGTTTCATCGTGTTACTCATGTTGTCTCCTTGTCCGTTCTTCGATTTTCTCCCTCTTCCTG
>NC_051414.1:9997155-9997425 GCF_015228065.2 Penaeus monodon
TCACCACCACAATCCCCCCGACTAATCCTCCCCTTTTCTCCCCAACAGATTAGGTCTTATGAGCCAAATGACAGCGCTAGCGGCTCGGCACCCTTTGCTCTCCCTGTACCCAGACCTGGCGAACGTGCCCCCTACCTCACACATGTCACCTCTGGCGGGTATGGGCGTGCCCCTGCCCACAAAGACCCCTTGGTACCCGCCGTGGGCATTGCCACCCCTCGCTGCCCTCGCCTCCGTCAGGGAAAAGGAAGCAGGTAGGTTGGTTATTTC
>NC_051414.1:9997445-9997510 GCF_015228065.2 Penaeus monodon
TTTCACATAGGGTTAAGGAGCGTTGTTGAGAATGTGGTGGGGATTGGGGGGAGGGGAGTACATAC
>NC_051414.1:9997629-9997760 GCF_015228065.2 Penaeus monodon
AATGTTAATACTGCTGCAGTTACTAGTCCCATCATAAAAAAAATATATCATTATTGCTATATTCGCAATACTGATATCCCGAGTGAAAGTGATATTGAGACAGGTCTACCATTCCGAATAAAAAATGCAGT
>NC_051414.1:9998524-9998613 GCF_015228065.2 Penaeus monodon
TAAATGATGCCATTAGCGGACAAAGGTCTTAAGGGCAGATTTATATGATATTGTTCGAATCAAATTCATGATGATTATTTAATATTCAT
>NC_051414.1:9998662-9998836 GCF_015228065.2 Penaeus monodon
AAGTTGTCAGTTATCGTGTTATTGTTATTGATAAACTTTATCGAGTTTCGTTGTTTATTTGTTTATTTGGAGTAGAGATGATAGTGAAGATAATAGTAATTCTAGATTTGGTTGCCAGTTGCGGTTTTTAATATCATTATTGTATTTAGTCTCATCTCACGTACTAATGTTACG
>NC_051414.1:9999200-9999332 GCF_015228065.2 Penaeus monodon
TGTTTGCGAATAAGAGTGATCAGCAATAGACCAATATTTTATGCGCCGTCCACGTCCTGATACCGTGCTCCCCAACCGCCTCCTTTCGTCAGTTTTAAAACGAACTGAAAAGGGAATCCATTTTTAACGATT
>NC_051414.1:9999689-10000150 GCF_015228065.2 Penaeus monodon
TTACGCTAAGAAGCAATTGAGCGAAAAACCTGAGGTGTGCAAGATCGCAACAACAACAGGAAATGCAACATCCGCCAGTTGCATGAATTAGCAAAAAAAAAAAAACGTTATAAAATACGCAGATGAATAGATCGTCATGATAAACGCAATTACTAATACGTAATAATCGACCAAAATAATAAAAATAATATTTAACAAAAAATTATGTTTTTTTTTTCTATTTCGAAGTTTTGTAGTGATTAAAAAAAAAGTGTTAATAAAAATAACTGAATTATAAAGCAATGGAATAACACTAATAGAAATAATAATGAATGGAATAAAGTTAGTTAACGTAAAACATTCATCTAAAGCAAGAATACGTATTTGATTGGACATAAGGTTTGCAAACGATAAATTTATATAGTGCTGATATTGTGTTACGGGTCGGAGATAATCTAACATAAATATAGACAATTTTCAAG
>NC_051414.1:10000355-10000702 GCF_015228065.2 Penaeus monodon
CGCGCGCGCGTTGATAATTACATGTGATATATAGATATATGTCTCCATACCTATCTGAATAAGCATACTTTATACGTACGAAATGCATGTCACACACCCCTGTACCTGTATATCTCTCACCTTGGTTATTCAAGAACCCGAATTGCAGTTCTGTTTTTTTTTTCAATTTTGGCTTCACTACACTTAACGCACGACGAGGCAGAAGGAACGAGAGAGAGAGAGAAAAAAAAGAAATAGACGTTTTTATCCCAACAGGAAAATAGCAACTGTTCAGTCCTGTGCCATTTAATATCGCTCTCCCGGTCTCGTTTATCCATTCCATCACAGAGAAATGTGTTCAGGGTTTG
>NC_051414.1:10001427-10001587 GCF_015228065.2 Penaeus monodon
GCATGTAAGCTTCATCTTCCCTCTTGTTAGGTTTTCGCCCTCGCCGTCCCTCCTCCTGTTTGACTTCAATCAAGGAAATCGCTGGCTTCAAAGACTCACACAAACGGTACGCTCAGACATCAAGAAATCAGTTTTGTCTGATTTTAATGCACCTTCAAAC
>NC_051414.1:10001863-10002017 GCF_015228065.2 Penaeus monodon
TTCTCCGAGTCGTTTCATTGAGATTGGATGGCCAAAATAAAACTCCCGCTTCGCTATTTTCCCTGACACTTTTCATTCGGTGAGTCGGCCAACTTTTGATGTGTCAATTTAGAAATGGTCCGAGACTGCAGTGATGGCAATTTCCGCAAGATCG
>NC_051414.1:10002469-10002660 GCF_015228065.2 Penaeus monodon
ATTCAAACAAACTAGTGAAAGAAATTAGGGACGCGAGAATTAATGATGAAGATATTTAGACGTATGTGAGCGTTGATGATTTTGCAGAGATGAAAAGCTAAAAGAAACGCGGATTTCTAAGCGGCAATACGTCACTTAGGAATGAAATGTTATGCCAGTCTAGTTTCATATGTGTGGGAAAAGGGTGTTTG
>NC_051414.1:10003062-10003778 GCF_015228065.2 Penaeus monodon
TTGCATATATATGTATCAGAGGCTATATTCGTGCAATGCCTACGTCAATATGATTTTATTTATGTAACGCTTATTTAATAAATATAAACGAATGACTAGAAGTAGCTTGATAAGAAAGAGAAAATAGCTGTACAGGAAGTAATAATCTGCACTTGCACTGCTTCCCCCTCCCCCTCCCCCTCCCCCAACTTCTCCCTATACCCCTCCTCCACCCCTTCAAATATCCTTCCCTCCGTCCCCATACATTTCATACTCCCTTTTCTGTCCCTCCACCCCCTCCTTTTGCCCCTGCGCCCCCCTGCTCTGCCCCTTCACTCCCTCCTCCGCCCCTCCCCCCCCACGTCGACGATAAAAGTGGCTATTTGACATAATGTGAAAACAAGAAGGAAGCTCTCGAGCGCTCATCTCCCGCAGCCTCCGCTACGGGAGACCTTATCAGCCGCCGCCAAGAACGAACAGGAAATGATTCCTCGCGGCGACGACCCTCGATGCTGTCGCCTCTTAATGAATATCTACGAAAGGAAAAGAATCATTTCTAGAGCGTTCCGTCAGTGGGCGTCGTGTGTCTAGCGGTGGGCGAGCGGTAGCGCGTCGGTTGGTTAGCGCTATGTAGCGGTTTTGGGGAGCGATTCGCAGTAAGCGGGTTGGGGTTTTCTCTGCGTATTAGAGATGGCAGATAGAAGACGCGGCCACGTTGCTTTGCTCGCTATCTGAGG
>NC_051414.1:10003963-10004640 GCF_015228065.2 Penaeus monodon
ACTATTAAAATATTAAATCATAGTTTATATTTGCCGAAAAAAAATGAGAGACGTAAAGAAAAGAAGCAAAAAATTATCACGCACATTCATTAAGGATTATCATTCAGGTGGAAGCAGATGAGCATGAATTGCAGTTTTGAATTCCCTAAATGCCACTCTGACATCAAAGCGATAGTATTGTGGAGCATACGATCAAAAGACAGTTTCCTCTTTTTGAATTTTGGCGCCTTTTCCTTTGGCGTGCCTCCCACAGCGTGTGATTGGCGAACAATGGGCACTTACGCGGATTAATCCTAGTAATGGCAGCCCCTCCGCGTCCGTTTGCCTTCCCAGACGGCTTCGACAGCGACGCACGCCTTTTTCCGCGGTATTCGTTTCCTTTTCGCGCGATTTGAGTGACGTCACGGTCGAAAGAGGCGAACATTATGATTCTAGAGTGGTAGGTCGTGATTAGAAGTCGGTGGGGAGCTAAATGAGCGCCCCAATCGCGAGGCCGAAGTCGACGCCGCGACCGAACAATGGGGAGGATTGTGTTACATTGGAGAGATTTGACGAAGAGCTGTTTAAACTACTACCTCTGTCTCGGATTGAAAGCTGTTCGAATCCGATGTTTCGCTTGGCGCTCGTGGGTGTACGCGTGTGTCGAACATCGGTAATTGACACGGACGAACATCGAC
>NC_051414.1:10004680-10004858 GCF_015228065.2 Penaeus monodon
CTTTCCCATCGCGTTCGGAAACGTGGAAACGCGCCTGTACTTTTGCTGGCGCGCGATAGAGATTCGCTGTAATCAGACATTTTCAGGTGGATTAAAGCCTTGGCCCGTAAGAATACGAACGCAGCTTGTACCAAAGTAAGGTGCATTTAATATTTGATGAGCTCGTATTACGCCAAAG
>NC_051414.1:10004913-10005108 GCF_015228065.2 Penaeus monodon
GGTGGAGTGTCTCCCGTAATGCAGATCTTTGCCTGGGGAAATGTTTATATGCATTTTCCCCGAAGCAACTTCACTTCCTCCATAAAAAAACGCTAATGTAGGAAAAGCACAGTCAATTGAGTGAATGCAATAATAGTCGCTAATAAAAAAAATATAAAAAAAGCATTTATCGAAAGTATTCTTCGTTTTTTTTTT
>NC_051414.1:10005349-10005503 GCF_015228065.2 Penaeus monodon
CCAGTTGTTCTATTATCTGCAAGAGGGAACGAGTGATGCTGCTCATATGCAAATCACGTAAAACGCGGTCTCTCTATTGTCCGTCCCACAACACCACCATACAAAAGGCCAGAGAGGGGCGGGCAACAGAGGAAGAGATTGGGGGAAGGGGAAG
>NC_051414.1:10005812-10006004 GCF_015228065.2 Penaeus monodon
GTAAGGTGGAAGAGTGGGGAAGGGGGAATCGAGAGGAGAGGCCATAGGTTGAGAGAGATAAGGAAGAAATGAAATGAAGTTTAGGATGGAGGAGGGAGAATGAATAGGGAAGAGGTGTTCGATGTAAAAAGGATGAAATGAGAGGAGAGTAGAAAGGAGGGAGAGAGGAGAGTGTTCGTGTTAAAGAGATGA
>NC_051414.1:10006093-10006565 GCF_015228065.2 Penaeus monodon
TTACAAAATAATGAAAAGAACATTTTTTTTTCTTTTCCTTTTTTTGCAAGCGTTGTCAAATTACAACATATAAACAAAGGCAACGTTTTATGTTAACATTTGAATCTTTGTTGACTTCTAACGTCTCTCTTTCAGTGTTTATTAATCGGACGTCTTATTTTTTTGCTTTTTGTTTTTCGTCTTTGTTATCACAACTGCCATTCCATCGATTTTTGCTTCTGCTTCTGTTGTGACTGACTTTCATTTTTATCTGCCTGCACTCATTCCCCTTTTGTTTGTTATTTTTTATTGTTACGCCGTTTGAGCGCCTGTGTGCGCATTTCCCCTCCATTATTTCGGCCCGTGATTCCCGCAGCGTTTTGTTGCTTTCGCTTGCCGTGTTTGGCCGCGAGTGCTAAGACCGCCTTTCTGTTGCAGGCTCTCCGCCCGCAGGCCCCGGAAGCCCCCTGAGCGAGGCGCCCGTCGAGGTGGT
>NC_051414.1:10006761-10007274 GCF_015228065.2 Penaeus monodon
GTGTTCTCGCGGTCGCAGGTGTTCCAGCTGGAGAGCACCTTCGACATGAAGCGCTACCTGTCGTCGTCGGAGCGCGCGGGGCTGGCGGCGTCGCTGCACCTGACGGAGACGCAGGTCAAGATCTGGTTCCAGAACCGCCGCAACAAGTGGAAGCGGCAGCTGGCGGCCGAGCTGGAGGCCGCCAACATGGCGCATGCGGCGCAGCGCCTGGTCCGCGTGCCCATCCTGTACCACGACGGCTCCACCTCGGGCGTGGAGGCCGCCCACACGCCGCCCGCGCCGCCCCCGACCTCCAGCTTGCCCCCGCAGCCCTCCCTGCCGCCCTACTCCCTCTACTACCCGCCCGTCTCCTCCAACTACACCACCACCGTGCAGGCGCCCACGCCCGTCAGACCCACGCTCTCGTCCCTCGTGTAGAGACGCCCTTCCTTCTCCCTCTCGCCTTGCTCCTCCCCTCTCTCTCCCCTCTCCCGCTCCTCCCGATGCTGTCCCCCCACCTTCGTCGGGGCGCCT
>NC_051414.1:10007308-10007389 GCF_015228065.2 Penaeus monodon
CGCAGAAGGAAAGGGACTCTGGCTGCGGCGACGCAGACGGCCGCCGGCGTCTTGTGATTGTCCTCGAGTGACGCCCAGCGC
>NC_051414.1:10007440-10007528 GCF_015228065.2 Penaeus monodon
ACACAAAATCAAGCAGCGTTGAGCTATCTACATCATTTACACAGAGAACCTTCTTGTACAGATGTACTTCGCGGCGAAGTGTACAAAA
>NC_051414.1:10007560-10007802 GCF_015228065.2 Penaeus monodon
GCGTGTGGACGAAACTGCAGAGCGGTTTTGCCAAAGGTGATTTTTTTTCTTTCTATCTCGAATGGTTAACCCGAGTGTATATATACGGGACACTAGAAAAAAGGAGACCCACGATTGGTGGCGTACCCAGTGTGGTGCTAGTCTTGGTGGCCCCCCCCCTTCGCCCCCTTTCCCTACCCCCCCCCCATCGCTCCCGGCCCAGGAGCTCTCCCTACGCACACATATCTTACTCGGATCATGAA
>NC_051414.1:10007911-10008581 GCF_015228065.2 Penaeus monodon
GGATGGACCCGACACCTCAATATTGGGCTTCGTTTCCCACACAGATTATAGACAAGGGTTGCTGCTGCTGTGTGTGAACCTTACAATACTTCATAAAAAAATATTATTTAAAAAAACTAAAAAAAAAAAAGAGTCGATGTTAATTGATATTAATTGTGAGAAAGGAATTTATTTGTCTTTCATGTTGTCGAATACATTCTTTTCCTTAGTGATAATAACATGTACAAAAAAAATTATAAAGCGGAATACATAACCTCGATGTAAAGTGTAAATATTATATGAATATATCTATTTATTGAGACTTTTTGATTTAGGTCGAGAACACTTATTGATTTCAAACTGAATGGGGAAAAAAGAGGATTCGTTCATCTTGAAAAATTACCATAGATGATTTCTTTTTTTTACGATGAGTGATGACATAGAATTAGCATATTCACAAGATGTACAGTGCATATAACATGTGGTGTCTCTACATTGATTCAATTACAGTTTGAATTAATCTGTGGATTTATTTCTTTATATGAACCAAGACTGTGTACATATCATTATAATAAATGTGTCATATTAATAAATGTTTGAAATTTACTGTTTGTGTTTTATTGTTTGTGATAGCGGCATGCGCCGGTGAATGCATGGCGGTAACAGGAAGCACAGGAATTAAAATCTATAC
>NC_051414.1:10010350-10010471 GCF_015228065.2 Penaeus monodon
GTAAAATTTGCATCACTCGCAACAGCAGAGACGGAGTTCAGAATAGAGATGGGGGTAGTGCAACGCGACTATGATCTTTGCAACACTATTTTTTTCAGGATTTAACTGGAAAATAACGAGA
>NC_051414.1:10010687-10010887 GCF_015228065.2 Penaeus monodon
CAAAGAAGAACAGGAAGATGAAGGAAATTGATTTTTTTATTAATACAGAAGGACAGAACATTATGTATATTTATCAGCATCGTTCACACGTTCTGCTAGCTTGGGAGAGGATATGGAGGTATCGGCAATACAGGTGCTAACACCAAGCTAAACCTATACACAATATGACGTCATTAGTGTTATGTTTGATAAGACAAGAA
>NC_051414.1:10011210-10011858 GCF_015228065.2 Penaeus monodon
CACACGCACGCACACAGGCAAACAAATGCACGAGAACAGATATTATCTCAAATGCACTGAATACACTGATATTAATTTGAGAAATATATGAACACAAATTATTACTTAGGAGAATGTGAAGATGTGTTGACAAGAAATATACACCTTTTGATGTCATCCGTATTATCTGTGTATCAAGAAAACAGAAAAAAATAAATGCGTTATCATAACCGGTTTTGATATATGTTATTTGTTATATTAATATAGTCTTAAAGTAATATAGTGAAAATGAAGTCTATATTGATATATAACAAAGTGATTAGTCGCTAATTTCAACCACAAATAATATTTCGACAATAATTAATCACAGCGAAACTGTGGCTTACATGATCGTGCTACTAATAACAACATGGAAATCATTATGCTAATATAATTTGAAACATAATTAAAGGGAAAAACAGGGCGGTGGATATTTCATGCAATGCGTCGAGCGTTTTTCGCCAGGGTAGAAGTGAACTGTGAACAAATGTATTAAATGATAATATTGGATTAAAGTCTTAACGTCGGCATCCACAAAAGCGTGCTAAATATTATGCTGAAAAGGGTGATTTTTTTTTTTTAAGGTAGAAACTTCTAACAATCGGGTGTGGTTATTTAAGTGTACGTAAA
>NC_051414.1:10011906-10011974 GCF_015228065.2 Penaeus monodon
AGAGAGAGGAGAGGTGTGTTGTGTGTGTGTGACAGTGCGGGTGTGAGATGAGTGAGAGAGGATAGAGA
>NC_051414.1:10012142-10013154 GCF_015228065.2 Penaeus monodon
GAGTTGGTGTTTATCTGGGCGTGTGCGCGTCTGTGCCCGTATGTCCACGTGTATTTTGTGCGTATGCGTGTGTTTATGTGTACTACATTCCATTTTTAAGTCTAGATTTTGAATACTGGAATAAGCACAGCAGAAGAGCTTCCTACCACAGTGCTGTAACCCGATAAGAATACAGCGGTTACATAATACCTGTAGAGCCAGATGTTCACGCAGGGAAACGCAAGACAGAAGACAGTGCTGCCCTTTTTTATGCAGCCGTTACTCTCCTGGTCATCACACGCGTTACGTGCAGGTCACCACCGTCACCACACGAGTCCGCCAAGCCGACGCGTAAGCCATGCAGATGTTACGACATGGTCAAAGAACGGCGCATTGAAAGCCCACGAAATAAACCATTCCATCTCATGGTATTAATAAATCATTCCCTCTTATTTAAGCAGACTTGCTCCGATCTGCTTAGAGGGCAGTGGAGTCCATTTTGATTGATGGCTCTGATACGCACCAAATCCAGTCCGATCCTCCTGACATTGCGATTGGACGTAGGATTTGGCGATTCCGATCCCTTTTGTTTCGACTGACCACACGAAATGTCCACCGTCATCGGATTGGATCCCTTTTGTCTCTGCTCATCCGCATTAAGTGAGCACCCCTTGGGATCCGATACCTTATGCGGCCGAGGACGGGATTCAGGTACTTATTGCCGCGAGCCATAAGGCCGTTCCTCGACCAACATGGCGGCGAGCGTGCATCATTTCATTTCGTTATCTATGTCAAGGCGACGCAAGGATGCTTTTGCCCTGGAGGAAGACGCGGGGACGCTAAATTGACGAATGCCGACTGGGTAGTCTTTCTGAGAGAGAGAGATAAACTTTTTTTTCTTCTCCTTCCTCTCTTTCGTCTGAACCATTAATATTTGATGCCGCCGAGTTGTAGAAATGGACGCTAGGGCTACATGGCCACCGACAGGATTTCGAAGGCGGACGGAAAGAGGGATAGAGACCGTTTGTGATAA
>NC_051414.1:10013181-10013484 GCF_015228065.2 Penaeus monodon
AATAAACGAGGGAGAGGGAATGAGGTGATAATTTCCTGAAGGAGATAGGACAGCTGGTGCCGAGTCCGTGGGATAGATAAGAGAGATATGAGTCAATTTGCATTTTTTCCGAAGGTGAAAAGCAGTCTGCGAGGAAAATTAACTAATGCTTTTATTAACGTCGATAGGACAATTGATAATAAAAGATAAAATGAAAATAGATAAGGTGATAATTAAATTTCCTGTAGAGAAAGGTGTGATACCGACAAAAAGAGATTGAAAACAGAAAAAGAAACAAAGTCTATTAAGGAAGCTGTAAGGAAG
>NC_051414.1:10013524-10013597 GCF_015228065.2 Penaeus monodon
GACGAGAAGTTATTAAGAAAATTCAGAAAGATATGACGCCAAAGAAAAAAAAGAGGGAAAGGAGAAATAAAAC
>NC_051414.1:10013745-10013983 GCF_015228065.2 Penaeus monodon
CATTTCAGGAATAGACGGAGAGCTGATGATAAATTTGAGGAATGAAATAGACCTTGATAACGGAGGAGCGGAAAGGGGAAGAGAAGACGATGATGTAATGACACAAATAATAGATAATGATGCATTAAGGTAAATTGATAACTCCCAATGGAAAGAAATACAATGAAGAAATGGGAGAAAAGGAGATAACTTATGATTAAAAGGTAAATAAATAAGGTAAATGGAATATTTTTAAAAA
>NC_051414.1:10015047-10015303 GCF_015228065.2 Penaeus monodon
TCTCAACATCTAAACATAAATTCGCATGAAAAGTCAACACAAATGACAGGCCTGTTTAGTGTTCACGACTGGAGGGCAATAACATAGACACAGTAAAGGCCAAAATGGCTTAATATTGCTCCAGGAATGTTTGGGTATTGAGTGCAATGTAGCGTTTTAATAATCCTATGCTGAATTAACGGCAACATTTGGCGTGCGCAATGATGATTATATTAATAGCGATGATAATAACAACTATGTACTGTATTTGTATGTA
>NC_051414.1:10017241-10017705 GCF_015228065.2 Penaeus monodon
TCGAAACAAGTTACGCACATATAAAACGGGCGCTACAAAATATGTTTTTGCAGCTAATAACTTAATAACACGGCCATCAAAAACCCTATTACTGATAATGAGTTTCATAGAGCGGCGGTTACTGCGTGTGTGTGTGCCATTAAGCTGCTTACCACTTACCAACAGCTTAACCCGGTATCAACTGGGGCGGAAAAGCTGCTGTTGGCTGCCGTGCCCCGCTGATTAGTCTCAGCTGCTGTTGCTGTTGTTCGGGCAAGCAGGTGGTCCAAGAGGGTTTAATGCGATCGAAGACCTTATCGCCGACAGTGTTTTGTTTCCAGGTCCGGGATCCTATTGTGTTCTGGAACTTATACTACTTGTCCTTCACGTGCGCGGGTTTGGGTTTTTATAACGGCGTGAAAGGAGTCTGTTTGTTTAGTCGTTTCTGGTTGTGGTTGTTGAGGCATCGCTCTCTTTGTTGCGGC
>NC_051414.1:10018874-10019422 GCF_015228065.2 Penaeus monodon
GTAGATAGAGCAGAAAGAGGGGTATAGTAAGGAAGAAAGGGAGAGGGAAGAGGGAATAAGGGACAAGGAAGAGAACGGGAAAGAAAGAGCAAGAAAGAGAGGCAAAAGAGAGTAAGTACACCTAGGAGAGCCAGAGAGAGGGATAGAGGAAGAGAGAGAGAGTGGGGTAAGGGATAAGGACGGGGACGAGAGCAGGTGAGGAAGGAGGGGGAGAAGAGGGGGGGGAGGACAGGAGGGGGAGGGAGGACAGGAGGGGGGGAGGACAGGAGGGGAGGGGGGGGACGGGAGGGGGAAGGTTAGAGGCGAAAAGGGGAGGGGTTTCGATCCACCCCTCTGTGTGCTTAAGGGTATAATCAGGTATGTAATCCCTTGGTGAAGCTCGGTCGTAAAACCTACAAGGGGTTAATTACCGACACCTCATAGGCGGCCAGGTGAGGAGGTGGTTTTGCCATGCTCTCTCTTTTCACGCTTGGGCGAAAACGGGTAATTTACTTTTTTTTGAGGGGGGGGGCGGACTAATATAGATAGGTTCTGTGGAAGATGCCGAG
>NC_051414.1:10019925-10020014 GCF_015228065.2 Penaeus monodon
CCATAACTTTATTCTTTATACTTTACCTTCATTAATCACTTTCTTTAAATTTTACGAAAATGAAATTTAGTTTTTGGTGGCACAAAATC
>NC_051414.1:10020230-10020826 GCF_015228065.2 Penaeus monodon
AACAACATGACGAGCATTATGCAACAGAGAATCATTGTAAAACCAACAAGGACAGCCGTTGCAACTGATGACAAATAAAAGTCAAATTGAAATATTGCATTTTTAATCGGTGAATACACCCCCCCAAAAAAATCATAACAGAAGACTTATAAATGCAACAGACTTCAATGTAGTGACATGACAGTGAAAATGTTGTGTTGTACTCGGAAGATAATCCAAATTTTTGTTGTTTTTCTACGCACGTGACGAAATGAAATGTTTATAAACCCAACCAAAGAAAAAGATATGAATAATGGAAAACGTGTGAATGACTTTGACCTCGAGAACGAAAGTAAGTATTATCTCAGACGTAGGACTAAGAGTTAACTAATCTTCTCTGTGCTTACCTGTCGTTAAGAACACATAAGAACACGCTATTCCTTACAGGTTCCTTATTAAGTAATAAAAGGTGGCATAGGTTAGTGTCAAAAGGAGGACTGGAAGCAATAGAATGATTAATAAAAGCAGTGCACATTTGCCAGTTGCCATATTGATATTACAGATGGCAGCTGCAACTGTGCATCTTAATGCTGGTCATTCGTTTAAAATTGTGTGCC
>NC_051414.1:10021761-10022208 GCF_015228065.2 Penaeus monodon
TAACAGAGCCGTGCGCCCTTATACAAACAAGAACCCATAGATGCCAAGGATGAACCCAATTATCCACACCTTAAGCCTGAAACCTCTAGCCGCCCATGAAGAACGTCTGTGTACGATTTTAACGATCCTCATTTTTCTTCTTCTTTTTCTTAAAGGACAAAATGATCAACACTTATACAAAAAACTAACTTTAGCTCCGATCATCGCGTTAGAACAGACTTGCATATCAATTCTTCTGTTATCGTAGCATGAGCACATTAGAAAATAAACATATAGGTTAATCCTTTTAGCGTTTTCAATGTTTGAAGTCCTCTGGGTCAACAGTTGTAACGTTCGACAAAGAGCGCGTGTTGAGGATTAACAGCTGTTAGGAATAATCGCGGTAGAGGCGAATTTATAATGACGGTTATATAAAGGATTTCTGATACCGAGAATATAAAAGAGGGG
>NC_051414.1:10022947-10023136 GCF_015228065.2 Penaeus monodon
AACCGGGATTTTCTTTCAATAATTGCTTTTTGGGAATATACATTCGTTTTACATATCCCCACCCCCCAAAAAAAAAAAGGATATTCTTTCAATAATAGTTTTTTTTTTGTAGTATACAAAGACATTGGTCAATGGTGAAGGTTCGTAGACAAGCCGGATTAGTTATACCTGCCAACAACTTAATACCGC
>NC_051414.1:10023175-10024407 GCF_015228065.2 Penaeus monodon
TGTTAATTTACCCGAAAACGCGTTTGTTGGTTTAAACGTTGATCTATAGTGTGTACATGTTTTTCTTGGTATAAAAGATGTATAATACTTCAGCATTCCTCTCCACAGCGGCCACTATGTATAGTGTGCGTCACTGTTGGTGCCAGTAATACCATCACCACCACTGTCGCCACCACTACCATCACCGCCATATACACACGATGTCGGTTCATATCTTCCTGTAATAAACATTGCATCACATACAAACGGTAAGTTGTACAGTTATGAAGTATAAATTGCACCAATTAACATCTTTATCAGGATTTATAACTAATCACCTGATAGAGAACCAGCTGGAATTTTTAGCATGTCATGTCGTGGGAGAGGGTGGAGTGAGGCTTCAAAAGGGCTATCTATTGTTATACAACTTTTTTTCCTTGTCGTCGGGAAGCACAGTGAGAAATATTATGAAAGGCATTAGTGCTGAACCAAGGCTTTGAGAGATTAAGAGAAACTATGAAGATGCTAGACAAGAGTGGTTGTGTGTGCGTGTTTTAATGTTCGATGAAATATCAATTTAAAAAAAGTATATTTTCTTAATGATTAAAAGATTGATAGAATCGGTGACAACAAAGATTGTGGACTTATGGATATTCTAAAGTACCTGTTGCACAAGCACTTCCGGTTATGATAAAGAGCAGAAAAGGTGATTGGAATAAAAGAAGGACTTCTATGCCTGTCTGTGAAAGAAACCACTCTTAAATTGGTGGACACAGTGTCCTTAAAGGTATGTGACCAGTGTTCTGAGAAGAAGACATTCATATATTTTGATGCATACGTAGAAAATCAATATTCTAACTACAAAAAGTCCAAATCGATGCTCCACATGAAATCTTGAAATCATTTTGATAAACATGACGTCAAAGCCCCTGACAGATCGTACGAATACAATCATGTTCTCGAGGTTGTAATGAAAAATTGTCCTTAAACTAAAGAACGAGTTGATTTGGCAGCGCAAGCCTACTCAGTTGCTGCAAGTCATATTGTGATGGCTACGTTAGATAACTTGGAGAAAACTGCGACAGAAGCAACTGAATTTATGTTGCAAGTGGATTATGCGTTTGACCTCTCAAATGACACAACACTAAACATTGCCAAGAAATGGTAGAAAGCATACTGATTTACACCAGATCATGTCAGTTTTTTAAGTAATCAACTCTAAATAAGTATGCAGACGCCTGTCACTGTATTGC
>NC_051414.1:10024504-10024967 GCF_015228065.2 Penaeus monodon
TTCTCACTGTGCAAAGCAACTTACTAAACGTTCCAAGCAAGATAACTGCAACGATGATCTTTGGAGCCTTTTACTTGGGTCTCAAGATATGATTGAAGCAAGGACAGGTTAGGTCGAGGAAAGCCCGGATGTTGGCTGACTAGTAAAAGATGATTGTGAAGTTACTGACACTCAGAAAATAACAGAATTAGCTGGTGTTGTCAAGAAGGGCAAACTCAACTACATTTGCATTTGAGGAATAATGTTACGAGAGTTAAAAAGAAATTTGCCATAATTTTTTGACTGATGAATCTCCTAAAGTGTCCTTTGATAAAATAATTATATGTTTCAGAGCGCAAGAAAATTCCTTAATTCATAATAGAAGGAAATTTTAAACAGACATTCGCAAGCCTACTCCATAAGTTAAAGTAATATTAAGATCAAGTTATCGTTTTAAGTCATGTATGACTAATATCATTACTCA
>NC_051414.1:10025946-10026327 GCF_015228065.2 Penaeus monodon
CGCAAACTTTGTCTCTACTTAGATCCATTGAGCGTGTTTCTAGGTCAAGAAGACCCAGTGAAGCATTTCCTGGCATGTGAAGATTAGGTGTAGTAATCCCTCAGCATGCGCGCGTGTAAAACGAAATTACTTGTTCTTTCAATATTTATACAATATGCTTAGTTACCTGTCTGTAAATCTATTTTTCTTTCCATCTCTTTATCTCTATCTTTACATATAAATGTGTATTTCATATGTATTTTGCAGCACGCCGACCACAAAGCAAAGCTTAATCTCTTTAACTGGACACGAGAGGCGGGAAAGAGGTGGGGCAAAAGGAGGGTCGAGAAAGATAAACAGATTAAGTCGTTCAAACGCGCATCGGATCGCATCTCCGTGACG
>NC_051414.1:10026360-10026804 GCF_015228065.2 Penaeus monodon
ATAGAGAGTGGTGTGGTTTGTGTCATTTATTGTTTAATAGGAGTTAAAGAGTAAAACGTTCGTTTGATTTTTAGACTGGGAGAAACAAAAAGAATTATTAATAAAGATGGTTTAGTTAGGGAAATACGTAAGAAAAAAAAGTGAGGTTTGATGCTCACTGGCAACTGCCGCGTAAACCATAGCGCGACGGATCTCACTCTAGATTTTCCATTTTATCACTTCTAATGATTTGTTTGCAAACTCTCGGATTATCCATGGAAGATTTTTTTTCGAGAAGTGGATTAAAAACTGAGGAATTATATCGGATTTTCAAGGGAAAGAATCCGGGAAGAAAGGTTTCTGAGACGTGGATAATAAGAGGAAAAGGTGGGTCTTTATTTGTCTATTAAGAAACAATGCATTTCTCTACGTGATACGTTCTGTATATACGGTGTGATGTGTACG
>NC_051414.1:10028383-10028867 GCF_015228065.2 Penaeus monodon
CCAAGTCAAATATATAATTTGCATCATCGGTAGTATGTATCATTCTGCCACACATTCACTGTAGCCCCATTGTGGCAATAACCATCAATAATTTTAAAGTTGCTTCATCCTATAGTATGTCATTTTACTACATAATTGTCCCTTAATTACGTCTTATGATCACTAACTGCTTCTTATGTTCCTCTTTCTTGCTATCCTATGTCTTCCAATCTCATCCTTGACTATGTTACTCTTTTATTCACAAGTATATCATTAGAATTAACCCTATTTTCAACATTCACCCTAATTCCTACACCCTTTGAACCACACACCGTCCCTACACCCTCACTCTCGCACTCGTACACTTCTAGACCTTCCTTTCACTCACCCTCTCTTTCACTTTTTCACTCTTTCTCTCTCCGCCACCACTAAGAGAAACACTACATAAAATCAAGGTTTCCTGAAGAATAAAAGATCTCTCTCTCTTGATATAGCCTCCATTTTC
>NC_051414.1:10029039-10029209 GCF_015228065.2 Penaeus monodon
TCGTTTTTTCTTGATGTTCTCCGGCCACATTAGAAGCATTTAGCGTAATGGTTTCCCACTTATGAAAAGAAATGGCCGTTTGAAAGGCACCTGAAAAGAAACCTTCCTTCAGAACCACTCAAACCAATTAACTGTTTCACATTCGCATCCACTTTTGAGGATGAACTACG
>NC_051414.1:10029655-10029772 GCF_015228065.2 Penaeus monodon
AGGTTCCATCCACAATCTGGTTTAGTTCGAACTTTTGTTAATACCTCTCGCTTCGCTCCGATGCTGTGTTCTTATCATCTCGAACGTCCCATCTCCTGGCGGGCTTCCGACACGTGT
>NC_051414.1:10029817-10029908 GCF_015228065.2 Penaeus monodon
GGCCGCCGCAGAACGATGCGTCCGCTCGCGCGATCGACGCAGATCCGAAGCATTAGCGAAACGCGATTCGAAACGCGATCCGGGAGCCAAC
>NC_051414.1:10030010-10030220 GCF_015228065.2 Penaeus monodon
CCAAAAAAAAAAATGGAGCGACTGACTAACGAAAACTTATGGGAGGTGTCCGTAGAGTTTTGAGAGCGTCGGGGTATTCTGGCCACGGCTGGAGACTCGTAACAAACTATCTTCATTTAAAACTTTTCCTTTTACGTAGCTGAAGTTTTCCTCGGTGAATAGCTTTAAAAGACCGCAGATTGAGTCGCTTTCCATGAACATCTTTCAGTA
>NC_051414.1:10030247-10030773 GCF_015228065.2 Penaeus monodon
ATGAGCGGGGGGGGGGAGAGAGGCGGTTTTATGATGATTTTTTTATGATTTTATTTTCGAATCGGCGGCATTATCCACATGTTCTTCTGATCATCAAAGTCTTTTATGTTTATTTACTTGGCTATTTAAGCATATCTTACAATGCGTTTATACATGTAAATTAGGGTTTATTCTAAGTGCTTGCGTTTTTCTATAACTTTTTGTGTATATTTATACTTCCTTAGAAAAATCTTGATTCTCTTTCCTATCTCTTCCTCTCCCATCATCTCTCTCCTCTTTCTTCGTACCTTGATCTTTATCCTATCTTCCCCCTCCTTTTCCATCCCTCCTCATCTTTCGTCCTCTCCTCTGTTTGCTCCCACTTCTTCTTCTTCCTCCTCCTCCTCCTCCTCCTTTGCCATCTCCTCCATCTCGTCCTCCATTTTCTCTCCCTACAGCTATCACTTGACTTAAAATGCTGTTGCTTAATCACGCAGCTATTAGTCTGTCGTCTCCCGTGTCCTCCTCCATTTCTCCATCTTCTTAA
>NC_051414.1:10031095-10031307 GCF_015228065.2 Penaeus monodon
TCAAAGCACACGTAAGGTAAGTTCCTGTGTATGCAAATTAGCCCTCAGAAGACACAGCTGATGAGTTTCAGACTTCAGAAGAGAGCGGAGATGCTCCTTAATTGCCCAGCTTAAAGGGCTCTTGACAGATTCTTGACTGGCAGGTTCTTGACCGCACACTTGACAGGGCGTCTGGCAAGGGGGGTTGGCCTGGCAGGGTAATGGCTGCCTGC
>NC_051414.1:10031642-10032032 GCF_015228065.2 Penaeus monodon
TTAGGTTCAATACTTACCGTTTATCAAGATTTCGCATATCGCCATTTTTACTATTTCGTGTCGTCATCTCTCCATGTTTCTCCCTTTCTTCCTCTTTTCTGGTTTTCTCTCAATGTCCGCTTTTTACCGACGTTTTTTTTTTTCCTGCCTTATCGTCTCCCCATTTTTATCAGCTCATTCGCTTGATTTTATTTTCTCCGATTTTTTAGCGTGTTGTCTTTACTTTTTTTCCCTATTTTTCTTTTTTTTTTCTTCCCCTTTTCCTTTTTTTTTCCTGCCTTTTTCCCCCTTTTTATCGTCTTGCTTTTTTATTTTCTGTTTTTCTTGTTTTTTTTTCCCCCTTTGTTTTTTCTCTATTTTCCTTTTTCTTTTTCCTCTTTTTTTCCCCAC
>NC_051414.1:10032267-10033303 GCF_015228065.2 Penaeus monodon
CCATTTTTAATTCTTTCCCTCACCCAAAAAAAAAAAAAGTAAGTAAAAAACGCAAAGTGGACAAAGAACGAGACTTTTCCCGGGTTTCCCAGTAGGAATTTCCCGGGAAATGTATTGATGCTGGGTAAGCGAAAACCCCTGGGGGAGGGAGGGAAGGGAGGGGGAGGGGAAGGAGGCCCTGGGGGAGGGAGGGAAGGGAGGGGGAGGGGAGGGGGGCCCCTGGGGAGGGAGGGGAAGGGGGGAGGGGAAGCGGGGCCCCTGGGGGAGGAAGGGGAAAGGGGAGGGGGTGAGGGGAAAGGGAGGGGGAGGGGAAAGGAGGCCCTGGGGGAAAAAGGGAGAAAAGGGGAGGGGGAAAGGGGAAGGGGGGGGGGGAAGATGTGGGGGAATTGGGGAAGGGAGGGGGGAAAAAGGGGAAAAAGGGAGGGGGAGGAAAAGGGAGGGGAAAGGGAAGGTAAGGGAAGGGAGGGGGATGGGAAGAAGGGCCTGGGGAGAGGGAAGGAGGGAGGGGGCCCTGGGGGAGGAAGGGAAGGGAGGGAAGGGAGGGGGATGAGAAGAAGGGCCTGGGGAGAGGGAAGGAGGGGGGGGAGAAGGGGGGGAGGGGGACGAAAGGAGGGGGCCCAAAGGGAAGGAGGAGGAGGAGGGGGAAAGGGGGGAGGAGGAGGGGGGGGGGGAAAGGAAAAGGGGAGGAGGAGGGAGGAGGGGGGGGGGAGGAGGGGAGGAGGAGGAGGAGGAGGGGGGGGGGAAGGGGGAAACGAAAAAGGGGAGGAGGAGGCAGGGGAGGAGGGGGAGGGGAGGGAAGGAGGAGGATAATTTTAATAATAAAACCCCCTTTTAAAAAAAGCAATGAAAATAACTATTTTAAAAGTAACCCGAAAATAAGATTTTAATCGAATGAAAAGGGTTTGTTTATAAAACAAGGGAAATTTAAGATGTAGGGGATAATCAATAACAGCAATAAAATCGATATTGATAAATGGGGTGTTTAATTAAAATTTGTGTAGGTAACGAAACAAAGGCTGAGGTGAGGGGAAAATTG
>NC_051414.1:10034031-10034609 GCF_015228065.2 Penaeus monodon
CCCGAGAATCCCATGCTTTGATTGTGGGCGTGTGCCGGCTGTGGGGGGGGGGGGGTGAGAGAACGCATGAGGGGAGGGGGAGGGTCAGGAGATCGCCGTGGGGGGGGACGGGAGATCGGCGTGGGGTGGGGGAGGGGGAGGGGGTAGGAGATCGCCGGGGGGGAGGGGGGGAGTAGTCGCCTGGGGGGGGAAAGGGAGGGTCAGAATGCGGGAGTGGGGGAGGCAGGGATCGCGGGGGGGGGGGCAGGAGCGGGGGGGGGAGGGGTGAAGGAAGGGTGTGGGAGAAGAGGGGAGAGGGGGAAGTGGTGGGGGAAGAGGGGAAAGGGGAATAGAGGGGGAGGAGGGGGAGGGGAAGAGGGAGAGGGGGAGAGGGGAGGAGGGGGTAGCGGGAAGAGGAGAGAGGGGAATAGAAGGGGAGGGGGGAGGGGAAGGAGGGGGTGGTGGGAAGAGGGGAGAGGGGAATAGAGGGGGAAGAGGGGGAGGGATCTCGTAAGCTCTTAGCGGGAAGTGATTTAAGTAAACCCCTCAGGCACCCTCTTCTTTATTCTCTGATTCTTGTGACTGGTGTTTTCCCCTCG
>NC_051414.1:10034848-10034917 GCF_015228065.2 Penaeus monodon
ACCTACCTCCCCCCTCACCCCCCTGACACATACCTTTATCTAAATCGTTTTTGTCACAATAAAGAAATA
>NC_051414.1:10034982-10035058 GCF_015228065.2 Penaeus monodon
CTCTCTCTCGTTTTCTTCTCAGAACGTTCGCTTGTTTATGGATTCTCTGAACAATTATTATCTTCCTAATTAGCTG
>NC_051414.1:10035223-10035291 GCF_015228065.2 Penaeus monodon
CCCCCCATTCTTCCCTTTCTCTCCTTTTTTTTTTTCTTTTTTCTTCCTACCCATAAAAAGTTTTTTAT
>NC_051414.1:10035334-10036175 GCF_015228065.2 Penaeus monodon
TTATAAATCGTTTTATATAGGAAAAAAAGTTAATTTTAGGAATTATTATTGTTATATTATATATTACGGTTTTATTTTGGTTATTATAAGTTTTTGAAATATTAATATTTTTTAATTATAAGAATTTTAAATAAAAGGGGTATTAGATGAAAATAATAAAATGTGATAAGTTAAGGGTGAAATAAAATATATAAATAATATGAAATGAAGGGATAATGATTAAAAGAAAATAAAAAGGAAATAATACCCCTATAATACACTTAAATAATAATAACAATATAAAATAAAATAAAAATAAAAATAATATATATATAAAAATAATGATAAATAATAAATAAATAATAAACCAAAACAAAAGATAATAATAATATTATAAAATATTAAATAATAAAATAATAAAATAATAAAAATAATAATATAATAATATAACTGTTTCCCCACAAAACCACGTTTAAAAATCAAAATTAAAATTTTGAAAAAGAAAAATTAATAAATAATAATATAAAAAAAATAAGTATGAATAAGAAAATCGTAAGAAAAAAAAATAATGACAAAAAAAGAAACAATTTAAAACAAAAATAATATAAAAATAAAAAAATATTTAGTGTAATGAAAAAAAAATTTAAAAAATTTTTAATAGTATTATATGAAAATTTAAAAACTAATATAAAAATTAAAAATTGTTTTAATAATAAAAATTTAAAATGTAATGATATTAAAAATTAATTTAATAAAATAATTAAAATAATAATTTAATAGTAAAAATAATAATTAAATAGAAATTTAATTTGATATAAGAAAATAATAATAAATAAAAATTTTAAATAATAATATAATAAAA
>NC_051414.1:10036815-10036933 GCF_015228065.2 Penaeus monodon
GTACCCTAAAGTTTTTTTACCCCCTTTTCGTCCGTCATTACCATTCTTTCCAACATTCACTGAAGAAGACGCTTAAAATACAACAGCATTATCTTACTTATATGATGTAACAAGTGTT
>NC_051414.1:10036998-10037261 GCF_015228065.2 Penaeus monodon
AGGAAGTAAAGTGCACAGGTAATGGGATCTTGGATGCACTGGTAAAGGTCTCTAAATTGCACAGGTAGTGGGGGTCTTAGTCGCTCAGGTAACAAGATTTCTCTTTCTCTAAATCTATTTTCCGTGTCCACCCATTCGCTGGTTGATTTTTTTTCTCTTTTTGTCTGTCTCTTTTTTGTCTTTTTTCTCTGTCTCTGTCTCTGTTTTCTTTCTGTCCTTTTGGGCCTCTGTTTTTCTGTCTTTTTGTTTTCTGTTTTTTTTCT
>NC_051414.1:10037994-10038215 GCF_015228065.2 Penaeus monodon
AGGCTGCCTAGCAATCTACCTGTCTCTCTTCCTCTTTCGAACTCGTGTACCCCTTTTCCCACCCCTTCTCTCCCCCCATCCTCCGCCCCTCTCCCTCCCCCATCAACCCCCTCATCCGTAATAGGTTCTACTGGAGTCTACCGGGGCTCTACTGGGGCTCTACCGGGGGTCTACCGGGGGTCTACCGGGGGTCCTTCCGCTCATGGTCCCGCATCTCTACC
>NC_051414.1:10038258-10038554 GCF_015228065.2 Penaeus monodon
AACGGTTACCCTGAGGCATCGTCAGTACCGGAAACTGTGTATCACTTACCGGTAAAAGCTTATTCTCGTCCACTCGCGCTCGGCTGCTTATTTGGGTGGAGGGCGGTGGAGGGAGGTGGAGGGAAGAGGAGGGGTGGAGGGAGGGAGAAGGAGGAGGAGGGGTGGAGGAGGGGAGGGGTGGAGGGAGGTGGAGGGGTGAAGGGAGAGGGAGAGGGAGGGAGGGGAAGCAGTGAAGGGAGATGGAGGGGTGGAAGGAAGTGTTGTTAAGTTGAGGGGTGGGGAGGGGGGGGCGAGGG
>NC_051414.1:10039989-10040365 GCF_015228065.2 Penaeus monodon
TACTACAACAAACAACACAGAAAAAAAATCGACTTATAATCACCTAAACACCCAAGACAACAAAACACCCACCCACAGCAACCCGCCCCCCCACAACCACGGCAGCCAAGACCCTCCCCCGCCGCCTCGCCTGCAAAACGCGGCCTCGTGTCTGGCAACATCAACTCGAACAACTCACACGCGAACGGCTGTATCCGCAGCCTGGAGCTATAGCGATATGCTGTATATTGCAACCGATACTGCCGTTATATCACAGATGTATTCTCGTGTGCGTACGGCCACTTAAGGCATCGGATTACGGATGAAGTGAAGAGAAAATGCTGACTGAACAGTCGGACTTGGCTGCTTGTGCTAAGTCCGTGAAGTAAGTAAGTAA
>NC_051414.1:10041190-10041850 GCF_015228065.2 Penaeus monodon
TCGGGATGACTCTCATCAAATCCTCCAGTACATCGCCAGAGCAAAATAGCCTTTACAGTCTGCACGAAACTCCCCATACGCATCCTGTCTGCAATACGTATATGCTCACGAATCCGTCTGTCTTCTCTTAGTCTGTGTTATCTGGTCACGGTAAAGGCCTTTTGTTTGTATTACAATTTCCCTTTTTCTTATTTTTTTCCTTCTCTTATATTCTTTGCCTCTTCGTATAATAATCTTTACATAATAAGTCCAGAGAGAAGCAAGAGAAAAATCGAGGGAATGAGACAGACAAACGAGTCATTTTCTGAATTCCTTTTCAATAAGCTTTTTTTGCTAATAAATTTCTTTTCCTCATTACTGACAAACACAAAACGAAGGTGATTACTAAACCCAATAAAGAAAAAACACGAATGAAATGACTAATGTAACAATATGATAAGTAATCATATTAATTCTGATGAAAACGTAATGCTATTGGAACATTAATTAAATATCTTACACTGCGGAATTATCTAAATACTCAAAGTCATTATATTACACAACAATAAATCAAAGGAAAACATCCCAATATCAAAGTATATTTATTGCCTTTGTATTGGTAATGGAATTATTAGTTTTTACTGTTACTTACGCCATTTTTTATTTTCCTTAGATGTAGAA
>NC_051414.1:10042289-10042522 GCF_015228065.2 Penaeus monodon
TTACTCCCTACCTCACTCCTTTCATTCCTAAAATCAACCCAAGCTTCATTCTCAACGTGAGTCCTAACTTCATTCCAAACTTCATTCCCAGGTTCTTTCTAAACATCAAAACTTCACTCCCAACTTTCAATTCTATCTCTACGTCACTCCTAACTTCAGTCCCTGTCTCACTCCCTTCTCCGCACCTTACTTCATTCCAGACTTTCCTTACAACTTCAACCCACACTCCCAAA
>NC_051414.1:10042571-10042682 GCF_015228065.2 Penaeus monodon
TGAGTCTAAACTTCACCTTCAGCTTCGATCCGACCATCGCTTCGAACTTCCAACTTCAGACCAATTCCATAAACATGTTACAATCTCCCTTGATTTCTGATTATCATAATT
>NC_051414.1:10042737-10043700 GCF_015228065.2 Penaeus monodon
GCCAGTTGCAGAAATGAGGGCACTGGTGTTCTCGTTGCATGCTCTCTGTCTCACTGATTATCTGCAATCATCTCTCCGCTCGCATAGTTGCATGCCCGTTGGATTGCTGTTTGGTAATATGCTGCCAGTTAGTTTTTCCTCTCTTAGGTTAGGTCTGTTTGTCCGTTTGTCTTCTGTTAGTCTGTTGGTCTGGTATCTGTTCGTCTGTTGTTTGGTATCTGATGTCTGTTTATATGTGATGCCTTAGTCTATACTGCGTTAGTCTATCGTCTGTCATGGCCCTCTTCTGCTTCTCTAGACATCGAAGAGACACGAATGAAATAGAGAGACCATGCCCCTACATGACAAAAGAAATAAAAATCACGAAATGAACAGTATTTACTCCATAAAGAAAAATGCCATGAAATCTATAACCTGGAGCAGATGGCCAAACAACTCGACGCAAGAACAGTAAGCGACCTTATTAATAAACTATCATAAGGACGAATTCAAAAGAGTAAACTATAAAGACAAATTTAAAACCACCATCCTCTTCAACAACAAAGGGAAACATAACAGGCAAAGGGATAGCACGCAGGCCAAGGTTATCGGGCAGACGAAGTCGCTGCTGGGGAATGGGAGGTCCTTGAATGGCCGATGCAGGGCGAGAAGTCTTGGAGAAATCCGTACCTCACCACTAGAATATAAATCAGGCCATTGCATAAGGTTTCCTAAATGCATTTTGGTTTGTTCCGTGTGTTTTCCATTACCCTATTGTATGAGAAGGTAGTCGTATTATGTGCATTATTGTATGTAGCTACTTTACTGTATTGGTGGTGTTCCGGGGGAGATCTAGCAGTCCCTTGCTGTTCCGGGAATTACAGCAAGATAGAGATAGCAAATAGTCTCATTTACGAAGTGTGCGTAAGCCCGAACCTGGTTAACTAGCTCTTATGGCACATGTTAGTCTGTCGTTTGGTAATT
>NC_051414.1:10043751-10044652 GCF_015228065.2 Penaeus monodon
TAGTCTTTCATCTGCAAACCCGTGTCTGTTATGCTGATGTCGTTATTCTTATGTGTCTATTAGCTTATCTGTTACACTTCTGTCTGTTTGTCTTTCTTATGTTAAATTGCCATCTGTTAGTTTCTCGTATGTTAGTCTATCGCATGCTAGCCTGTTGTAAATTGACACATCGTCTGGTAATCTGTGTATGTTAGTTAATATATCATCCTAATCTGCCTTATCTTATCCTCTCGTCAATTACCCAATCTTATGACCTGCAGTCTTTTGCTCAATCGACGTTAGTTCATTGCACATAAATTCCTAGCCCGTTGCTCTGCCGTTCGCTGGTCTGTCATCTGTTAGTGTACTGTACATTAATTTATCATTTGCATACCAGCTGTCTGTATCTAGTAGCCCGTCGTCTGTTAGTCTGTTTGTCTGTTGATCTGCCGTTTGTTAGTCTGTTATCTACTAGTCTGTCTACCATCTGTTAGTTATTAATGAGGTCATTATGTAACGGCTAGTTACAGCAGTGATAATGTCGACTAGAACCATTGCCAGTAGATACAGCAGCAGCCATAACAAGACTGCAATGACAACAACCAAAAGTACGTCGTATTATAAAAAAAATATATAAGGAAATCAATACTAGCAGAGAGAGAGAAATGAATGCAAGAAATGCAAAATGGAAAAACAGAATTAACAAAGCATAAGTAAATGACTAAATAAATGACAAACAGTGCCATCATTACCCCCTCCCCCCCCAAAAAAAAAAAAAGTTACACACACGAATCATACTATTGCTCACAACGCATGTGGAAAAAACGCTATACCATAACACGGTAAACACCATCTCCGACCAAAGACACAGTCACCATCATACCAAAACATCAAACAAAAAACTATTACCACAACATACTAA
>NC_051414.1:10044875-10045657 GCF_015228065.2 Penaeus monodon
CGGCTATACACCTATTGCCAGAACCCGCAGTACACGCACACACACTCCCCTCACCTCTCCCCCCCCCTCCCGCCCCCTCACCGAGCCGTAACTATAAGCAAAGTTCCTTAGAGTGAAAACTGTACTTAAGTAGCGTCGTCGGTTGGGCTTCCGGTTCTCAAACACTCAGGAAACAAAGCTTCGAAATCTTGGTGAACTTGCTTGTTTTAGGTAGCGTTTAGTGGTGGGGAGGGTGGGGGCGGAGGGGGAGGGGTGGTGGTGAAGAGGGGGCGGAGGGGGAGTGGTGAAGAGGGGGCGGAGGGGGGGGTGAAGAGGGGGAGGAGGGGAGGTAGTGGTGAGGAAGGGAAGGAGGTGAGAGGGGGAGGGGGAGATAGAGAGGAGAGGAGGAGGGGATCGGATGGTGGGGAGGAGGGGAGGGGGTGGTGGATATTAGGGGAAGGGGGAGGGGATGGTGGTGTGGAGGAGGGGGTGAAGGGAAGGGGGGGGTTGTGGTGGAGAGGAGGGGAAGGGGTGGTGGTGAGGAGGGAGGAGGAAGAGGGGATGTGTTAGTGGTGGTGAGTTCGTGGTGAGGGAGGGTGTTAGTGAGGGTGAAGAAGAGGACGATGGGAAGGGGTGGTGGTGAGGATGGGGAGGGGGTGGTGGTGAAGAGGGGAGGGGTGGTGATGGTGTGAGGAAGGGGAGGGTGTTTGTGGTGAGGAAGGAGGTTAGGAGGGGAAATGGTGGGTGGTGTGAGGAAGGAGGTGTATGTGGGGGGGGAGGAGGTAGGGGAAGGGTTAAAAAAA
>NC_051414.1:10045719-10045872 GCF_015228065.2 Penaeus monodon
CCCCCCTCCCCTTTTTAAAAAAACCCAAAAAATTTTAAAAATTTTTTTAAAAAATTTTAAAATTTTGGGGGGGGGGGGAAAAACCTTTTTAAAAAAAAAAAATTTTTTTTTTTTTAAAGGGGGGGAAAAAAAAAAAAAAGGGGGGGGGGGGGG
>NC_051414.1:10045913-10046031 GCF_015228065.2 Penaeus monodon
GGGAGATGGGGGGGGGAAAAGGGGGGGGGGAAAAAAAAAAAAATTTTTTTTTAAAAAAAAAAGGGGGGGGGGGAAAAAAAATTTTTTTTAAAAAAATGAAAAAAAATTTTTTTTTAAA
>NC_051414.1:10046058-10046171 GCF_015228065.2 Penaeus monodon
AAATTTTTTAAAGGGTTGGTTTTAAGGGGGGGGGATTTTTTAAAAAAAAGGGGAAAAAAAAATAAAATTTAAAAAATTTTTTGGGGGGAAGGAAAATTTTTAAAAAAAAAAAA
>NC_051414.1:10046212-10046511 GCF_015228065.2 Penaeus monodon
TTTTTAAAAATTTTTTTAAAAAAATTTTTTAAAAAATTTTTTTAAAAATTTTTTTGGGGGGGGAAAAAAAAAAAGGAAAATTAAGGGAAAAATTTTAAAAAATAATTTTAAGGGGGGGACAAAAAAAATTTATGGTAATAAAGGGGTTTTATTTAAAAAATTTTTTAAAAAAAAAATTTTTTATTAAAGGGGGGGGTTTTTTTTTTTAAAAATTTTTTAAAAAAAATTTTAAAAAAAAAAATTTAAAAATTTTAAAAAAAGGGGGGGGTAAAAAATTTAAAAAAAATTTTTACAAAAAA
>NC_051414.1:10046580-10046816 GCF_015228065.2 Penaeus monodon
AAAAAAATTTTTAGATGGGGGAAATTTTTTTAAAAAAAAAAATAAAGGGGGGGAAAAAAAAAAAAAGGGGAAAAAATGAATAAATTTTTTTTTGGGGAAAATATAAAAAAAAAATTAAATCGAAACTTTTTTTTTTTAATATTAAAAAAATATATTTAAACCTTTTAAATGAAAAATTATAATATTTATAATTATAATATATTATAATTTTATATATATTGTCATTATATATAAAA
>NC_051414.1:10047114-10047252 GCF_015228065.2 Penaeus monodon
GGTATTTAAAATTTTTTAAATTATTTTTTTATTTTTTCCCCCCTTTTTTTTCTTTCTTTTTAAAATTTCCCCCAAAACCCTTTTTAAACCTTTTTTAAAAATTTAAAAAACAAAACAAAAAAATTTTTTTAAATCCCC
>NC_051414.1:10047369-10047442 GCF_015228065.2 Penaeus monodon
CCCCCTTTTTTAAAAACCCACCCCCCCAAACCCCCCCCCCCAAAACCCCCCCCCCAAAACCCCCCCCCCCCCC
>NC_051414.1:10048130-10048223 GCF_015228065.2 Penaeus monodon
GTTTAAAATTAAAAAAAATTTTTTAAAATTTTTAAAAAATTTAAAAAATTTTTTTTTAAAATAAAATTTTTTTTAAAAATTTTAAATTAATAA
>NC_051414.1:10048378-10048493 GCF_015228065.2 Penaeus monodon
TTTTTTTAAAAAATTTTTTAAAAAAAATAAAAAAATTTAATTTTAAAAAAAATTTTTTAAATAAAAATTTATTATTTTAAAAAAAAATTTATATGTTTTAAATATTTTTTTTTTT
>NC_051414.1:10048876-10048982 GCF_015228065.2 Penaeus monodon
GGGGGGGTTTTTCCCCCTTTTTTAAAAATTTTATAATAAATTTATTTCTTTTTTTTTTTAAAATTTTTCCCCTTAGGGGTGGGATTTCCCTCCCCAAAAAAAAAAA
>NC_051414.1:10049187-10049429 GCF_015228065.2 Penaeus monodon
CCCCCCCCCTTTAAAAAAAAAAAAACCCCGGGCCCTTTTCCCCCCCCCCAAAAATTTTTCCCAAAAAAAATTTTTCCCCCCCTTTTTTATTCAAACTAAAAAAACCCCCCAAAAATTTAAAAATATTTCCCCCCAAAAAATTTTTAAATTTCCCTTCCCAAAAAAAAATTTCCCCCCCCCAAAAAACCCCCTTTTTAAAAACCCCCTTTTTCTAATAAAAAAACCCAAATTTTTTTTAGTCC
>NC_051414.1:10049469-10049751 GCF_015228065.2 Penaeus monodon
CCCCCTTTTAAAAAAAAAAAAACCCCGACCCCTTTTTAACTTTCCCCCCTTTAAAAAAAAAAAATTTCCCTTCCCCAAAAAATTTTCAAAAAAGGGAAAAAATAAAAAAAAATTCCCTTAAAAAAAAATAAAAACCCAAAACATTCCCCCGGGGGGGGGAAAAAATTTTTTAAAAAAAACACCCCCAAAATTTCTTAAAAAATTACACCGAAAAATGAAAAAACCCCTTTTAAAAAAAAATTTCCTTTTTCCCCCCCCTTTTCAAAAAAACCCTTTCCAAAC
>NC_051414.1:10049771-10049996 GCF_015228065.2 Penaeus monodon
AAAACCCCAAAAAAAAAAAAGGGGGTAAAAACCCCCAAAACCCCCCAAAAACCCCTTTTTTTTTTTTTAAAAAACCCCAAAATTTTTTCTTTCCCCTCCCATCCCTTTTTCCAAAACAAAATATTTTTTAAAAAAATAAAACCCCCCCCCAAAAAACCCCCAAAAACACAAAAATTCCAAAAAAAAAAAAAATTTAATTTTTTAAAAAAAATTATCCAAAAAAAA
>NC_051414.1:10050535-10050641 GCF_015228065.2 Penaeus monodon
TTTTTTTTTTAAAAAAAAAAAATTTTTTTTTTTTTAAAAAAAAAAATCTTTTCTTTTTAAAATTTTTACTAAAATAAAAAATAAAAAAAATTTTTTAAATTAAAAC
>NC_051414.1:10050689-10050828 GCF_015228065.2 Penaeus monodon
CCCTTAAAAAACCCCCCCCTTTTTCCCTTTCCCTCCCCAAAAAAATTTTTCCACCCTACTCTTTTTTTTTTTTTTCCCCCCCTTTTTTCCCCTTTTTTTTCTCCCCCCCCCCTCCCCCCTTTTTTTTTCCCCCCCCTTC
>NC_051414.1:10051508-10051648 GCF_015228065.2 Penaeus monodon
CTTTAACAACCTTGGGGCAACAATAACAAGAAGGTGCGTGGAGGGAACGGCCAGGCGAAAGGAGAGATGGAACAGATGGCGGAGGAGAAGGAAGGGAGGAAGGGGCGGCGGATAGATAATTAAAACGACGGATTTATCGC
>NC_051414.1:10052197-10052270 GCF_015228065.2 Penaeus monodon
AATAATATATATTATATATATATATAATATATATTATTAAATATAATATTATTATTTTTTTAAAAACCAAAAA
>NC_051414.1:10052456-10052568 GCF_015228065.2 Penaeus monodon
TTAATAAATAAAAAAATATATTTAAGATAGATAGATAGATAATAATAATAGATAGATTATTCATACATACATAATACAAAATTTTCTATTCAGACAAACATAATACATAATA
>NC_051414.1:10052620-10052713 GCF_015228065.2 Penaeus monodon
GAAAAAATGTAAAAATATACAAAAATCTGTGTGTGGGGTGGTGTGTACATAGTAACTAGCAAACACACACCACACCACACAAAATAGTGATGC
>NC_051414.1:10053139-10053213 GCF_015228065.2 Penaeus monodon
TGCATAAGATGGGAGGTTATAGTGAACAAAAAAAGAATACACATGCAAAATATACGGTATCATGAGCGAAGCAT
>NC_051414.1:10053353-10053599 GCF_015228065.2 Penaeus monodon
TACTGAAAATCAGAACAGGATACAACACAGGGGGGAGAGCGCAGGTGAAGGGCCGCCCCCCCGGGCCCCCCCCCGGGAAGAAAGGTTTTGGCACCTTTTATACCTGGCAAGGTCCCCAATGCCCGCTAGCAGTGACCGCGACCGAAATTTCTTTTTAGCCCTCAATCATCCCCTTAAGCTTTTTATCAATTTTTTAACACGACTCACTGGCTCGGAAGGCGAAAGCTAGGTGGAATGCCGACGGCG
>NC_051414.1:10053627-10054884 GCF_015228065.2 Penaeus monodon
ATTTAGGAATTCGTAACCGAAGGAACTAGGATCTCAATTGGAATGGCGGATCTCTCGATGTTCTTTTGTTTTAGGGGATTATATCTTGAAGACTTTCGTAATATCGGCCCCTTTAAAAAGCTGTGAAAAGTAGAAAAAATATATATTAAACCCATACAAATGTTTGAACCGTGGGCCTCAATTATTAGTTAAAGCGATCATGGCGCCCCCCCCCCCTGCAACGGCCCTGACCCCAAATAAAAGCTTTAAAAAGAAAAACCTTTTTTTGGACAGGGAGGAACCGGGAAATTTTGTCGAGTCACCAATAGCAGCTCGCCTGACGGCCCCCACCAATGAAAAGACCCCCCCAACTCTGCCCCTCATGCCTCTCTGGGGGCTCGAGTTTCAAGTCAGACATACAACCCTCCTCAGACAAAAGGAATAAACACCATAAACTCTTATTCAAACGTAGGATACCGTTCGCGAAGGAAGAA
Organism: Penaeus monodon; assembly: GCF_015228065.2. Lineage (NCBI taxonomy): Eukaryota > Metazoa > Arthropoda > Malacostraca > Decapoda > Penaeidae > Penaeus > Penaeus monodon. The sequence goes on from NC_051414.1 coordinate 10,054,101, forward strand.
TGACGTAAACGCTTCTCTTAAAAATACAGTCCCGGGAGTAAAAAAAAAGAAATCCGAAGAGGTAATATTTAAAAAAATTAATATATAATCCGTCCCCGCGGGGATATGGCAACACGACCGCTCTCGTTGACCAATCGGAAACGTCAAGAGGCATTCCTTCCACGTGATCAAATCGCGCGGCTCGAAGCACCTATTTCGGGGGGGAGGGAGGGTAGGAGAGGGGGGAAGGGCTACTTACCATGTTTATTTAACAGCTCCAATGGGAAAAAAGCATCATCGAGAAAAATGCTTTGAAAAAGGGGGTTTTTTTCCTTTTAAATATTGGCTCGCTCACCTTATGATGAGAGAAGGTTTACTCGGCATTAAATCACCGCCAGGAGAGAAAGAGAGAGGGAGAGGGGGAGGGAAATTCACAAGGCTTGCATGCTCACTAATTTGCAATCAGGTATTCAACTGTTGCTGAACGCTATGGCGATTCGAAATCCTAAACCATTTTCTGCCATTGCAGGTCGGGCCTTGCATTAATAGAGCAACATTTCGTGCGTCTTGCAACAAACCAGATGAGGGTGCAGAAAATGGACTATTAAATCATTGCCGGTATTTTCTTGATTATATCGTTTGGTAAGTTTGCTATCGTTGTAAAATTAATTTTATTTAATTTTATAAATTTTATCATTATATTATAGTTGTTATCACCCATATTGATATCGTCTTTATCGTCAGTATTACTGATACCATGACATCGAAGATATTTGTGGTTTTAGTACATTATAATGCAATCTGC
>NC_051414.1:10055091-10055205 GCF_015228065.2 Penaeus monodon
AAAAATGAAATTGATTATTAGAATTTTTTTTGGAAATCCGGGGAAATGACGGGTTTAGATTCTTATGATTTCCATATATCGTGCATTGCAAATATTACAATATAATGTATACCC
>NC_051414.1:10055698-10055793 GCF_015228065.2 Penaeus monodon
GGGCCCTATGGTTGCAACAGTGTATCTTATCTCCCAAAAAAACATAAACACATAATAGTGGTCATTACATACATACTGTGCACAAAATATTTTTT
>NC_051414.1:10056041-10056425 GCF_015228065.2 Penaeus monodon
CCACACAGCCAACCAACGTGTCTCGCCGGCATAACAGCGCGAGCGATCTCCCTCTAGGAAGGAAGCCGGCCTGATGAACCAGACAATGTCCACCTATCAATCAATACTGTCTCACAAGAGGGAACGGTTTATAGGAAAACATTGTATGGAAGGGTCCTCGAATCGCGTAAAACTGGACGATATTGTTCAAGCAATGGAAGTTGAGGAGCGAGTGGGGGAAGTGTTTGGGATTTTTCTTTTCGTAGGGAATATGGAGGGGGTTTCTGTAAAGTATCTTGTGTTCAGCGCATTGTGGACAGTGCGGAGGGTGGGTGCCGCTTGGGTTGGCGTTTGAGGCCGTGTGTTGGGTCGCTGTGTTCGAGGGAGAGAATTGGAAGGCGGGGG
>NC_051414.1:10056800-10057032 GCF_015228065.2 Penaeus monodon
GAGCGAAAGGAGACGAGCTGAGCGAAAGCATCCCAACATGTATGCACAAATGGCGTCGAGAGCAGCTGAGTCGTTCCACAATATGACAGGCATAACCGCTCTTTCATGGCCCAGAGAGTAAGGTTCCTTCCCTGTAACAGACGGTGCGAATTCCTTGACCCTCACTCGCCTCCTCATCATTTTCCTTCTTCCGTCTTTCTCTTATTTCAATACTATATGGTATACTTTCGAC
>NC_051414.1:10057053-10057870 GCF_015228065.2 Penaeus monodon
AGAGGAGGATTTTGATTACTGGAGACGCGTTCATCTTTAATAGGATCTGAAGCAAATGGGAGACTGAAGGTAGGATTCCCACACCAGGAGGAGGTCACGTGGAAGATTCAGGTAAGAAAATGGACATGGATTGTGAATGTAAACAAGAGGGACCTTGTTTGTAAAATATGAAAGGTTATGAAGAAGACTGCAGTTTTAACAATCACGGTGGGATTTTATTTCGTTAGGAGACCGGTCACTGTGGGCTATACAAATTCACGAAGTATTCCTTCAGAGAATTTAAAAAAAAACTTCGATTATATTCACACAAATATTCAAATAATAAAAAGGACACCGTTGGGGAACACAAACGCAGAATGCAAATGAATGACAGCATACCCAAAATGTAAAAAAAAATAACATCTAGAACACCGCCAAAAAACACAACCACGGAAAGAAAAGAACAACCATATACCCCAGATAATTCAAAACAAACACCAAGAACCATCGAAGAACACGAACACAGAATATAAAAAGAACACCAGATAAACATGTCACGAACACGTCCTCGAGAGCCTTCCGAGGACCAGGCGGTGGCCAAAGGAGATACATTACCCGTGGCCAAGGATCACGACCCACTCCCTCTGAGCGACGCAGCACGAGTTCTAGAGGATCAGGGGACTGATACTTGACACCCTCGTCCTCCTCCTGCCTAGGACTCCGACCGCTGGGACTCTCCGTGTAACAGATCCACAAAGGGACGCGACAGTAGGAGCCCCGGCTACAACATGGGGATGAAAGGACACGTCACAGCAACCAGCGGGAGGGTAGGTTTCAT
>NC_051414.1:10058044-10058171 GCF_015228065.2 Penaeus monodon
TCTTAAGATCATATTCAAAAGACGAGGAAACACTGATCTCTATCGCTCTGACGACGTCCTTTACAATCATCGTCATAGGCAGCTTCCGCCAAAAATCGAAAAAATTAAACAATGCAAACGCGGTTAC
>NC_051414.1:10058400-10058617 GCF_015228065.2 Penaeus monodon
AATCGGCATCGTTCACGAGAGAAGCCGAGGCCCACAGGCAGACAGCGCTGGCAACTCCTCTCTGATAGGCCGAGTTTACCCGCTCCATTGTCAAACAACAAAGCCAAAGCGGCCATAAGCCTCTCACGTTCCACCAAATACATATGTGGCCTTTCTTCCATATTTCTTTATCTCTTTTCACTCCGCCTTCTGTGCACACTAGCAAGAAATTATCCTC
>NC_051414.1:10059014-10059188 GCF_015228065.2 Penaeus monodon
CAAGTGCCGGGCGACGTAACCATTGTTCAGCTCGACAAAATCACAACACAAGTTCCGAACACGGTTTCGAAACACTATTCAATGAGACAAATTTTAATTAACGCCGATTAGGTAACGGATCGCTAACAATTGATTTTAGATTGGTATCTCGAGTATTCAAAAGATTAGCTAAAC
>NC_051414.1:10060537-10060706 GCF_015228065.2 Penaeus monodon
TCAGCTGAGTTCGGAACAAAGGAGAGTGATTGAGTTTCTCATCCGGATCCTACACATAACGAACAAAGAAGCGGCGTATTAACGATGTGAAAACGGAAGAGGGAAAGTGCCGAATTAACTTGGTTTAATTGATGTGAAAGAAATGTGATTATTGCAACGTGTTTTGTTG
>NC_051414.1:10062234-10062402 GCF_015228065.2 Penaeus monodon
TGTTCTCTAATGAATCAGAGAGTGCATGTATGTATTTACTTATATCCAATCCAAGTTATGAAAATTAGATACAAAACCCTTTTCACTTACTTAGAAATATCACCAAGCTAAAATGAGATTTAAAAAAAAATCAAAAGAACACCAACCAGAAACCGAGCTCCAATCCCT
>NC_051414.1:10062432-10063634 GCF_015228065.2 Penaeus monodon
GCATAACCAGCTGACGACTGAAAGCTGTTTCAATCAATTGCGTTAAATTATTCACGCCTTTAAGCTCTGCTCTAACTCCCCCTGTTAACGGTAAATATAGATTCCCTTTACGTATTCCGATTGTGTGATCACAAGTTCTTTACTAAATAATTGGGCGATTTATCCGAATGCGTGAGGACCGAGTTGCGTGTTGCATCTGACTGATTCCGCCTGCAATGGAAATGTTTTTGAAAGTTGCCCGATGGTCGTGTTTAAAGGTTTATGATTTGTGGGGAAAGCTGGACTTGGTGCCTCTTTTGAGTATATTGGTGAAAGGGGTAATGACAAAGCTTAAATCCTTGATTCCTTTGGAGTGACTGTTTAACTAGGTCGATTAAGTATCATAAAAAAAAAACAAGCTTCATTATAGGTCATTTTTTATCAGTATACATTTATAGGATTTCTTGGAACGTAAAGATTTTTTTCTAAATGGTGCCAAATGAGTACATTCTTTCATTCTGGATTTCTGGTACTTGCACTTTACATTAATATTCGCTGCTTTTATTTCTTTATAAACTGACATAAATACACGTTGACTGAACTGACATCATGAGGTATACACTAACAAAAAAAATGAGTGAACTAAAAATATTAACTCAACATGAGTGTAGTGTTGATAATAGTCTAATGAGATATCAGCAACAACGTCCTTTAATTACAGTTTATGTAATGATAATGACTTTGATTATTTACCAGTAACCATGAGCTTCGTCTTTTAATGAATCACATGATCACTTAGGTCAATAAAACAAGGTAAAATCGCCCATCTCACCCTTTTCCTTGATTTAGTGTCCAAAGTGTTTCCAAAAGCCTACACCTTTTTTTTTCGCCGAAATAGTATGAAAACATAAGGAATTAAATGACGTTTATTGTGAATTTTTAATGGAAAATCGGCAATAGAGTGGTATTTAAAGCTCTTTTTGACCTATAACAGTAGCAAGGGAGTGTGTACAATTTAACCTGACCGCCAACACCCTCAGCGCTGTGCAGGAAGGGGGTCGAGAGGCAGGCTTAAATATGGTAATTTATTTTTGGATAATTAACTTGATAAAAGAGAACCTCGGGTGTTTTAAACGTTTGCATTGATCTATGCAGATATCTGAAGAGACAGATCAAGTGAAATAGCACATTTGCAATTTCTGAGATCTCTCCTCGTCTGTTAT
>NC_051414.1:10063791-10063895 GCF_015228065.2 Penaeus monodon
TTGTTGGGCCATCCAGGGAAAATACGAAAACAACTTTGTCGTTAGATGAGTTGATCGATCTAGGTGTTGCATTGTTCATATCAAAGAGAGATTTGCAATTGAAA
>NC_051414.1:10065766-10066538 GCF_015228065.2 Penaeus monodon
GACTGCCGAAAATTATATTGCTCGAGACCCAACGAAGTGCCAAGGTGGATATGTATCTTACTATTATTGCGTCATCTTAATATTACTGTTTCGTCTCCATTGCGTTGCCGTTTGTCTGTGCAGATGTGCTTTCATTCTGATCATCATGAAAACTGGGCAATGTATGACATTTTTGCTTTAGTATTTTGAGGAATATTTTACTTCACTAGCATAATGTCAGTATTAGTGTTAAACTTATTCTGGTCTGAGATGAGAGGAAATATGATTACGTATGCGCCATATTATCTGTCTAGTAAATCTGCCTATCCAGCTCATTAAAATATCTACAATGTTTATATAACTCTCTAAATCATTGTTTATGATCTTCCCAGCGTCTAGGACATTTTGATATCTTTCTGAAATAACTACAGTACTCCTCTTTAACATCTTCGGTATCTCTTTAATATCTTTAAATCTATCATATTACGAACATCTCCTTATATCTCTAAAACACCTTCAGTACTTCCCAAGTTTCTCTCCATCATCTCTTAAACATCTCTATAATATCTCTCCAGTGATTTCCCAATAACTCTGAACTACCTCGTCCATATCATCTTCCACCTGTAAATCAATCAAACGTCGATTGGTAGCGTACTTAAGCCCACATCTATAATGATTCTTATTGGCCATCTATCTCTCACGCTGCGATCGATGTGATTACGGCCGGAAATGAGGCTGGTGTCTATAACCCTTATTAGGTGTTCATTTAATGATTCGCCGTTTTTAAGGGGGG
>NC_051414.1:10066577-10067183 GCF_015228065.2 Penaeus monodon
TACTGTGTTCCTTTGTGTGTGTGTGTGCTGGGTTACATACATATACACAAGATGGCAGTCTGTGTGCGAATTGGTTCGGGGTCGGAGTACCGCTTCGGAGGTTCGGTGTTGGTTCGGTACTGTTCGAATCTTGGGATCGGACTGTATCGCACCTTCAGATTGGAGAACTATACAACAAATTTAGCTGTTCAGCCGTTCTGATTTTTCCATTCACAAGTTTGCTTGTTTGTTAGTGTCAAGGAACATACGTACTCTAACTTTCGATTCACTGGCGTTATCTTCTGTGAATCTGCCACACGTAGACCAATACAGTGAAACTTTTTTGCATGCTCCTGCACCTTTTCAAATTTATATATAATATTTTTTTCGGTTACGCAACACAATTCTGATAAATATATACCTCAAACCACCCTATCTTTGTAACTATCCCCCTTCACGTATCCCTACCCAGGGATATGAAAGACGTATACGCTGAACACTGCTTTGTGTACGAGTCTGTATGGAAAACTGTTTTGTGAGGGAATATGAAGTAAGAATGTGTTTAAGTGTAATATTATTACAGTTTTGTTCAGTGTTTATGTTAAATTAGTCCTTGTATAGTGCTAT
>NC_051414.1:10067420-10067784 GCF_015228065.2 Penaeus monodon
CACTACCGTTATGCCACTTTATTTCTTTACTTGTTACTAATATTAACACACTTTTTTTCTCTTTTTTCAAATTTTATGTTATATCACATACTGCTCGGCAGAATATCAAAAGTATCTTAATTATTAATCATACATAAGCCTACCTCCCTCCCCTCATTTGCCATTCTGAATTTTACTGTTACATTTTGGTCACATTTCGTATTACACGTGTTGGCCTATTTGTCACTCCCCCCCCCCCTTCCCACCGTTAATCCGGATGACGATGTGGCGGTTGACGGTCAACAGTATATCCGGAAAAAGAAGCCGTATGTGCGAGGGGGGGAGGGGGAAAAAAGAGGCACAAATTCTCGCTTTTTGTGTCATT
>NC_051414.1:10067978-10068131 GCF_015228065.2 Penaeus monodon
GCAACCCCTTAATTTTCTTATTTCATTTACCTCCTTTCTCCTCTCTCTCCTCTCATTTTCACCCATTGCATTTCCCTCTTCCTCTCCTCCCTCGTTCTCCATTACCTCCCCCCCCCCGTACTCCCTCTCTTGCCCTCCACCCTTCTTACTCGT
>NC_051414.1:10068159-10068582 GCF_015228065.2 Penaeus monodon
ACTCTCCACAAGGGGAGATTTTGATTTGAGTTTAGAGAGGAGGGATACGGGGGGGGGAGCGGGGGAGACAGCACATAATAGCGGTGGACAGGCGATGAAGAGGGAGGAGGGAGGGAGGGGAAGGAGGAAGGGAGGAGAGGAGTTAAAGGAAGGGAAGAGAGGGAGGGGCGAAGGGGAGGAAGGGGAGTGGGAGGGAGGGGCGAAGGGGGGAAGGGGGGATGGGAGTGGGAGGGGCGAAGGGGGGGATGGGGAGTGGGAGGGAGGGGGATGGGAGTGGGAGGGAGGGGCGAAGGAGGGGGGATGGGGAGTGGGAGGGATGGGCGAAGGGGGGAAGGGGAGTGAGAGGGAGGGTGTTTAGATAGACGAAAGGACCCCCGCCAGGTTGGTTCTGTGATACGTTCCAGATCCCGGTGCCCTATACTA
>NC_051414.1:10069261-10069810 GCF_015228065.2 Penaeus monodon
CCCCATACTAAAGAGGGGGGGGGGGGGGTGAGGAGACCACGTTGGGGGGGGGGGCAGATTAGGAGAAATGGGCGGGGCTAAGTGGGGGAGGGAGAGAGCAGGTAGAGGTAGGAAAGGGTTAGGTAAGGGGGAAGGGAGGATAAGGGAGCAAGGGTTAGGTAAGGGGGAAGGGAGGATAAGGGAGCAAGGGTTAGGTAAGGGGGAAGGGAGGATAAGGGAGAAGGTACTAGATAGGGGGGGGGAGGAGGCATATGAAAGAAGGTACCAGGAAGGGGGGAGAGGGAGAATAAGGGAGAAGGGGGGGAGGCATATGACAGAAAGTACCAGGTAGGGAGGAAAGGGAGAGGTGGGGGGAGGGGGGGGAGCAAGGAGGGTAAGGGGGGGATAGGAAAACATAGAGGGTGGAGGTGGGGGGGCTGGGGGTAGGGAGAAGGGAAGGGGGGTAGAGGGGTATCACCAGGACCCCCCGCTGTTCTCTTTGGCCAGATGTTGGAGGCAATTCTCGGCGAAGATGATCACTCAGACAAGCCGCGCCGCTCTCCGCTCGTG
>NC_051414.1:10070297-10070552 GCF_015228065.2 Penaeus monodon
TCGTTTACCTGTCTGTCCGTTACCCATATACTGTATATGTCGCTATATCTATCTATCCACATAATTATTAAGGTTATGATAACATCTGCCGCTTTCTCCCCCCCCCAAAAAAAAAAAAAAATCTATCTTGTCATTTATCTATTTGTAGATTTATTAAATATCCCATGAAAATTATTTATCGTCCGATTTCAGGACCATTTTACCTTGCTGAAAAATGGCTCTTAAAATGGCTATTTCCAGGCGCTCGACCGCGTA
>NC_051414.1:10070861-10071088 GCF_015228065.2 Penaeus monodon
TTGGCGCCTGCACGGATTGGAAAGCGGGTGAATCCTCTCGCAGTCGGGGGTTTCTTCAATCCGGTGTCACAGCTGTCGCATCCACGGGCGGCATCAGAGCGTGAAAAACAGGCTCGTGAGCGAAGAGTAATTACTATTTAAGTGAGGTTTTCGGGGGCGGGGGTTTACAGAAGGGGGTGGGGTGGGGTGGGAGAGTGGGGGTTTCATGGAGGGGACATGGAGGAAAG
>NC_051414.1:10071300-10071480 GCF_015228065.2 Penaeus monodon
TCTGAAATGTGGCAAGGACCAAGTTAATTACCGTCGCGAAGGACCAAGATTCGGTCCGTCCGTCGCTTCGCCGCTCTCTGCCGGTGATCGTCGGTCCGTCTTCTTCCTTTTGTGTCCGAAATAAATGGAGATCGATTAAAAGAAGATAAAAAAGGAGGAAAAAGAAAAATCGATTTCCTC
>NC_051414.1:10072816-10073029 GCF_015228065.2 Penaeus monodon
TTGCTCTGCTATTTTTCCTATAAGAAACATATGCTGCAGGCATATAACTAATTGTAACAAAATTAGAATCGACAATCTTATTCAAAGCGTACGATGACCTAAGCAATAAAGATAAGTAATGGCAATGATAGGAATGGCGATGATGACAATGTCGAAAATGATGAGTTATTATTAAAAGATAAAATGGTGATAATCATTATACACACACACACA
>NC_051414.1:10075567-10075923 GCF_015228065.2 Penaeus monodon
AAATCCCTAGCGACCGCCAACTTCATCATTGCCTCAAGGCATTTTGTCAATATCTTGAAAATCTATCTTGCGAGAGTAATTAGTGGCAACAGTTAAGACTTATAAAAGGCAAATCTATATTTATATCGTCGCAATCAGTCCGATAAACAAAACAAAAAACTGATATGCGTTCGTATCCCGTTCTATCGACAAGCGTAAAATATATATTTTTTTCTTCTTGTAAACAAAAGAAAGTGATTTTCAAACTTGGCGAGTGACTGGTCCCAAAATTTATGGAATCCGACATTAAGATTGGGAAAGAAAGATTTTAAGAACGATGATAATGATAATAAGTCGTTGATCAGACGAAGGGGTAA
>NC_051414.1:10076119-10076186 GCF_015228065.2 Penaeus monodon
GAAGTCCAATCTGGGGAGGCCTCATCTTCCCATGATTGCTATTTTATACTTGGTCGGATGTTCGCTC
>NC_051414.1:10076242-10076443 GCF_015228065.2 Penaeus monodon
ATCAAAACTTGAGCGTATATTGTGAGCGATTTTTCTTCTTCGAATTTTCCCCTTTTTCCCCTTTTTTCTCCTCGTTTTTTTACCTTACGAATTCATAATAAAGCTTTTAACGAAGTCTTCCCCCCCACCCTCCTCTCCCTTTACACTCACACTCCCTCGTCCCCCGTTTTCTATTTCCTCAAGCCCCGAGTGAGGGAGCGC
>NC_051414.1:10076482-10076661 GCF_015228065.2 Penaeus monodon
TAACGCACAAGTTTCACTATCGGTACTTGGTATAAGAGCAGCGAGTATCTATATTGGAGAAGAGTCGAAGATTGGACAATTGAAAGCTCAAAGTCGTGCACATATTCCCCAATCAATGGCTGAGATGCACCGGGGTGGAGTGGAGTTCCTTGTTCAGCTGAGTGCCCGACTGATTTCAG
>NC_051414.1:10076702-10076869 GCF_015228065.2 Penaeus monodon
CCTTTCTACGTAAGGGGAAGGGAGGGGGGTGAGGAGAGGGGGCTAAGGGAGGGAGGGGAGACATGCCTTTGTTTTTGCTTTTGTCGTGTCCTTGTGGATGGAAACGGCCCTGTTTTGTTCACGAGATGAGTTTGCTTGATTGAGCGTTGAGTGAGGGCGTGTGTCGC
>NC_051414.1:10076901-10076985 GCF_015228065.2 Penaeus monodon
ATCTTGCCGTGGCTTGGATTAAGAATATGTCGATGCTGTCAGAGGTGGGGATTCTTAGGGATAAATAATCAGCCCGTTTTTCTC
>NC_051414.1:10079217-10079431 GCF_015228065.2 Penaeus monodon
ATACTAGAGGAATAGAATAATGAATCTGTAAATTCAAGAACAGAAGGAGGGTCAGGCGAGAGGGAGCGAGGGCGGGGGGGGGGATAGGCCTGGGTACATAGAAGAAACAGCTAAACATCCAGCCGCATGGGGGAAGGGATGTAACTCTGGCCACTGGCATGTGCAGCGGGGTTGGCGAGAGAGGGAGACGGGGCGGGAGGGAGGGCTGCGGGTT
>NC_051414.1:10081794-10082119 GCF_015228065.2 Penaeus monodon
AAGCAACGAAGCAGAGATGAATTAAGAAAGAAAAGGAGGATGACAAGAGACAATAGAAAGAGGAAGCAAAACTGAAAGCCACGGAGCCCCCCCTTCCATCCACCCTTGACCTTTGACCTTGACCACCCCCCAGCTCTTACCCCCTTATTCCTCTTCTCCCTTTACCCCCCTCCTACCCCATTCCCCCACTCCTCGCCCCTCCCCCCCTCGTTTAGCCATTTTACCTCCCCCTCTCCCCTCTCCCTCCCTCCCCCTCCCCCACCTCCTAATAGGTGACTCTCAGTATCTCCCTCAATATATCGTACCCCCTTACCAATCACCCTTG
>NC_051414.1:10082558-10082681 GCF_015228065.2 Penaeus monodon
TGGGCCCTCCCCCGGCCCCATCTCCCGCCCCCCCACTCAAAAAAAAAGTAGTGGCAATCATCGCCTTGTGGAAAGACGACCGTGGACCCATGTGTTGTAATTAAAAGACCCCTCCCCAGGCTC
>NC_051414.1:10083162-10083246 GCF_015228065.2 Penaeus monodon
TTACTCTCGAGCGAACGAAAAATTGTGCAGCGTGATCATTAATCTTCGTCTTTCTTATAATTTCCTTCGTCTTCGGTTAGAATG
>NC_051414.1:10083787-10084394 GCF_015228065.2 Penaeus monodon
AATCAGAGAAAAAAAAATCCACAAACGTTTCTAATTTTTGTGACTATATCCCTCGGCAAAGTTAGAACAAAGGCGTTATTCTCCAGCGAGGATGCGTGTAGAACGAAGTCATAAGCGATGGAAGGGAGATGGAATAAAGGTGGAGAAAGAGGGAGGTGGGAGAAAGGGGGAGAAAGAGGGATGTAGGATAAAAGTGAAGAAAGAGGGAGGTGGGATAAAGGCGAGAAAGAGGGAGGAGGGATAAAGGTGGAGAAAGAGGGAGGTGGGGAAAGGTGGAGAAAGAGGGATGTAGGATAAAAGTGAAGAAAGAGGGAGGTGGGATAAAGGCCGAGAAAGTGGGAGGAGGGATAAAGAAGGAGAAAGAGGGGGGTGGGATAAAGATGAAAAAATAGATAAATGAAGAGAAACAAGGAAGTGGAAAGAAAGATGGAGAGACAGATTAAAGGCGGAGGAATGGGAAGATGGAATAAAAATGGAGAAATGGAAAAGTGGAATAAAAATAGAAAGGGAAAGAAGAGAAATACAAACGGAGAAATGAAGAGATGGAATGAAGATGAGAATAGATAAAGATGGAAGAGAAAGGTAAAAAAAATGATGATAGGGGGAA
>NC_051414.1:10084437-10084672 GCF_015228065.2 Penaeus monodon
GGCTAGAGAGAAGGAGAGACAACACAGAGATAGATAAAGGGAGGGACAGGAGGAACAGGATGATAGATGAAGTGTGGATGAAAACGTAGACAGAGAGAGGCGAAATAGAGATAAAGAAAAGACTGGAAGAGAGCAAAGAGATGATAAAAAAAAAAAACAGAATGACAGGAGAAGGAAATTGATAAATGGATGGAAAGAGGAAGTAATGTAACCGAAAAGGAAACGGCGAGAATAA
>NC_051414.1:10085184-10085312 GCF_015228065.2 Penaeus monodon
GGAAAACAAGGCAATGGGTTAGAAGCCGTAAAAAGCAAGAGAAAAGGAAAACCCTGATAATGGTTGACCTACGAATAAGTACAGAGAACGAATGACATTGAAGCGATAATGTAGAAAAGAAAAAGAGT
>NC_051414.1:10085679-10085906 GCF_015228065.2 Penaeus monodon
GGACCTAATCCGTGTCGCGTCAAATTATCATTCTAAACCATGAGTACTTGAGTCTAAACACGTGGCAGTTATACGTTATCTCCTGTAGTGTACGTGCGGTCTGCACGGACCACGTACACTAAAAAGGTTTAAAGGGGATGAAAAAATATAATGAATAAAAAATTTTAAATAAAATTACTACAATTTCATACACACCACACAACACAAAACCCAATGCATATGTGTTA
>NC_051414.1:10086132-10086384 GCF_015228065.2 Penaeus monodon
GAGATTAAATAAGTCTAGTATCCGAAAGCACGAAAGGTTTTATGAAAATCAGCTTCTTCATCTGGTCATCATACGTTTTAAAAGTTTGATTTGGGGACTGGCGTCTGGAAACTCTTGGCTAATAATCTGCGCATTTTGTTTGTGTGCGAAGGGGTGGCGATCTCCGGAAGGCAGAGACTAGAAATTGAGGTTTTATTTCGTGCCTGAGTCATCCCTTAATCAGGTCAGGAATCTTTGACTAAACGTGTATAG
>NC_051414.1:10086794-10088049 GCF_015228065.2 Penaeus monodon
TTTAGCCTCTTATTTCTCTTGCTGCCTCTTTCTCTCCCTTTCTCCTATTTTCACTTCTTCCTCCCTTCTTTCTTTCTCTTTTCTCTTACCTCATTTATCGTATATTTCCTTCCTCTCACTTCCTCTCTTGCTTCACTCATCCTTCTCCTTCCTCTTCCTTCTCCATCCTCCTATTACTCTAATCCTCCTCCCTGCTATCTCCAAATTCCTCTCTCTCTCTTCCTTTATTCGACTTCCCTCCTCCTCTTTATCCCTGCTTCCTATCATCTACTCCTTTTCTCCTCCTCCTATCTGCCCTCCACCTATTCCTTCTTTCACTCACTTTCTCCTTCCTTTTCCCTCCCTCCCACCTCCTTATTCTCTCCCTCTCCCTCTTCCTTTCCAGTTTCCCCCCTCCCCCTCGCCTTTCCCCCTCCACCTTCCCCCCCTCTCCTTCCTCCCCTTTCCCTTTCCCCCACCTCCTTTCTCTTTCCCCTCCCTCCCACCCTCCCTCCCACCCTCCTCCTCCCCCCCTCCCCCCCTCCCCCCCACTCTCCATCCTCCCTCCCTCCCCCCCCTCCCTTCCCCCCCTTTCCCTCCCCCCTCCCTCCCCCCCACTTCCCCTTCCCCCTCCCTCCCCCCTCCCCCACCTCCATCCCCCTCCCTCCCACCCTCCCCCCACCCCCATCCTCCCTCCCCCCCACCCTCCGCCCTCCCTCCCTCCCATTCCTCTTCCCCCCTCCCTCCCCCCTCCCTCCCACTCTCCATCCTCCCTCCCTCCCCCCCTCCCCCCCCCCCTCCATCCCCCTCCCTCCCACCCTCCCTCCCACTCTCCACCCCCCTCCCCCCTCCCACCCCCACCTCCCTCCCCCCCTCCCACTCTCCTCCTCCCCCCCTCCCCCCCATTTCCCCTTCCCCCCTCCTTCCCACCCTCCTTCCCCCCCCCTCCCTCCCACCCTCCTCCCTCCCACCCTCCATCCTCCCTCCCTCCCTCCCACCTTCCTCTCCCACTCGCAGATTATATATGCGCACGGTTATCTCTCACACTCAAAGTGATGAGGCGTCCGCGTCGGATTCTCGTCATCACAGCCAAGTGATAAGCAGCTGTTTTACGTTTCCAGGCGAACCACCAGCATCTGTGATCACGTCTCTCCGGTTGGGGCCGACTCTCGGGAGCGGCGGAATCTGATGGGCTTCCGCGCTCGGGATTCTGATAAGGCTAATCTTATCTTGGCTTTGTGTGCGGATGATGCTCCTCCGTGCTTTTGGATGCGTT
>NC_051414.1:10088491-10088703 GCF_015228065.2 Penaeus monodon
AACTTTGATAACTCGCACACGTCGCCGGGAGCCAATAGGAAGGACTAGAACCGACTGACAATGGGGACCAATAAGCACACGTTACAGTCAAACAGTCAACAATCAGCTGTCATCTGTTCTAATTGCGAAATCTGGCGCTAACCCAAACTCCGCGACGGCAATTGCTCATCGGAAATCGGTCAATCTGTATAGAGGCTGCGGCAGATTCGGGG
>NC_051414.1:10088761-10088844 GCF_015228065.2 Penaeus monodon
GGGGGAGGAGGGTTTAGTTTGTGTTTATTTCATTTTCCGAAAGTTGTTAAGGATAACGACAAAGAACAGGACAGATAAACTAG
>NC_051414.1:10089160-10089291 GCF_015228065.2 Penaeus monodon
GCCCAACTAGCCTATATTGTTAGTGCTTATAATATGTACCATTACTAATGCTGTTATTTTTGCACACACGCACACACACTACCAGAGATAACGTATAACTGTCACGTGTAAATGCTTAGGTACTCAGAATT
>NC_051414.1:10089361-10089448 GCF_015228065.2 Penaeus monodon
TATTCACATTTTCATTTTTTTTTTCATTGCATCATATCGATTAATTTTATTGCACTATTTACTTCCAATAATTTATAACCATGAGTC
>NC_051414.1:10089470-10089593 GCF_015228065.2 Penaeus monodon
AATCAACTAGGAATATCTTAAATGCGATAATAATACCATAATGATAGCACCATATAGTTACCACAAATGGACCAAAAGTATGGAGCCAATTAATATCAATTTTCCTTTAAACACTCCATACAA
>NC_051414.1:10090149-10090561 GCF_015228065.2 Penaeus monodon
TAAAAATAGGTAAAAGTGTGAACCTAAATAACTTGTATTCCAGAGTTTAAAAGCAAAGAGACAAAAAATCCGCTGCTCATTTTCCAGCGCTATGTACAAAGGAATACTCCCTGATGCTCATTATTGCCACGCTACAGCCCCAGGGAAGAAGGGGGCGAGGGGGCGAGGGGGAGGGGGGATTAGTGGGGTGGAGAAGGGGCCGGGGGAGGGGGTGGAAGGGGTGTGAGGGAGGAGGGGGAAGGGAAAGGTGGGGGAGAGAGGAGGAGGGGGAAGGGGGAGGGGGGAGAGGAGGACGGGGAAGGGAGAAAGGGGTGATGTGAGAAGAGGGTGATGGGAGGGGGGGAGAGGGGGAATGGAGAAGGGGGAGAGAAAGGGAGAGAAAAGGGGGAAATGAAGGAGGGAAGAGGGAGAT
>NC_051414.1:10092604-10092843 GCF_015228065.2 Penaeus monodon
TGGTTAACAATCAAGGCAAGATTGTGACGTGAAAATGAGGTATATTTTTAGTGAAGAGGGTGTCATGAGGGAAAAACGAAGGCCTCCACATGCAGTTAGAGATGAGGGAGCCTTTGTATAGATTGAATTATGAGGGGAGAGTGAGGACGGGGAAAGTCAGAGGCACCTTGCGTGAGGAGGGATTATGAGTGGGAGAAAATATCTATAGGTATACGAATATGTATGCGGATCTCTCGCCG
>NC_051414.1:10096720-10097636 GCF_015228065.2 Penaeus monodon
GTTTCTCTCCCTTTCCCAAAGCTCTCCTCCTTAATTTTTATCCCTCTTCCTCTGCCTTTTCCCTTCCTTCTTAATCTTTCAACCCTTTCTCTACCCCCTCCCTTTCCACCCTCCTCGTCCCCTCCCCAAGTTTTCTAAAGCACCTCCCTTCCCTCTCCCCATCCCCCTCTTCCTCTTGTCTCTTTCCATTCCCCTCTCCTCTCCCCTCTCTCCTCTTCCTCCTACCCCCTCTCTTTTGCTAAGTCTCCTAAACCTCCCCTTCCTTCCTCCCCTCTTCTCCCCCCCTCCCCTAAAACACACTGTCAAGTTGCCCGCAGGCAAGGACACCTCCCTCTCCCCCTTCCCCCTCCCACCCTCTCTCCCCGCATCCCCTTCGTCCACTCCCTTCCCTCCCTAACACCTCCACCCCTCCCTTACCTCCCCTCCCTTGCCTCCCCTCCCTCTCCTACTCTCCCAATCGCCCCCTCATTCCCTCCCATTCCCTCCCCCCTATCCTCCCTCCAATCTCCCCTCCCCCACCTCCGAATCCCCCCCTACCCTCTCCCCCAATCTCCCCCGCACGACGCCTGGCCTGCACGTCCCAGGCAGATAATGAGCGAGTTGGCAGGGATATTTCCCCCATTTCTTCCCTAGAAGCCTCAACCCACAGGGGAAATTTCCCGTACGCTTCCGGGGACAAAGGCATTTTGTCTCGCATGTTGGCTTTCGTTTTGTCTTCCTTGTTGGTGAAAAGGCGTGCGTTATGTGTGTCTGACAAAAATCATATGATTAAGTGCACCTGGGGAATAACTACATCGATAACTTTAATTATGATGCGTCGTCTGTATTTAAGCGTCCAGTGCCCGGGCTGGATGACAATGGCGGGATTATTGTCTGTAAATGAACACGAGAGTATTTTTTTCTCTTTTTTTCTGTT
>NC_051414.1:10097953-10098030 GCF_015228065.2 Penaeus monodon
GCGATTTTGTGTTTATCATGAAGAGCCCGTTTAATTATAATCTGGAGAGAATGTTTTTCTGCGGAGGAGTGGGGAGG
>NC_051414.1:10098502-10098708 GCF_015228065.2 Penaeus monodon
ACCCCTTCTGCTTAACTGGGATTTATGCCTTTAATCAACTCATTATGCAACACACAATGATTAATTTTTCCCTTTTTTTAAACCAGTGAGAGCAATATCGACGTATCATATAACAAAACGGGCATATATTGGTTTTTAGAAGAACTGTCGATTGGTATTTCTTGGCGCATTCCTGTTGTGTCGCGTCTTCCTGGGCGAAACTATGC
>NC_051414.1:10099903-10100046 GCF_015228065.2 Penaeus monodon
TAGCAAATCCAGCCTAACGAGAGCCGGAGACGAGGCCGCTTGGCAGTGCCGGCTCCCGCGACAGAGACAGCGAGAGAATCCGACGGCGATCACCCTCGACCGGACAAGGTTTCTTCCCGGGGATATTAGTACAATGCAAAACG
>NC_051414.1:10103350-10103460 GCF_015228065.2 Penaeus monodon
GACAACATGACAAGAGCAGCATCGCGATTCCCCCTGCGGCCAGACGACGGAAAATGGGAGGCGATCGCTGCATTATTTGCTCAACAAAGAGGTCTAGAAAACGCTGTAAT
>NC_051414.1:10104109-10104224 GCF_015228065.2 Penaeus monodon
CTCTTTTAGAAGTGATCTGCCTGATGTGTGATAATCCTTTATAAAGAGTTCTCCTTATCCACCTGATTACTTTGTTATTACGGCGCGGAGGGGAACTTAGAACAAGAGGAGAGAG
>NC_051414.1:10104566-10105121 GCF_015228065.2 Penaeus monodon
GAAGATCAAGACTACAAACGGAAAAGGTGCAGAAGAAATGGAGGGGGAGTGATGAAAAGAGAACAGGGGCAAAAGGAGGAAGAGAAAGGAGAAGAGGCGAGGAGGGGAGAAAGAGAAAGGAGGAGGGAGGAGAAAGAGGAGGAGGAGGAGGGGGGGGAGATGGAAGAGGGGGGTGGCAGAGATGATTACTTCGCGAGAGTAAATCAACGCCTGAGATTACGGGGAAACAAAGTACAAAGGCAAAGAGGTTAAACTCCCTCCGAGGATAGAGGCTGGAGGGTCAAGCAGGCGGTTTTTTCAAGATGGCGGAAACAAAAGAGGTGCGTGATGCGCCGAAAAAAACCCCGGCGGTTTCAAATCAGGCGTTTTAGTTGATTTTAAGTTTTTCACGTGATATCAATTCTACTTTTATATAATTTGAGAATTAGAAGAGCGAGTTACTTTAAAGTGAAGGTACGCTTGCACCGAGAATAGAAAGGAAGTTAAGAATTGATTTTTAAGTGAAATATAATGAACATTTAAAAGCCTAAGTGAGTCTGGTACAATATGACTATG
>NC_051414.1:10109187-10109442 GCF_015228065.2 Penaeus monodon
CTGCTGAAACAATTTCAAAACCGTTACGACCATCTCATAATTCCGAATCACATGCAGTTCTTTACGTTCTCCAAAACGCCAAAACTCCAATATCAATATTTTCACAAAATCCCATCATAAAGAAAAAAAAAAATACATGTCAATTAATTTTAATTGCATAAAGGGCACGTCCTCCTCTTCTCTCTACTCGAGTGATATTCCCGTTTATCTGCACAACAAAGGCGTTTAAATTCACACGAGGCGAAAGCAGGAGTC
>NC_051414.1:10109485-10109639 GCF_015228065.2 Penaeus monodon
GCGCGCGGGAAAAAAAGGAAAAGCAGAAAACGAAAGACGTAAACAGCGCGCGTCGCGAAGGCCGAAGCTGCGGTTAAAATGGCCGCCGGACTCGCCCCTATCGCGTCGCTGAAGAGAGCCCTTTCTTTTTTTTTATATAAACCGCAGAATATAA
>NC_051414.1:10109806-10110007 GCF_015228065.2 Penaeus monodon
CGATCAAGATGTATCTGCATGATTATCCTAATCATCATGATAAAAAAAAAATCACAATCAGTAATAGTATTGTTATTGGAACCAACTTCGGTATTCATTAACCACAACTAAATAGCACTAAAAGACAACAACAAAAACGCATATAAATTCTAAAGTTCGGCAACTATTTACGAATAAAGGGTGAAGAAGTGATGGGGAAAT
>NC_051414.1:10110138-10110242 GCF_015228065.2 Penaeus monodon
GCGTTCAACGACCAACAAGTGTGGAGGACTCTTAAAACTATCTTCCGGCTTTTAATCACCAGACCTTTCAGCAAACCCCAAAGAACGTTTCAAGAGCTCCAGAC
>NC_051414.1:10110321-10110494 GCF_015228065.2 Penaeus monodon
CCACTAAGTTCGGCTCTTAAACGAAGACTCGAGTGCGCCGTAGAAAAAAAAAAAACGGTTTTCATTCTCTATGTTATTATTTCCTTTTAAATCTATTTCTGCCTTTTTCTTTATTTATTTATTTATTATTTCGAAATTTCTCTATGTAGATTTTGATTTAATTTAGGGTCTGT
>NC_051414.1:10111992-10112243 GCF_015228065.2 Penaeus monodon
CGACGAGGGTGCGCGCCCGAGAGAGTGAGAGACAGAGCACAGATCGCTGCCCTCCGTCACCGCGAGTTCCAGATGGTGTTCGATGGGGTTAGACTTTCATAATATTTTCCTGTATGGAGTCTGGGGCTTCCCGGCTTATGATACCGACGTTGAATTAGCTCAACACAGGCCGGAAATACGAGCTTTCGAATCTGAAATTATATTACATGGATTTAGGCCAGTCCTTTGGAATGAAACCCACACAATACGGA
>NC_051414.1:10112324-10112418 GCF_015228065.2 Penaeus monodon
CGGGTGTGGACTGGGGGTTGAGCAGTTGCAGTGTTATGAGGAATGTTGATGATTCCGGCCATTATGAGCTGAGAGGGGGGGGGTTAGGGGCGGA
>NC_051414.1:10112522-10112747 GCF_015228065.2 Penaeus monodon
ATGAGCGTAATGATAAAGTTAGTGATGATTAGAAAACCAAAGGTAAAAGTGAAAATGATGTTGATTTTTTCATTTCCTTTCAAATACTGTATTATGTCCGACATGAGAATATACTAAAGAAAAAATTCCTTTCTATAATCGCGTCTTTGATGTTTCTCCTTATTTTCACTTCAGTTAATTTAGGAAAATGGTGTATACAAAATAATATAAAGCAAAGAGCGGCGC
>NC_051414.1:10113802-10113960 GCF_015228065.2 Penaeus monodon
TGAATTCATAACATGAAAGAGACTGAAGTTTTTAACTCACATTTTAAGAAATGGCAATAATAACAATACTATACAGATGTTAGGAAAATGATGCGTTTTCATTACGTGGGAGTAACACAGCGTCAGGTATGTCCATTTTCTTCCATCTCCGCAGACCC
>NC_051414.1:10114050-10114262 GCF_015228065.2 Penaeus monodon
AATCTGGATAAGTTCTATTTCATTTGACTGAAATTTGTTATTAGAAACACAGAGTTTTGAAGGAAGTTTATTTAGTTTTAGCATGGATGTTTACTGTTTTTGTCATGGCGACATCTTTTTCTTTCAGTATTATCAACTTTGTTTATTTGTGAGTCAGAGTTGGTTCCATACTTTAGTGTACGTTGGCCGGGGGGGATGATGCGGTAGAGAGG
>NC_051414.1:10114335-10114639 GCF_015228065.2 Penaeus monodon
ATGAGAGGGGCGGCCTAGACGAATCCAGACCTTGCAGTTGCAAAGCCAGGGCTCTAACACTGAACCATCCTACACCTGTTTGTTAGTACTCTACCAAATTAGTCAATACCCTCCTGTTATTATTCATTTTATTGTTATTTTTATATGACCAATACGATTTGTATCAGGGTTATGGGTCTGCCATTGGCGTACGGTTGATTATATGATATTTTCAGATTTACGTTCTTCACTTGTTTTAAATAGATAATTATTTGATTTTTCATTCTATGTGCTAATCTTTGTCATCTTATGTGCTAATCTTTGT
>NC_051414.1:10115370-10115585 GCF_015228065.2 Penaeus monodon
AGTGATGAAATTCACAAAGAAAGGTTTAGGCCGAATTAGCACGAGGGAAAAATCATTTTGGTGTCGTTTAGCTTAAATTCAAAACAAAAACCGGAATTTTATCCTACACTGGAAAACAACATTGCACATTTTGTGAGCATTTTTGATGCAATTACACCGACAGATGACTAAATGAAAAGAAAATGTGAGTTATTTATTAATGAAGAATTAGGGAA
>NC_051414.1:10115958-10116105 GCF_015228065.2 Penaeus monodon
TACTTTGAAATTAATATTAACGAACAGGTTTCTTTTTTAATTGAAAAATTTCTCACATATTGTTAGGAACACAATGTTTGTTTTTTCCTGACGATGTTTATGTTAATCATCATTATCAGAGTTCAATTCTTTAACGATATTTTGGTT
>NC_051414.1:10116589-10116759 GCF_015228065.2 Penaeus monodon
TCTAAGTATTCTAAGTAGATGGTAAATTACTGAACATGATATTAGAGTTGAGTTATATCAAAATATTTATCATTTATGCAACATATTACGTACGAAAGAATATAATCAAAATGATTCTTTGCAATATAATTGTGTCGGAAGTGTTGGCTAACCTGTGAGTGGGATGCCAG
>NC_051414.1:10117833-10118406 GCF_015228065.2 Penaeus monodon
TCTGATTGCGAATTTCATCTTTTTGTTATTGATGATCATTATCAATTTTTACTTATAAATCACCTTATTTAATCTATTTCTCAGTCCACCAGATCTCCTGCTACTTCCATTCATTAATTAATTTTATCACTTTATCCATTTTCAATTTCCTCTTTCGAACACAGACCAAAAAAAAAATAGAAGGACCGCCTGAGACCAAAAATCCAATTTAATACGGTCTTACACAACGGCAATAATAAGAACACCTGATGGCAACACAAATTTCGAAATTATACAATCCGGACACGAAATACGCCGGATATTACTGGAGGGAAATTTTCGAAACAAGATGCATCAGAGAAATTCGCGCCGAATAATACTTAAAAGCTAAAAGATAGAATAAATACGAACGGGGTAAAAGAGGCGGGAAGGGAAATAGACTAAAGTGGATTCACAAAACAGCGAGAGAAGTCTGCCATTGGTATTACCTCTTTAACCGCTCCATTTGGTATTCAAAGTGTCCTCGAATATGAAATGTTAAGAGCGTAGATGCAAAGGAAGAGATAACAGCCGTAGTTAGGATTTCATTTCACT
>NC_051414.1:10118936-10119248 GCF_015228065.2 Penaeus monodon
CAAATATGGATATACGTGTTTAAGTGCATTTGTAATCAAACTGATGTTGAAAAAGGCTGATAAAGAAGCAAAGAGAGTTAATTAACTATCAAATGATGGCTATTCAGTAGAATTAAGATAAAGAATAAAATTTCTTGCACGACTTCAACGCCCGTCATCACGCCCCCCCCCCCTCTTCCCCGTCTCCTCCTTACCTCCCCTATCCCTTTTCCTTATCCTCTCCTTTCCCATCTCCTTCTTCCTCTTCTTCTATCTTTCATTTCTCATTCTCTTTCACTTCTCCTTCCTTTCCCTTGAAATCTTTCTCCTCTT
>NC_051414.1:10119422-10119544 GCF_015228065.2 Penaeus monodon
CAGACACTTAGCAGCCACGCCAATCGCTTTCCGACTCTCTACCAATCCTCGATCACTCAAAGGGTCTCTGTGGGTTAACGGCGCCTGCAAGTGCACTGCAACCCTGCCAGCGTGGTTGCAAC
>NC_051414.1:10119840-10119937 GCF_015228065.2 Penaeus monodon
GGCTATTCATCGTCTTAACAAGAGAGCGTCCAGAGTTCCAGCGTCTTGTGAATCGTCGGGTTCTTAATCAGGGTGAGGATCCTTTCTCTGGGATCAC
>NC_051414.1:10121149-10121316 GCF_015228065.2 Penaeus monodon
TTGACCTTAACCAAATCACTAAGTCTCGCTCCGTCTTCCCTGTGTCTTCGCCAACGTCTTCACAAAGGCTTGAAGGAAGGGATCTCGAAAATCATTGTGAAATCATCGAGAAACCTTCGGCTGGGACCTCTCTTCCACACGTCCGTCCTCCTTTCCCGTTTCACGCT
>NC_051414.1:10121396-10122516 GCF_015228065.2 Penaeus monodon
CAACCAACCTCCTTTCCTCCCCTCCCCCCCAACTACCCACATCCCCTTCCCTCTCACTCTAATCCCACCTCTCACTCCACCACACGTGTCCCTCTATCCTCTTCCACGACCCTCACCCCTTCTCTTCTCCCCCCTTCTCCCCCCCCTGACACTCCACCACCTTCCTTTCATCCCCTACTCCTCCACACGCTCCTCCCCTCTACCCCAACCCGACCCCAAGCCGCCCCTCTCCACCCTACACCTCCCCTACCCTCCTTCCTCCTCGTTAACCGGAACAGTGAATCTGATCTCCCAAGTTAGCAAGAAGCAAACCGCAATTTGTCGCTTGACTCTGTCTCTGTAGCCCCGAGGAGGTCTTACCTGTCGACGTCTGTGGCTTGAAGGTGACTCCTTAGTCCTCCTCTGAAGGTGACGAAGGCGAGGATGGCGGCGAGGATGGCGGCGAGGATGGCGGCGAGGATGGTGGAAGTCCACGTAGATATGTTTTGCGTCTGGAAGAGGTACTGATGAAATGGCCTCGTAAAGGTGGAAGGAGAAATGAATGAATGACTTTCGTAATGCCAAGAGGTCTAATTCATACTCTTTTTTCTCTTCTACGAGAGTTCGTTGTGACAAGCGCAGGAGAGGTATGGATGTGAGTGAATTTGTGCAAGATATGGTTAAGATGTTTTGATATCATCGCTGTAATTACATTGCGTGATTACATGTCTTACGGTGTGGAGCTTTTCTACATAGGTTGATAGATACGTGAGAGTAATGAAATATGGGTAAATAAATATAGGAAAGAGGATATGATGGATAAATGAATGGAATGAAATATCAGGAAATAATGTTATATGTGAAAGAAATAAACAAATGTAAAAAGAATAAAATTGAGGAATTGATGAATGATGTGTTGACAAAAAAGGGATATGAAGGTAATGACGCAAATAATTTTTTAAAAATGAGTTGGACCTTTATAATGGTTTTCCTGAATGGTTGTTCTGGAATCTCTGAAAAATAAAGAACTCATTTGATAAATGAGCATTAATTTTAATAAGCAGCGTAAAAGATTATTCGTTACAATTAGCAAATCAAAATCTGACATCGAGATAAATATTCACTCTAATTAATCAATTCC
>NC_051414.1:10122560-10123011 GCF_015228065.2 Penaeus monodon
GTAAAGAGACATATAAATAAATCTATATATTGCTGTTTCGATATGCATTTTATGGCAAATACATCAATGATAAAGGACACGTTCTTTAAAAATAGAAAAATAAAAAAATACACAAAGAGGGAATATGAAACCAACTACACTAAGTAACCGTAGCGCGAAGCTCTCGTAGGCTAATACCCACCTGATTACTACACCAACGCACTTTAATGAAAAGACGAACCAATTCTCACGCACCCTCGATGGCACAGAGAGACGACCGCTAAAGCAACAATCACCTTCCAACTTTAGGGACAAATGCCTGTTCTATGCCCTTGTAAGTGAACACATATTACTACAAACAACGCTTGACTTGTTGCATTGTTAGTAGGAGCAATTAGCAAATGACTTTTCCTTGCGAGTGAAAACAAAGAAAGCCTTCGACATTTCTGTGTTGAAACCTTCCCCTTCTATC
>NC_051414.1:10123235-10123305 GCF_015228065.2 Penaeus monodon
ACCTCACCCACGTTCTGCTGCCACATTAAAACGCACGTCGGCTAAACGGGACAGAAACCTCGCGATATTT
>NC_051414.1:10123568-10123655 GCF_015228065.2 Penaeus monodon
ATAAGAGATGAATTCACCTAAAATGACACACGAAGCATAAACACCTCGCAATCTCGACACCAAAGCAAAATTTTAAAAATGCTTCGA
>NC_051414.1:10123708-10123806 GCF_015228065.2 Penaeus monodon
GACCATACTAGGAAATATTCATCGTGATACCTGTACCTGCAGTAGCACCCACAAGAAAGAGGCGAAAAACATCTCAGGAAGAGAACACACTCTGGTAG
>NC_051414.1:10124801-10125491 GCF_015228065.2 Penaeus monodon
AATGCAGGCATGTGCGGGTGGCTGGCTACAAATAGGCCAACCCCGTCATCAGGTCGGGTTGATTGTTGCCTCGGATTTCAGGGCGTTTGTGCAGCTCTTTCCTTCTGTATAAATCCTCGCCAACACGCCCGCCCAGACAATGCCTTTTTTTCCGGAGCCCTGAGTAGAAAATTTAGAGTAAGTAGCAGGGCGGGATGGGGGGATGGGGGGAGAGGGGGGAGAGGGGGATCGTGGGAAGGAGGGATGGGGGGGAGATGGGAGGGGGGAAGGAGGGATGGGGAGAAGGAGGGATGGGGGAAAGGGAGATGAGAGGGAGATGGGGGTGGAATGGGAAAAGGGAGGGGGAGAGTGGGATAGGGGAACGATTAATGGAGGAGAGGGGGAGGGGGGGGATGGGGTGGAGTGGGAAAAGGGGGGGAGAGGGAGGGATGGGAGCAATGAGGTGGGAGGAGAGTGGGAGGGGGAGAGGTGGCGAGGGGAGAGAGGGATGTGGGGGGGGGGGAGTTGAATGGGGAAGGAGGAGGGAGTGAGGGAAAGAAGAAGGAGGGTGCATGGGGGGGAGGTGGGGGGAGTGGGGGAAGGGAGAGGGAGGGAGCGGCGATTGATGGGGATAAGGAGGGAGAGGAAAGAGGAGGAGGAAGAGACGGGATGACGAAGATAGAGGGAACGAGTAGGAGACGAGAGGGAGGG
>NC_051414.1:10126070-10126177 GCF_015228065.2 Penaeus monodon
GGGAGTGTTTGAGGTGTGAAAGCAATGTTGAAAATATTGCAAAGCTCCAGAAAAATGAAGGTCGCTTGCAACATCAATAGAGCTGCTCTTCAGGCCCTTCGCTTGGG
>NC_051414.1:10127321-10127820 GCF_015228065.2 Penaeus monodon
ACAATTCCTCATTAAAATCGACACTGAATTATCAATACTTATACAAATAATCATTAGAAATCGAGAGCACGCGATTTCTCTAAGCAAACAGCCACTAGATATAACAATAATGACGTCTATTTATCTCTTATGATGACGATTAACGCAAAACACGCAGTCACCTTGATTTAAGCGACTTGCGAGATTTATTTATTATTCATACGAATATATCCCAGTACGAATATATCCCAGTACGAATATATCCCAGTACGAATATATCCCAGTACGAATATATCCCAGTACGAATATATCCCAGTACGAATATATCACAGTACGAATATATCCCAGTACGAATATATCCCAGTACGAATATATCCCAGTACGAATATATCCCAGTACTGAAAAATATTCTCAATGAAGGTAATGTTAATCTTTTTCTAGCTTTTAGTATTGCTGGTGATAAAACGTTTTCATTATCCGAATGACGTAATTTATAAATACTGATAGGAAATACTTGCTA
>NC_051414.1:10127954-10128222 GCF_015228065.2 Penaeus monodon
CATTGCATTTTCTTCCTCTGTATCTCTTCTTTTTCCACTTCTTCTGCGTCTTTTTTTCCTTCTTTAATTCTTTTTCTTCCTCCTGTTTTTCTTCTCCATTCTCTTCTTTTCTTCTTCTTTCTCCCCCCTTTCTTCCTCCTCTTCTTTCCTGCTTTCTTTCTTTTTCCTTCAGCTTTTTCTTCCTATTCTTCTTTTTCTTATTACTCTTCATCTTTTCCATTTCCTTCCTTTCTTCTGAAAGTACAGCTTCCTCTATTGTGTGTGTGTG
>NC_051414.1:10130809-10130896 GCF_015228065.2 Penaeus monodon
AACGAATAATTCGGACCTGCTCATTCTATATGAGTTCCTAAGATTAACAAAATGTTTGTGTTTGGGTATACATGTATGTATGCATGC
>NC_051414.1:10130923-10131182 GCF_015228065.2 Penaeus monodon
CATGCTTTTATTTATGCAATGGGCCATCGGTGAAAGCAATGGACTCTAACCCTCGATAAGTCTGACTTTGCAATCGCCAGGTCCTGGGTTCGAACCCGGTCGGACCCTCTCAGTCGACTCAAATGCGTCCTGGTTTGATGCCGGGGTTAATGCCGGCGTGGAAAGGTACTGGTTAGTCCATCGCATCATCCCGCAGCCCAGAATGCTTGTTCATTTACGGACATGTCACGGCTGCTCAGCATGATGAACTATCTGTAAT
>NC_051414.1:10131489-10133272 GCF_015228065.2 Penaeus monodon
TTTAGAATTTCTCTTTTTAGAGATGACTCACTCCTTTGTCGGTTAAAAGACAGTATCTGCTTTGTTATGTCCGCGTCCAGAGGAAATACGAGCATCACGTACCTCTCCGTCTTTATTCCTCTGGCAATGTTCATTTGAAAATTATTACACATTATATACACGATGGTTCTAGTTATATTTGAGTTTCTATTTAGGTAGATTTATAAATCTAGTAAATTAAAGAGTTTGTTACGTGTAGGAGGATAGGTTGGCTGATATACAGAGAGAGATAGACAGTAGAAACCACTGAGAGACAGGAACCGAACAGATTATTACGGCAGACACGAATTCGCTAATTGAAACGAGTTTCCCCAAACAAAAACCACCTCATCCTATTTTCGGGTAATGCTTAACCGGTTAAAAAAAAGAGAGAGAGAAAAACTAGGGAAAAAATGAGAAAAACGGACAGTCAAAAATGATGCAGCACGACCTCATTAGCAAGCCGCGACCCCGCCAACCTGTCGACACAGAAACAAGTGAACAGTGAAAGCCCATAAGGAGGCGGATGTGCATTGCCTAGATTGAGTCTCCCAGACTACCATTAAGCCATCGTTGAATTGAGGAGATGTCTGTTACTGCAAGCCCATTTCCTCGTCTGCCAAGCAAGTCTTTCTCCTTTGACAATCAGGCTCCTAAAAGCCTGCCGTTGGACACCCGGCCCCTCGGAGTTTAAAAGGGCCCGCGCGCCTCCGCCTCACTGGAAGAAGAGCGCGCCGCCCCGGGGCACGACTCGAATTTGTTTGGCAGCGCATTTTGGCTTTTAACTCCCGGAGCTAACCATTAATGGAGCGCTAAGGGCGTGCCAAGATAGTGCTAAGAGCCGGCGTCGCTGGGGCCGACTCTCGCGTATCGACGACGAGAAGAACAACGTTATACAAACGGGAAAATATATTGGTGAGGCTGGAGGCCCTCGCTATAATGTTCTCTTGGCTGCCTGCTGTGTCCGAATGCGTGGACGAGGCTCCCTGACGACAATTTAGACTGCTGGAACATTCTGATCTGAGGAGATTTGTGTGCGTGTGTGTTTGCGAGGCGAGGCATTTTCTATCTGCTTTTGTTGGACAGCTCCATTGTGTCTGTCCTTCTGCGCTTGTTGCGTTGAGAGTCGGTTTGTTTCGTGTTTTTGTTTCGGCTTTTGGCTCCACGTTCCTCATCTCGTCCCTAAATGGCTAACGCATTTTCGCTATTGATCGTTTAGGCTGCTGTGTAAAGCATTAGGTGTTCGTGATTCTAAGAATGGTATTTAAAGTATAAGCAATGATTCTTGTGCCAAAGGAAAATAGGATGACTATGAAATGCACATAACAGATATTCTCTGGGATAAAACTAGCTACGATCATTGTATTAAACATAAGAGGGATGTTGTTAAACAAAGATACCAACAAATTAACACAACATAATATAGACAAGAAAATGATAATGATATCTGAAGACATGTAACTAACACACACAAAATAATCAACAAAAAAGCGAACAGTTATACAAACACTACAAAAAGTTATTCCCCCATAACACCTTTACTGCAACAGAAACCAGCAGCACCACAGGTAATTTGATATCAATTTTACAAAGCTCGGGAATCAAGCAAAACACAAGTAAAATAAGTAGTTACAAGGGGGGGGGGGGCACGCATTTTATAATTTATTGTTGTGATGAAGAATATTGTTATTTCGTCACTTTGATTGTTTCTATTATTATTAGTGTTTGCTAGAGGTTTGGCGATTCCTTCTCGTTGTCTTTGTGG
>NC_051414.1:10135095-10135507 GCF_015228065.2 Penaeus monodon
CGTTTTCTCATATTTGATCGTTTAACTTTTGCCTTAGGTTTGTTAGTTTTAGTTAATTCGTGATGAGAGACATAACCGTTTTTTATGATGTAAAAGTTAATGCTTTCACTTCTTTAAAATTTTGCTAATTCATGTTTTTAGTTTATTCTTGTAGTTTTATGTTGCGGTCTGCTTATTTTAGCTTATTTTCTATATATATTTTAGGAAAAATTTTTGGTTTAGTCTTTTATGGTATAATTTTACGATTGGGTAACTCTTTATATTGCAAAAAACTCTACTGCAATAAATCTAGGCTTCTTGTATGTAATTCGATAATAGGCATTACTATTGTCCAAACTTTTGCATTGCTGTTGAATAATTGTTTAATGTTCTTTTTATATGGGGAATTAAATAATGTCCCCTTGGTATATCA
>NC_051414.1:10135697-10136244 GCF_015228065.2 Penaeus monodon
CAGCAGTAGTAATAACATAAAAATCATCAGCAAGACCATTGATAAGACATTTCAATGCAATACCACTGTCATCGCCCTTTAAGATCGAGTATCATCTGACCTCTTTCACTTGTTACATATCAGGATCATCTCACACAAAAGCCAGCTCTATTATATATACGTGTATAAATTCAACGACACAGATCAAGCCTGAAACCACGGAAAGGGATTAGAATTCTCGTAACACGATCAGGATCAGACTCGATCCCTTTATCATCCTTTTTGGATCTTTAACATTTCTCGATCCCTCGCGAAAAATTTCTAGGGCTTTTAGGATTTTTTTTTTCTTTATTCTTCCACGCTCCTTAATTTCATATGATTAAATTGGTATTATACCTTTGTGAGATTCCAGGGAAGAAAACCTTAAAAATGCCGGGATTTCGTGCATGTGAGAGAGTTAAAATTCCCGGGAAAAAAAAGGAAATCCTATTCTATATACGGGATTTGAGGAGTTTCATTGGCTGGGATTTGGTCTTTATGTACAGTATGTCTGGGAATGTGCACTTGA
>NC_051414.1:10137157-10137689 GCF_015228065.2 Penaeus monodon
AAGTGCACATTCCCCGACATACTGTACATAAAGACAAATCCCAGCCAATGAAACTCCTCAAATCCACGTATATAGAATAGGATTTCCTTTTTCCGGAATCTAACTCTCTCACATGCACGAAATCCCGGCATTTATAAGGTTTTCTTCCCTGGAATCTCACAAAGGTATAATACCAATTTAATCATATGAAATTAAGGAGCGTGGAAGAATAAAGAAAAAAAAAATCCTAAAAGCCATAGAAATTTACGCGAGGGATCGAGAAATGTTACGATCCAAACGGATGATAAAGGGATCGAGTCTGATCCTGATCGTGTTACGAGAATTCTAATCCCTTTCCGTGGTTTCAGGCTTGATCTGTGTCGTTGAATTTATACACGTATATATATAAGCTGGCTTTTGTGTGAGATGATCCTGATATGTAACAAGTGAAAGAGGTCAGATGATACTCGATCTTAAGGACGATGACAGTGGTATTGCATTGTAATGTCTTTATCAATGGCTCTTGCTGATGATTTTATGTTATTACTACTGC
>NC_051414.1:10137889-10138327 GCF_015228065.2 Penaeus monodon
AAGAGACATTATTTAATTCCCCATATAAAAGAACATTAAACAATTATTCAACAGCAATGCAAAAGTTTGGACAATAGTAATGCCTATTATCGAATTACATACAAGAAGCCTAGATTTATTGCAGTAGAGTTTATTGCAATATAAAGAGTTACCCAATCGTAATAATTATACCATAAAAGACTAAACCAACAATTTCCTAAAAATATATATAGAAAATAAGCTAAAAATAAGCAGACGCAACATAAAACTACAAGAATAAACTAAAAACATGAATTAGCAAAATTTTAAAGAAGTGAAAGCATTAACTTTTACATCATAGAAAACGGTTATGTCTCTACATCACGAATTAACTAAAACTAACAAACACTAAGGCAAAAGTTAAACGATCAAATATGAGAAAACGAGGAAGCAAGATACGATAAGATTAGAAGATAAGCG
>NC_051414.1:10140087-10140597 GCF_015228065.2 Penaeus monodon
GAGAAGGGATCGCCAAACCTCCAGCAAACACTAATAATAATAGAAACAATCAAAGTGACGAAATAACAATATTCTTCATCACAACAATAAATTATAAAATGCGTGCCCCCCCCCCCCTTGTAATCTACTTATCTACTTGTGTTTTGCTTGATTCCAGAGCTTTGCTAACTTGATATCAAATTACCTGTGGTGCTGCTGGTGCTTGTTTGCAGTCAAGGTGTTTTGGGGGGAATAACTGTTGTAGTGTTGTATAACTGTTCGCTTGTTTGTTGATTAATTTTGTGTGTGTTAGTTACATGTCTTCAGATATCATTATCATTTGCTTGTCTATATTATGTTGTGTTAATTTGTTGGTATCTTTGTTTAACAACATCCCTCTTATGTTTAATACAATGATCGTAGCTAGTTTTATCCCAGAGAATATCTGTTATGTGCATTTCATAGTCATCCTATTTTCCTTTGGCACAAGAATCATTGTTTTTCTTATACTTACATAAATCCATTTCTTAG
>NC_051414.1:10140770-10141067 GCF_015228065.2 Penaeus monodon
ACTATCCGAACAAGACCAACCAGAAATGAGTATGAAATAACCACCGCACAAAAAAACGATAATAATAATAACAGAATTATTAAAAATCCGCCACATTAATCGCGAGCATTTTCCTGTCATCCGACCGCCCTTTTTCCCTCATTTAAGCGGATTTCGGTTTAAAGAGAGAAATAAATGACGCTGTAGTCGCGGCCATTCCGCGCGCACTGTGGGATTCGGACGACGCGCTCGCCGGCGAACATATGAACGGAATCAAAGAAGAAAAAAAGAAAAGGAAAAAGATCACTTATGTAGCGG
>NC_051414.1:10141538-10143587 GCF_015228065.2 Penaeus monodon
AAGTCGTCACTGCAAGAGATACCATTGTTGACACATCCCCCAGTATAAAAGAGGCTATATATATTATAGTCCTCATTATCATTAACAATAAAATGCTTATCTGACATAATCGCCGTCACTTTTGCACATCGTTTTCACCACATAAGTTGCACCACTCTGCCACTACGGCGTTGCCACAAGCAAAAATGATTAAGGCCATCGCTCACTCAAAGCAATTGATCGTCACGTACATCAAAAGAGCATTCTTAGTCTCCATACAACTTGGCCAAAGGTAATGACACTCTCACGCATTCATTCACCATACTTCGTCACCACAAACGCCATAATTCATCACACTCCGTCGATAAGTGTCATAGAGATGACAGTTGCTTCGTCACCACAGGCATCGCAAAGAGGACAGTCATTCACCATACTTGGTCATCACAAGCACCGTGAAACGCAAATTCGTTCACCACACTCATCTGCCGCACTGATTCACCACACTCCGTAACTACACACGCCATAGAATATACATTAATTAAATCACACTCATTCGTCACACTTAGTCACCACAAACATCACTATAAATCGCATTCATTGGCCAAAGTTATTGATTAAAAGTATAATGAAATTCACATTCTTTCACAACATTCCGTCGCCATAAACTCCATAAAACGCACACAAGTTCATTTAAACACTTCGTCACGGAAAGTTTGAGATGCACTCATACTCACTTGTGAAAAGGACTTTCATTACCACACTCGCTCACCACAAACACCATTCGAGGCCCATTCCCTCACCTCCCTCGCTCACCACACAACGCCCATTCACTCACCACCTTCGGTCATCACAGGCACCACACAACGCCCATTCACTCACCACCTTCAGTCATCACAGGCACCACAACGCCCATTCACTCACCACCTTCACTCATCACAGGCACCACACAACGCCCATTCACTCACCACCTTCACTCATCACAGGCACCACACAACGCCCATTCACTCACCACCTTCAGTCATCACAGGCACCACACAACGCCCATTCACTCACCACCTTCACTCATCACAGGCACCACACAAACGCCCATTCACTCACCTCCTTCACTCATCACAGGCACCATAACGCCCATTCACTCACCACCTTCACTCATCACAGGCACCACACAACGCCCATTCACTCACCACCTTCAGTCATCACAGGCACCGCACAACGCCCATTCACTCACCTCCTTCACTCATCACAGGCACCACAACGCCCATTCACTCACCAACTTCACTCATCACAGGCACCACAACGCCCATTCACTCACCTCCTTCACTCATCACAGGCACCACACAACGCCCATTCA
The DNA here is from genome assembly GCF_015228065.2 of Penaeus monodon. Classification (NCBI taxonomy): domain Eukaryota; kingdom Metazoa; phylum Arthropoda; class Malacostraca; order Decapoda; family Penaeidae; genus Penaeus; species Penaeus monodon. The sequence goes on from NC_051414.1 coordinate 10,142,869, forward strand.
CTCACCACCTTCACTCATCACAGGCACCACAAAACGCCCATTCACTCACCACCTTCACTCATCACAGGCACCACACAACGCCCATTCACTCACCACCTTCACTCATCACAGGCACCACAACGCCCATTCACTCACCACCTTCACTCATCACAGGCACCACAACGCCCATTCACTCACCTACCTTCACTCATCACAGGCACCACACAACGCCCATTCACTCACCACCTTCACTCATCACAGGCACCACACAACGCCCATTCACTCACCACCTTCAGTCATCACAGGCACCACAACGCCCATTCACTCACCACCTTCAGTCATCACAGGCACCACACAACGCCCATTCACTCACCACCTTCACTCATCACAGGCACCACAACGAGCCCTTCCTTCACCTCACTTCGTCAGCGCCAGCAGCCTGAGCCGAGCACCAAAGGCCCTCAATTGGCTGGCCTCAAGCACTCCCGAATCCCAACACGAGCATGCACGAGGGCCTCGCAAGCACACTCCAAGCACACCCCATCTACGCCCAAGCACACGCACGCACTCGGCCGCCTCCTCGTCCGGACGAGGCTGCGCTCTTCGGCCGCGCCTCCGTCGGGGCCGATTGTTCGGCCGTTGCCGGCTTTTTCCTTGTTTTTGTTGTTTTGTTGTTGCTTTGGATGTTTGGTTTTTTGTTTGTCTGTTTTTTTGATTCATTGCTTTATGCGGACCCTATT
>NC_051414.1:10144519-10144819 GCF_015228065.2 Penaeus monodon
TGCCAAGCACACTCGACCGCATCTCCCCAACTGGCGGAAGGAATTTGCTCTCCAGTGCGGATGGAAGATCGACTTTGTTCTTAAGTCGAATATAGACACAAGGGCTTCAGTTCGCCCCCGTAACACTCGATATACCTCCTCCCCCCCTCTCCCTCTCCCCCTCCCTCTCTATCTCTCCCTCCCTCTCTCCCTCCCTCCCTCCCTCCTCTTCTCCTCCTGTTCCCTCTTCTCTCCTCTTCTCACCTCTTCTCTTTCTTTTCTCCGTCTTCTCTGCTCGTCCGGCATTATTTTCCTCGAGTG
>NC_051414.1:10144860-10145494 GCF_015228065.2 Penaeus monodon
ATATATCCTACTCGCCTGTATTTATCTCTCCTTTGATGGATATTCTTTTGTATTATTCTCGTCCTTCCAGTTCTCCCTCTTCGTATGAATGAAAGAGGGGAAGCGTTTATAAAATTATCAAATGCTCGCGCCAGGGTTCCTCAAAAGGAGTTAAATTGCTCATAAAACGGCGTTTTATTCGCCTATAAAGCGGCCCTCGAACGGGATCCAGTCACATCGAAGTCGTTTCCCGCATCCCTTATAAAACCTCATATCACTCAGCAACGTCTCGCGAACACACAGAAGAACAACGAGATAGAATCGCACCCGTAGGATCGAACTCCATGACACCGACTCCAAACCCGATAAACGAACGCATTCCGAATCCCTGCAGCGTGAGGAGAGGCTTCAGACCCTTTTCTTCTTCTTTTTCCCAAGACGTTTATAGCCCTACACACAACACTCGATACTCAATGAAGGTCCTCCAGCGAACACAGACGCAAAATTGATCTTGTATTTACGTCAGAGAGGGCCTTTTTGCCTTCCGTTGAGCCGCTACGCAAATATGGCGGCCGTAAATAAGGTCTGCCTCGCTCGTGGCTTCGTGGGGGCTCGAGACGGCGGTCGAAGGCGGGATACAATATTCTGTTGCTGT
>NC_051414.1:10146469-10146587 GCF_015228065.2 Penaeus monodon
ACAAATGAATTCGGAAAGCGCGTTCGTTTATCAATTTTGTCAGAAGAGAGATAAATTTCGGCGCTGTCAGAGAAAAACGCAATAATAAAAAAATACAATATTAATTCCGCGAAAATAC
>NC_051414.1:10147100-10147520 GCF_015228065.2 Penaeus monodon
TTCTTATCTTCCTCTCTCTTCCTTTCTCTTCCTTTCTCTTCCTCCGTAACAACCTCGAAGGTCTGTCAAGGAGGGGAGGAGGGGGGAGGGAGAGAGGAAGGGGAGGGGGAGGAGGGGAGGGGAAGGTGAAGGGGGTGGGAGAGTGAGGAGGGTGGGTGGGTGAGGGAGGGGGAGGGGAGGAGGGAGAGAAGGGAGAAGGGGCAGGGGAGTGGGAGGGAGGAGAGGGGAGGGGGGAGCTCCCATGGAGAGGAGAGTGAGGGGGGAGGGGGGGCGAGAGGAGAGGCGGAGGAGGAGGTTCGGAGTGGGAGAGTGGGGGGGGGTCAGGGGGAGGGGGTGGAAGGAGAGGAGAGAGGAAGGGGGGATGAGGAAAAAGAATAATGATAGGAAACGTAGAGGGGATTAGTACGGAGTTACAGACAC
>NC_051414.1:10147941-10148107 GCF_015228065.2 Penaeus monodon
CTGGCGAATCGCGTGCGTCCTTCCGCTGTTTTCTGATCATTTAATTGATATCAATATTTTTATGCGTCTGGCAATGGCGTTCGATTTGGCGCAATCTATATGATAATCATTTATTTGATGTCAACCCTTTGTGCTTATTTTGGTATCTTGCTGTAATATTATTGGG
>NC_051414.1:10151400-10151736 GCF_015228065.2 Penaeus monodon
TCCCGCTAAACATAATGACCGAGCTCTGTTAATTGTGCTTTTGATATTTGCTGTAGATTATAATGATGATTTTTGTCATTGATATTAATGATGACATTGTGGTGATTTCCGTGATGAAATGTATAATTACGTGGCCTGTTATGATGATGATTACGACTTCGCCAATGGTCATTAGCCGAAACAATTGCTTTGCCAATTAACACGCTAATTACTTGTATAATGACTCCGCTTCATTTTTTTTCTTTTTTTTCAATAAAACTTTTGCACAAACATTGACCAATAACTAACCTCCATTTTTCTGCCTCCTCCTCCTCTCCCCCATTCGCTCTCTTTGCT
>NC_051414.1:10152185-10152432 GCF_015228065.2 Penaeus monodon
AGCCCAAGGTAAGTAAACCCGTTTCTTTAAAAGGGGCCCTTTAAACCAAGTGCCAAAATAACTGGTATATATTGGTAGATTTTTTCGTATTGTTTCGTGTGTTTCGTTCGAATTCCGGACAGAAGTGAAATTCGATTTTTCGTCGAAGTGCAGAGAAGTAAGGCAGAAAGACTTAGTTTAAGCATATATAGTGGATACTGTTCCAAAGATGTGATAATGGTAAGTGGGAACGATGGTATATACAGAC
>NC_051414.1:10153693-10153830 GCF_015228065.2 Penaeus monodon
ATTTCGCCAGGACGGAAGCACATTGATCATCACCGAATGCAAGTCATTTATTCGGGTGTAAGACGCGATTATGGATTCCGAAATTCAGCGGGAGTGGGCGTGTGGGCGTGTTATCGACAGGCGAAGGGTTTTGGCTT
>NC_051414.1:10153909-10154184 GCF_015228065.2 Penaeus monodon
ATTCTCCATTCCCTGTCCCCCACATGTCCTTCCATCACGCTGCTTGCCACCCCTCCCCCCCCCCCATACACATTGCCTCTACCCTCCCCCCCCTCGCCTACACCCCCTACCCACCCCCATAACCTCTACCCTTCACCCCTTTTCAGCTCTCTTCCATCTCCCCTTTCAGCGCCCCCCACCTCCTTCACCCCTACCCCCATGTACAACCGCGGGGGGGGTCACCTTCGTCGTCGCCGTCGGGAGGCCTCGCCCGGGCTGGCTTGGGGCGCCCGGGA
>NC_051414.1:10154561-10154852 GCF_015228065.2 Penaeus monodon
CGTGCCCTTCATTTAACTAACTCCCTCCCCCCCAGACGGTCTCCGCCGGGAGCCGCGTCAGCGTGCGCTGCCGCGTCCAGGGCTCCCCCGTGGCGGAGGTTCGCTGGTACAAGGACGGCTCTCCGCTGCACACCCACACGCACGCCCACCTCATGCTGCAGGGGCGCGACACGCTGGTGATCACGGGCGTGGGCGAGAGGGACGCGGGCATGTACCAGTGCGTGGCGGCCAACAGCCTCGGCGAAGCGCAGGCGTCTAGTCAGATCAGCATCCGAGGTGAGAGCAAGCTGC
>NC_051414.1:10154906-10156883 GCF_015228065.2 Penaeus monodon
GTGTTTATGTGAAGTCGGTGGACCGGTTGATGAAATGCAGACGAGGTCGGGTTTTTGGTTTATTAGCATCTTTGTTCTATTCTAAATCTTCGGTTCGGTATTTTCAGAGAAATAATTTTTTTCTCAGTCAGTTTTATCAAAAAATTGAGTTCCGTTTTATAATAATCCATTCGGTTTGATATCTTGAGAGTAAGCCAGTTTATTTACAAGTTTATTTTCACATCTGCTTAAAGGTTCCTCGGTTACAAGGCAAAACCTGTTAGTCGACCACCTCGGTTTTCATTATAAGTAGGCTTATCGGCATCTTCAGTCCCATCTCAGCCGATTTCCTAGCATCGGGAATCGGCTTATCGGCAGGTTCAGGCCCACCTTAACCGATTTCCGTGATGCTCGTTTGTTTACGATGCTTCTCCTCGGGACAAAAAGGTCTTCGGGAGTTATTTATTTTGCAAAAGGGTCAGCAACTTAGGGAATAGGAATTTGTGATCGTAGTATCTAGTACGTTATATCATCATGATGTTTAGTATATACGTTATATTATTGTTATTTTTAGTATACACGTTATATTATCAAGATGTCACACATAATGCTGTTTACGGCATCAATAGATGACCAACTTGTATGTTCCAGTTTTTTTTCTACAAAAATTCAGTCCAAGGTCTGAGAAGGGAATATCTTACCCGCGTAATCTGATACCTTATTACGGCCTTGAGGCATTGGTATTTGGTTTTAAAACCTCATGATCGTGCCCTTACGCCCCCCCCCCTCTCCCAGACTCCGTGCCCAGCCTGCGCCACACGTTCATCGAGCAGACGCTGCAGCCGGGCCCTCCCGTGTCCCTCAAGTGCACCGCCCTCGGCCACCCCACGCCCGTCATCACGTGGACGCTGGACGGCCGCCCGCTCACGCCCTCCAGCGCCCACTACGGCGGCCAGCGGGTGAGCGTGGGCGCGTGGGTGGACGTGGGCGGCCAGGTGGTCAGCCAGGTGAACATCAGCAGCGCCGGACACATGGACGGCGGCCTCTACGCCTGCGCCGCCGCCAACTCCGCCGGCAGGGTCGAGCACAGCGCCAGGCTCAACGTCTACGGTGGGTCGGGTCGAGGGGACAGGGGCGCCAGGGGACAGGGGCGCCAGGGGACAGGGGCGCCAGGGGACAGGGGCGCCAGGGGACAGGGGCGCCAGGGGACAGGGGCCAGGGACAGTGCTCACGGGGACAGGGCGCCAGGGGACCAGGGGCGCCAGGGGACAGGGGCGCCAGGGGACTGGGGCGCCAGGTGACAGGGGCGCCAGGGGACAGGGGCGCCAGGGGACAGGGGCGCCAGGGGACAGGGGCGCCAGGGGACAGGGGCGCCAGGGGACAGGGGCGCCAGGGGACAGGGGCGCCAGGGGACAGGGGCCCCAGGGGACAGGGCGGCGGGAAGCTTGACAGAGAGGGAATCTGAAGTTATTTTTTCGGTATGGTCACAAGTCATGTCCTGAGTCATAGTTCTGATATATATTGATATAATGACATGTAAGGATAACCGCTCTAACCGTGTATTCTCGCACCCCACCCCCATCCTCGCTTGTCCCCCAACCCCCCTTCAACACCCCCTTTCCCCGTCCCCCTTCAACACCCCCTTTCCCCGTCCCCCCTTCAACACCCCTCCCCCCTTTCAACCCCCTTGTACCCCAGGCCCCCCGAGCAGCCGCACGCCGTCCAACGTGACCGTGGTGGACGGGTCGGAGGCGGCGGTGGCGTGCCCCGTGGCCGGCTACCCGATCAAGTCCGTGAGCTGGACGCTGCACGGCCGCCCGCTGAGCCCCAAGCCGCGCCGGTCCCCGAGGGCGGACGGCAGCCTCGTGTTCCAGAGCGTGGAGGCCGAGCAGGACGTGGGCCGCTACACGTGCACGGCCTCCAACGCGCAGGGCAGGACCGCCACCGCCTCCTTCATCCTCGACGTCCTCAGTGAGTGGCGCGGCAGAAGGCGATGCC
>NC_051414.1:10157480-10157572 GCF_015228065.2 Penaeus monodon
GCGCGCTCGCGGGTGCGTCTCCGGCCGAAGAAAATCAAGTTTAAATGCGTTTCTTTCCCTTTCGTCAAAGGTGCCGGCGGGGCGCGCGGCTC
>NC_051414.1:10158620-10158831 GCF_015228065.2 Penaeus monodon
GAAAAAAAAATATATATCTGAGACGGTCGCCATTTACTCTCATTTACTCGTAATTAAAAGCTGAATAGACTCCATCATTACGTTCCTGTGTTCGTTTCCATTTATTTTCCAGCCTTTTGAGAGATTTCATTTATTTTCCATCAGATGCAGAAGCTGGACATTGTATCTGTTGTTTTATTGTTATGTATTGTGTTTGGAATATCCATTTGTT
>NC_051414.1:10158941-10159246 GCF_015228065.2 Penaeus monodon
CATAAATCTATTTGTACTGTACGTCTGTACGAGCTTCCACCCCTCCCCGCTAACCTCTCCCCCCCCCCCCCCAGAGCCGCCCGTGCTGGCCGAGCTGAAGTTCCCCGCCGGCCTGGTGGAGGGCATGCGGTTCTCCCTCTCGTGCTCCCTCCTCAGCGGCGACCTCCCCATCAGCCTGCGTTGGGAGAAGGACGGGCGGCCGCTTCCCAGGGACCCCGTGCTGACGGAGACGCACTCGCAGTTCTTCACCAACCTCGTCTTCACCGACATCCGCGGGAGGCACGCCGGAGAGTACACCTGCACGG
>NC_051414.1:10159284-10159481 GCF_015228065.2 Penaeus monodon
ATGCACGTGCGCGGTGAGTGCTCCGTCGCCCCTGCTGCTCGGGCCTTGCTGGGCCCTTGCTCTCTCCTGCTCTCTGTTGCCTGCCAGGGAATTCTGCTCCCTTCTGTCGCCGTCTTTGTTGCCTTCTGCTTTCGCCTGTTATCGCCTTTTGTCTCCTGTTGCCTTCTCCCTGCCCCTAGCCTCTTTTCTTCCTTCGT
>NC_051414.1:10159780-10160039 GCF_015228065.2 Penaeus monodon
TATTCCTTCCTTCTCTCGTTCCTCCCCCCCACCCCACCCCATTATCTCCCTCCATCTCTCTTCACTTCTGTCATTCCTTTCCTCCACCAATCTCTTCCTCATTATTTCTTTATTCCTTCACTTCCATTATTTGTCTTCCCCTCCATCACCCTTAAACCCCCTCCTTTATTCCTTTATCTCCTTCCTCCCTCTTTCTCCATCTCTTTCTTTCCCTATCTTATATCTTCCCTTCCTTCGTTCCTTCTTTCTTATCTCCCCT
>NC_051414.1:10160683-10160850 GCF_015228065.2 Penaeus monodon
CTCCGCTTCCGAGCATAATGCTGTTGTCTCCGGCTCTTCCGCCGCACTTCCGGCCGAGAGAACTTCCCGCGGATTTCGGATAAGCTTTTTTTGTCCTTCTGCGGGTCGAGGCAACCGGTTCGGAGTGAGAGATTTTGAGCATTACTGTTACTGTGATGTAGAAGTAT
>NC_051414.1:10160946-10161190 GCF_015228065.2 Penaeus monodon
AGTGGCTATCATCGTCACTGCATTCTGTTTTGTGTTTACACCAGTTATATTATTGTTATCATGTCGTTATTCTTACTGATCTGTCGTTGATATTATCAGCTGCTTGAATTTACCTTATGTGGTCACTTATTTGGGTACCAAATAAATCATATATGCGATGAAATTAACTAAGGTTTATTCAATCTTTTAATCCTTACTATTCTAAATATAAAAATATCACATTATTCCCATACCAAAATCTAAA
>NC_051414.1:10161224-10161485 GCF_015228065.2 Penaeus monodon
CTTTTTTTTTCAACACTGCCCCCATCAGGCAAGCGAAAAATGACATCGAGTAATTCAAACACGGCGGGCCAATACCGTAGACTTTTCCCTTCGCCTTCCGCATTCCGAGCGGCACGTTGACATTCGTTCACGTCGCGTCCGCCAACCTGGTTACGAAGGGGACATCACGCCGCGCCGGAAAAAGCCTCGGCGGTTGACAGGCTGAACAGGGGGTGCTTGACGGCTTTAATTAAGCTTGAGAGAGCGATATCAAAAGCCGCG
>NC_051414.1:10161531-10162540 GCF_015228065.2 Penaeus monodon
TTGTTTTATTTTTTTTTGTTACCGGTTTTTATTAGTTTCCTTTCATTTTTTTGTCGTTTTTGTCTTTATGTTTTGACTTTATTTTTCCCTGTTATTTTCCTTCCTCATCTCCTAGTTTCATATCTTTCTACTCTTCCTTTCATTCCACCTTCCTTTTCTTCGTATTCTTCCCTACTTTCTTCGCCTTTTTTTCTCCTATCTACTTCTGACCCCGACGTTTTTACTGTTGTCTCATTTCTTTGTTCCGATTTTATCCCTTTTCCCTTCGTTTTATCAATTTCTCGTCTATTTCCTTCTTCTCTTTCTTCTTTACTTATTCTTATGTAATTTCTCCTTTTCTTCTCCTTCCTCCTTTTCCCCATCTCATTTTCTTTTTTTCCTTTTCCTCCATCTCCCTTTCCCAACCTCCTCCTCCACATCTCTTTTCCCTTCCTCCATCCTCCTCCTCCGTCCCTCATTTTCCTCCTCCTCCTCCCTCCTTCCCTCCCTCCTTCCTCCTCCTTCCCTCCCTCCTTCCTCCTCCTTCCCTCCCCTCCTCCTCTTCCCTCCCTCCCTCCCTCCTTCCTCCTCCTTCCCTCCCTCCTTCCTCCTCCTTCCCTCCCCTCCTCCTCTTCCCTCCTTCCCTCCCTCCTTCCTCCTCCTTCCCTCCCTCCTTCCTCCTCCTTCCCTCCCTCCTTCCTCCTCCTTCCCTCCCCTCCTCCTCTTCCCTCCTTCCCTCCCTCCTTCCTCCTCCTTCCCTCCCTCCTTCCTCCTCCTTCCCTCCCCTCCTCCTCTTCCCTCCTTCCCTCCCTCCTTCCTCCTCCTTCCCTCCCCTCCTCCTCTCCCCCCCTCCCTCCCTCCCTCCCTCCCTCCTTCGCCCAGAGGACAATATCATCCTCTCATCAGACACGTAATTACCCACGCTTTAATTGCGACGGCTGTAAACTTGATCATTATCACGGGATTTTACCGCTAATCATTTGGTTTGGAATTAAGACCGTTATATCACCCGTTTCATCATCTCGGTCGT
>NC_051414.1:10163074-10163653 GCF_015228065.2 Penaeus monodon
ATCAGGCCGAAGCGCCATTGTGAAACGAATGCGAGGCTTTCAAAAGGGTCCAGCCAGCGTTTGCAGCATTGAATGAGAGTTGTACGCCGATCTGAGTGCATAATTTACAAGCCGTGTCAATCACTAGGAATTAATTTTCACAGACTGTCATGACGGAGGTATGTCACAGGGCGAGGAAATGAGTGAGAGGTGGAAGGGAGGGGGGAGGGGGAGTGGGAGGAGGGGGGGAGGGGAGAGGGATGGGAAGAGGAAAGGAGAGAGGGAAGGGAGGGGGAGGGGAGGGGGAGGGGAAGGAGAGAGGGAGGGTGAAGATGATTGAAGAGGAAAGGAGAGAGGGAAGGGAGGGGGAAGGGAAGGAGAGGGAGGGGAAGAGGGAAGGGGGTATACATGTCTCTCGTCCTTTCTTTGTCTCTCTTTTCCTTTCCTCCTCTCCTCCCCCTACCTCCTCTCTTCTCATCCTCTTCCTCCTCCAATTCTCCCTCCTACTTTCCTCCTCCTTTCCCAGTTCTCCTCTTTCTTCAATTCTTCTTACTCTTCTCCTTCTTCTCTAATTCCCCTTCCCCCCCCCCGGAGAAAAAA
>NC_051414.1:10163807-10164072 GCF_015228065.2 Penaeus monodon
TCTCCCCTGTTCTTACCTCCTTCTCCTCCTCCTCCAATTCTGCTTACTCTTCTCCTCTTCCGCTTCCTCCTCATTCTCCAGTTATTCGTATACTTTTCTCTTCCTTAATTTCCTCAACCTCTGATTCTCCTTTCTTTTTCTTCCTCCTCCACTCCCCTCTTTCTTTTCTCCTTCTTTTCCAATTCGCCTTACTTCTCTCCCTCCTCCCCATTCCATCACCTCTCTCTCCAGTTCTCCATACTTTCTCTTCCTCCTCCACTTATTA
>NC_051414.1:10164371-10164603 GCF_015228065.2 Penaeus monodon
TCCACCACCACCCCCGGGCCCTCTCCAGCAAAACATTCGTGACTTGAAGCATTTTGCGTTCGTGTCAGGGCTTCGTAAACATTAGCAGCGCGTTCGCTGTAATCGCCTTGTTCGCTAATATCACGCAGACACTCAGAATGGCCTCGTTCTAATGGCCAGCTCGGACAATCGCATTGGCGGGCCGTTTTTAGGCTGGTGTTTGCAGGTCGTTGTTTATGGCGAAAATTTTGGC
>NC_051414.1:10165285-10165486 GCF_015228065.2 Penaeus monodon
ACTTACTCATTATTCATTTTTTCTTCTCTTTATTAAAAAATCTATTGTATCAAAAGGTATTAGACTATCACTTATTTGGGAAATAAAAGGCTGTCGCTCCGGAAAATGGGATTGGAAGGCTATTAGCAGGTTCGTGTGATGGCGGTTTGTTTCCATTTGCAACGAAAACCTTGAAACCTTGAAACCTTGAACCTTGGGGCT
>NC_051414.1:10166078-10166385 GCF_015228065.2 Penaeus monodon
CTTCCTTCCCTTACCCCCACCCCCTTCCTCCTCCTCCTTCCCCTCCTTCCTTCCCTTACCCCCACCCCCTTCCTCCTCCTCCTTCCCCTCCTCCCTTCCCTTACCCCCCCCTTCCTCCTCCTCCTTCCCCTCCTTCACCTTTTTTTTCTTTCTTTCTTTCTTTCCCCGAAAACAACGAGAAGCTAATGACGAACCTTAATTAGCTTCTTTTTTTTTCTTTTTCGTCTCCGGCCTTTTCTTTTTTGAAACTTGTCCTGCACTCGTGTATGTGAACGAAGGGGCGGACGGGGACTCCCTCAAGTGGTGT
>NC_051414.1:10167135-10167410 GCF_015228065.2 Penaeus monodon
CGCGTGGGTGCAAAGCAAAGTCATTTGGGCGACTCTCCGTGGCGCCGAGGAGCGAGTCAACACGGACCCAGGAACTTCATATCGTAAATGAGATCATGAAATAATTGATAAGGAATTAGTCGTGAGATAAGGAATGTGTGGGGAAGATAAGGTCAGAGGAGATAAGATCAGGGGGGGGAGGCTGGTGGCAGAATCAGGAGGATTTTATGTGATTTTTTCAAGAGGAAAGGGGAATGCGGAGACATAAAAGGATAGGGACTGCAATAGGTCAGAAT
>NC_051414.1:10167699-10168000 GCF_015228065.2 Penaeus monodon
TGGAAAATACCGTGTTAATAGTGAATTTCATTAGACAGAATACATTAATAGTTAGCTCTCTATGTTGACTAATAGTTTATGAGAAAATACGTTTGTACTAAACAAATATCGTGTCAAACGCCATGAACCATAAAACTAAAAAATGGGTATAAATAACATTATAAAATAAACATATGAAAATAAACCACTTCCTTTAAAAATATACATTCAGGAGATACAACATCCATCCCACGTCAGGATTTTTTTTCTCTCTCCACTTCATCGTCTTTTTAGAGAAAATGAGGGAGTCTCCCTTCTCTTT
>NC_051414.1:10168287-10168488 GCF_015228065.2 Penaeus monodon
AACCACTCTCTGTTTTAATTCATCGTTGTTCCTTTTTTCACCTCACGTCCGCTCTTAGCAGGTCGGTCGGTCGCGTGCGTGTTGGCGCGGAGCCTGTGTTATAACAATATTTGCGTTCGCTTACACGCCTCGTCCATTAATTTCGAACTGTTTCCTGAAAGCCATTAGTGACCGCCGCCCAGAAACGCATACCGTCCGCCG
>NC_051414.1:10168892-10168974 GCF_015228065.2 Penaeus monodon
CCCAGCCTGTGTACATTGTTGTGGACACGCATATATTGTGCAGGGAACGTGCATGCGTGTTAAAGGGAGTTTTTTCGGTCGT
>NC_051414.1:10169515-10170318 GCF_015228065.2 Penaeus monodon
TATAATCTCCCCACAGATTTCGTAATCCCCCGGAGGCTTATCAGTCGAGAGGCTTTGATTTATGGCTGATTTGTCGGTCTGGATCATCCGTCACTAGGGGGGGAGGGGGGGTTGGTGGGGGAGGGGAAGTGGGGAATGGTGGAGGATGGTGGAGAGGGGGGAGGGGGAATGGTAAGGGGGGTGGTGGAGGGGAATGTTATGGATTAGGGTATGGGGATGGGGGATTGGTGGGGAGTGGGGGAAGGGAGGGGAAGGAGAAGGAGGGGGAGTGGCGGGAGAGAGGGTTGTGGGAGGTAGAGAGGGAGAGGAAATGGGGAGGAATGGGGAAAGTCGGGGGGATAAGGGGAAGGGGGAGTCGTAGGAGGGGGGGGGATGATGGGGAGGAGGGGCATTGGGAGGGGGGAGGAGGAGGAGGTAGAAGAGGAGGGGGATATGGGGAGGAGGAGAAAGGAAGGAGAGGGAGGAGAAAAGGAGGAAGGAGAGGGAGGAGAAAGGGAGGAGAACGAGGAGGAGAACGAGGAGAAGGAGGAGGTGAAAGTGAGGAGAAAGGGAGGGAAGGGAGGAGAAGGAGGAGGAGAAAGGGAGGAGAAAGGGAGGGAAGGGAGGAGAAGGAGGAGGAGAAAGGGAGGAGAAAGGGAGGGAAGGGAGGAGAAGGAGGGAGGAGAAAGGGAGGAGAAAGGGAGGGAAGGGAGGAGAAGGAGGAGGAGAAAGGGAGGAGAAAGGGAGGGAAGGGAGGAGAAGGAGGAGTGTTGGGAATAGGATCTCATGGGGAATTAGGGAGGGGGAAGAGCGATAGGGATAAA
>NC_051414.1:10170403-10170572 GCF_015228065.2 Penaeus monodon
TAAAAGATAAGGAGAGGTTGCGAGGGAGCGGGGAGAGGTAATGGTGGCGCAGCTGAGTAAGGGAGGGCCGAGGCGTTGAGTAGTAACTGGGAAGAGAGGGAGGAGGGAGGGGAGGGAATAGGAGCCAAGGGGAGAGGGAGGGAGAGAAAGCGTACGAAAGGAGGGAAGA
>NC_051414.1:10170939-10171142 GCF_015228065.2 Penaeus monodon
TCAACGCCCCAAACCGCGCGTGGCTCGCTCGCAATCCGCCAGAGGTCTCTAACACAACCAAGAGTTAAATTGGCCTTCATTATTCACGCGCAGAAAGTGTCACACGCCGCGCAGCACTCTTTGGATGAAATCTCATTAACAGTAATGGAGATAAGATAACACTGCTGCTGTTAGTAGGGAGTGCTTGGTCGCCATCGTCATCG
>NC_051414.1:10172118-10172189 GCF_015228065.2 Penaeus monodon
GGGTACACATTATTTGCATGTTAGTTCACCTGTGAATGATATCAAATACAGTCATGCTGGATAAACAGCTG
>NC_051414.1:10172550-10172780 GCF_015228065.2 Penaeus monodon
TACTGCTCCCTGTTATGTTTGTGGTGCACTCTTCAATATGCGCACGCTATTCTCTTCCTTTCTGAAACGCCCCAACCTCCTCATACCCTCCCATCTCGTGATACATCGTGTTTTTTATTTTATCTTCTTTTTCTCCCATCACCTTCCTGCCCGTTCCTGGTCCTCTCACCTCCAACAACGCTTTATTCATCAATTCTTCCTCACTTTTCCTTTCATATTTACTCTTTTAC
>NC_051414.1:10173183-10173493 GCF_015228065.2 Penaeus monodon
CGGGATAAAACATTCATATCTGAACAAGAGACGGACATGAATATTGTATCTGATGATAAAGACTTTTTTTTTTCTCTCTCTCTGCAGTATTCCGGAATTGACAAAATCTACCGTGGTTTTCTGTGCCATTATTCAGGCGTGGTCGGTCCGTTGGCTATGTCCTATAAAGAATGGAGGACAAAGCCCGGGGAAATTCAATGAATTTTTACGAATATGCGGCCGTTTATTTCGGGAAAATTGTTGTTAGTGTATGCGAGAGGTAAAAGGGAGTCTTTGGCTCGTGTCGTTTTGCTAGACATTAAAAGCACTC
>NC_051414.1:10173610-10173711 GCF_015228065.2 Penaeus monodon
GAATTTCCCGCCAAAACGCGATGGCGGCCGAGCAACGGATAATCATTCCAGAATTAAAAGGGACAGAAAGGCTTCTGCTTGTTATCTGGGAGACATTCAGT
>NC_051414.1:10174506-10174779 GCF_015228065.2 Penaeus monodon
CTCGCGCGCCATTTTCGTATTGAACTCATTTTCCCGCCAAAACTTGACGGCGCCTCCTCCAGGGATCGTTAATGCAAAGCACCGGTCAATTTCCCCGTCAGATTGAAATATCTTCAAGCAGGTGAGAAATTGCTTTGATTCTTTAATGATGTTTATCCCAGAAGTTAAAGAGGCTGTAAAAAGGAATTTAGAGGAAAGTTGAAAACTTCTCAGGGCAATTTCTAATCAAAGGAGCTCGACGCCATCTGGCGAACAGATGGAAAGGGGGAGGCT
>NC_051414.1:10175560-10175717 GCF_015228065.2 Penaeus monodon
CTCTGTCTCTCTTTCACGATTATACCGAATTAACCAGAACTTATGAACATTTGTGTTTTAGAAAGAATTTGGACGAGCAGAGCATCCAAGTCACGTCACTTCGGGCCCCCGGTGTGAGGCTGCCTTGGGCCCTCCTGCGCCACGCTGAGGGCCCAAG
>NC_051414.1:10176143-10176364 GCF_015228065.2 Penaeus monodon
AGTGCCGCCTTCGTGGGTCGTGGAGCCGCAGGACGTCGCGGTCGTGGGCGGCGAGGAGGTGGCGCTGGAGTGTCACGCCCGCGGCACACCCACGCCCACGGTCTCCTGGAAGCGGTCGACGGGTAAGTGGGCGCCACGGCAGCTCGTATTTTGCTCTTGTGGGCTTCTGAAGGCGAAGGCGGGGACAAATCAATCAATATGATGCGTTATACTGGCATGGG
>NC_051414.1:10176951-10177251 GCF_015228065.2 Penaeus monodon
CACGTCCTCCGAAGGGAAACCCAAGGACTCCCATGCGCAGAGACCCCTAGGCTCCCCCCTCCACCCCCCACCCCCGCCACAGAAGAAGGACCTCCCTCCTTCGTCAGGAGAGGCGCGCCGTGGCCAAGCTAGGCGTCGGCGGCGCCTCCTCCTCGTCAGCGGCGCGGAGGAAGGGCGTCCGTTCCGTTCGGCCGTTATCGGTGCCCGGGGGGGGGGGGGGGCGTCCGTAGCCGCCCCGCGAAATCGGTGCCTCATTTGCATGTGAAAGTCCGCTCCTCACGGCCTCCTGCTCTTCCCGGT
>NC_051414.1:10177483-10177628 GCF_015228065.2 Penaeus monodon
CTTGCCCTTCCTTCGGCTCCAACAAGTGGCCTTCTCTTCACTTCCGTCAGTTTAGGACGCGGGGGATTTTTATCTCTCTCTTTCTCTTCATTTTATTATTCTCCGTGTTATCTATCTTTTTTTTACTCTATCTCTCTCTGTGTTA
>NC_051414.1:10177866-10178069 GCF_015228065.2 Penaeus monodon
CTTCTATCAATCTACTACGATACAGTCTCTATCATCTTCTTCTATCTCCTTCCTTCATCTTCATCCATTATCTCACACTCACTTTCCCCCTATCCTCTCCCTTCTCACCATACAAAAGAATATTAGAGGGTTAAAAATGCTTTCATCTCTTCTATTCTCTTTTCTGATTTTATCTCTATCAAACCTGAGCATTTACCTTTCAT
>NC_051414.1:10178299-10178540 GCF_015228065.2 Penaeus monodon
GGCTCTGTAACCCTGTGGGGTGCTACCACCCCCCCGCGGAAAGAGCAGGAACTAGGCTGTGGGATAGACAGAGGGAAGGAGGGGGCGGCAGCAACCCGGCGCCCTTTGTTTCGCCCTCGAGTGTGACTGATGGCTCCAGGGCGTCTTGGCGAGGATGCCGTCGGGGGAGGGGGGAGGGGGTGCGCCTGTTTGCTACGGGGAAAGGACTTCGCTTCTTCGGGAGACGGGGGGGGGGGGGGGT
>NC_051414.1:10179160-10179270 GCF_015228065.2 Penaeus monodon
GTGGGTTAAAAAAAAAGGGAAAAGGGTAAAGAAATATAAGACCCCTAAGGAACCAAAAAGGGTCCCCCTTAATGAAATTATTTTCCCCCCCCCCCTTCCTTCCCATTTCT
>NC_051414.1:10179318-10179787 GCF_015228065.2 Penaeus monodon
GGGGGAATTGTCTTTGGGGTTATCGGCCCCCATGGACGGGGTCGCCCCCCCCCGCGCAATGGGGAATTTCTCCCCGCTTCTCCTTGTCGCTCGGCCGCCCTTTCTCCCCCCCCCCCGCCCTTGCTCCCCTTCTCTTCTTCCCCAACTTTCCCCCTTTTTCCTCCCTTCCCTTCTCCTCTCTCCATTCGCCCCCTCGCGAATTTCTCCCCCCCTCCCCTTCCATTCTTCCTTCCGGGCCCTTCACCCCTCCTCTCCTCCTTTTTGGGCCCCCTTCCATTCCCTCCCTCCTCGTTCCCCTTTCCCCTCTCCTCTCCCCCTTTCTTCCTTTTCCCTCCTCCCCCCTCCCTCCCCCCCTCCTTTCCCCTCCTCTCCCTCCCTCCCTTCTCCTTTCTTCTCCCCCTCCTTCCCCCCCTCCTTCTCCCTCCCTTCTCCTTTCTTCTCCCCCTCCTTCTCCCCTCCCTCCCCTTTT
>NC_051414.1:10180197-10181552 GCF_015228065.2 Penaeus monodon
CCCCCCCCCCCCCCCCCCCGGGCCCCCCCTCCCGGGGCCCCCCCTCCCCCCCCCCCCCCCCCTCCCTCCTTTCCCCCCTTTTTTTTTCCCTTCCCCCCCTCCTCCCCCCCCCCTTTTTCCCCCCTCTTCTCCCCCCTCCCCCCCTCCCCCCCCTCTCCCTCCCTCCTCCTCCCCCCCTCCCCCCCCCCCCCCCCCCCCCCCCCCTCCCCCCCCCCCGCCCTCCCCCCCCTCCTCCCCCCCTTCTCCCTTTTTCCCCCCCCCCCTCCCTCCCTCCCTCCTCCCTCCCTTCCCTCCCCTCACCTTTTCCCCCCTCTCCCTCCCTCCCTCCCCCCCTTTTCCCCCTCCTTTTCTCCCCCTTCCCCCCCCCCCCCCCCCCCCCCCCCCTCCCCCCCCCCCCCCCCCCCCTTACCCCCCCTTTCCCCCCCCCCCCCCCCTTTTTCCCCCCCCCCCTTCCCCTTTTTTCCCCCCCCCCCCTTCCTCCTCCCCCTTTCCTCCCCCCTTTCCTCCCCCCCCCTTTCCTCCTCCCCCTTTTCTCCCCCTCCCCCCCCCCCCCCCCTTCCTCCTCCCCACCCACCTCCCCCCCCATCCCCCCCTTTCGGGCCCCCCCCCCCATTTTCCCCCCTTTTCCCCCCCCCTTTCGGGGGGGGGGAAAGGTTTAAATTTTTTGGAAAAAGGGGGGGGGGGGGAAAAAGGAATTGGAAAAGGGGCCCCCCCGGGGGAAAATTTTGGAACCCCCTTGGGGTTTGGGAATAAAAAGGGGGGTGGAAGGGGGGGAGATGGGGGAAAAAGGGGGGGAAAGGGGGGGGGGGGAGGGGGTAGGGAAGGGGGGGGGGGGGAAGGGGAGGAAAAGGGAGGGGAGGGGGAAAGGGGGGGGGTGGGGGGGGAGGGGGGGAGGGGGGGGAGGAGGGAGGGGGGGAAAAGGAAAAGGGGGAAAAAAAGGGAAGGGGGGAGAAGGGGAGGGGGAAGGATATAATAAATAATAAAATTCTAAAAATAAACTTCTAGAAAAAATGTGTGGAAAAAAACAGAGCAACGACCACGCAACAGAGAAAACAAAAACAACAAAAACAGTTCCCAAATAACAACAAAAAACAATAAAAAAAAAACAAGCAACACCGATCAACAACACAAACAACGACAGTAAACAAAAAATATGACAAATCACGAAATAACAAAAACATAAAACAGGCCCCCCTCCCTTCTTCACCCCCCCCCCCCCGCCTCATGACTGCCACATGTATCTCATGTTGTCACGTGATACAGAAGCCTTCTTCCCCCCTCCCCCCCCCCAAGGGTGCAGATAACCACGCCTTCCGAAGCCACGCCCCTTGCCGTGGGGTCTGCGGTCGCGGAGA
>NC_051414.1:10182831-10182974 GCF_015228065.2 Penaeus monodon
CGTTTCCCTCCATGCCCTCGGCCCTCCGGCTAGTCAGGGAACAGAAGCCGAAATCTCACGCACGCATTCGGACGCGACACCTCTGGGACTGCGAGGCTTTGAATAAGTGGCTATATATCTTAATTTTTTTAAGCATATGTAAC
>NC_051414.1:10182993-10183339 GCF_015228065.2 Penaeus monodon
CTCCATTTTATGTTAAATTATTTATGCTATTTGAATATCTTTTCTATGTAGTTCCTTATAACCGCCTTTCTCCCTTTCCTTTTAAGATCATAAAACTCCTTTTGGAACCTTTAAAAGAACGTTTTTTTCCTAAAGCGTTCGTGTAAGTGTTGTCAACAAATAGAAGTGAATAAGATGTGGACTTTTTTCAAGTAAACTGTTCATGTCTTCATTTACTAAGAATTAACTTCCGCGTGATACTTTAAAAGCCGTTAAGAAACGCAAGGGAGTTTTTTTGTTCCTTGTTTGATTCCTTGTTCAAGACCGTTCGCGTAAGTTTCGTGCACACATACGGACGGATAACGTG
>NC_051414.1:10183367-10183838 GCF_015228065.2 Penaeus monodon
CGTTTTCGTACCTTCCCTTTTGCTTATGTGTTTGCTTACTCTGATATCAATGCTCTTCCCTTTGTACCCTGAAAATCTGTAATAGATGATAAAGTAACGTTATTCATTTAAAAGGGCGTTCGTGTAAGCCCCGTCTGCACACACGGAGCCCCGGATGACCCGCTGAACTAGCCACGCCCCAAACCTAATTAGGAAATGTAAGAGCAAACAAAACCTATGTAAACACGAGGCAGAAAGGAAGGGGAGGAGGGGAGAGAGAGGGGAGAATAAAAGGAGGGGAGAGAGGGGGAGAAGATGAATGCGTGTGAAAAGGGGAGCGAGAAATGGTACAGAGGAGGGAAGAGGAGATGGTATAAATAGAGATAAAAGCGTAGGAGAGGGAGAAAGTGCTGCCCTCTGTGTGGCGTGTCGGGGAACCATATCCATCACGCGAAGGCATTAATCATCAGAACATTAATCAGGAGCAACGTT
>NC_051414.1:10183865-10183964 GCF_015228065.2 Penaeus monodon
GTCGTTAGTCACGTTCGATATTATGCAACTCAATTTTCGCCCAAATTTATATATCTTCTCCTTATCTCTTCGCTAAACGTTGTTCCACATGCAACAGTA
>NC_051414.1:10184540-10185246 GCF_015228065.2 Penaeus monodon
GGCCCAGGAGGCGGCGCCGCAGAAGGCCTTCCTCGGGTCGAGTCCCACGCACGCGGCTCGGGCCCCAAGGAGCCTCTCTTGTGCCCTTTCCCCTCTTCTTTCCTTGTTCCTTTTCCCCTCTCTTTCTTGTTCCTTTCCCCTCTCTTTCTTGTTCCTTTCCCCTCTCTTTCTGTTTTCCCCTCTCTTTCTTGTTCCTTTCCCCTCTCTTTCTTGTTCCTTTTCCCCTCTCTTTCTTGTTCCTTTTCCCCTCTCTTTCTTGTTCCTTTTCCCCTCTCTTTCTTGTTCCTTTTCCCCTTCTCTTTCTTGTTCCTTTTCCCCTTCTCTTTCTTGTTCCTTTTCCCCTTCTCTTTCTTGTTCCTTTTCCCCTTCTCTTTCTTGTTCCTTTTCCCCTCTCTTTCTTGTTCCTTTTCCCCTTCTCTTTCTTGTTCCTTTCCCCTCTCTTTCTTGTTCCTTTTCCCCTCTTTTTCTTTCTTTTTGTTCGTTTTTTTCTTCTTCTTTTTTTACTTGTTCGTTTTGTTTTGTTTGTTTCTTTGTTTGTTTTCAAGTTCGGTTTTCTTTTTCTTTGTCTTACTTGTTCGTTGTTCCTTGTTTTGTCTCTTTTACTTATCGTTTTTCTTTTTTTTCCCCTGTTTTCATTCTTTATTTTTCTCTTTCGGTTCTTTATGAAAAGAATTTCGATTAATGTCATTTTTTTTCTTACTTCCCA
>NC_051414.1:10185330-10185421 GCF_015228065.2 Penaeus monodon
CAGATTTATCTTTCTCCGTCTATGCATCGCGACTTAACGTTCGTTTCCTCCTTCCGTCTCTTCCATGCCCCTCCCCTTCTCTCTTTTCCAT
>NC_051414.1:10185563-10185757 GCF_015228065.2 Penaeus monodon
CCTCCTTCCTCTCCCCTTCACTATTTCCTTTTCTGCCGTCTATTTCTTTATGGCTTTGCGCTCGTTTCCCTCGCCTCTTCCCGTCCATTGTCTCTCCGTATTAATTGTTGTTTTATTACTGTTTCTATCGCTCTCTTCCGTCCATTCGCGAAAAGAGACTGGCAATAAAAGAGAGATGATAACCGTTATTATTC
>NC_051414.1:10186159-10187134 GCF_015228065.2 Penaeus monodon
CGCCTTTTCCCGTTTATTCATACTTCGGATAAATTGCCCCAAAGCGAGCAGAACTGTTCCCTTTCGCAGCTGACACACGAAATGAAACAAACAATCAAATATATCCTTTTGTCTATCTTACTAACAGTACAATGTTCCAACTTTCATCTGAGACGTAACGGGTGATGCTACCCCATGTGACCTCGTTAAGTTAGGTTAAGTTCGGGTGCTAAAGTTATGTGGTGGTGGTTTTCAAGTTAGGTGAAGTTAGGGCGGGTTAATTATGCTATTCTGGGTCGCGGGTCTTAACTTAGGTCAAGTTAGGGTGAAAATTTGGTTATTTCTTGGGTGAGCTTTTTAAGTTAGGTCGACTTAGGGTAGAGTTATTGCATTATGTTTTAATTGCTGTTCTTTTTTCTTTCTTTAAGTTGGGTTAAGTTCGAGTCAATTGGGTTAATTCGGTTAATTAGGCCAATGTCAGGGTCTGGGAAGTGGCAATGAATGATAATTATTTATTGATTTGAATTGCAGTTGTTGCAATAGTTTTTCTTGATATGACAGGCTATCTGCTTATAGCTTACGGCTATAGGATATAAATTATATTAGGATATGAAGATTAGGATATAAAGATTCTATATTAGCATATAAAGACTGGAAAGAAGATACTTTTTTGGCCAAAATTTTCCTCACTTTTTTTTCCATAAATACCCCTTCATGTTTCTCTCAAACGTTTTTGTTGTTGTTGTTGTTGTCCATGCTTCGTTTTCTTGTTGTTTGTTTTGATTTTTTTAAAAAAATTGCGTTGTTGCTTTCTGTGTTGCAGTCTCTGATACTGTTTTGTTGTTGTTTTCTTATGCATTGCTGTTTTCCATATTTCTTTTGTTATTCTAATGCAAAGTTTTGTTGTTGCTTTCTGTGTTGCTGTCTTTGATACTTTGTTCTGCTATGTTCTTGCTGTTCTTGTTTTAATACAGCTTTTTTTCTTTCTCTCTCTCT